>NW_025335440.1:19678209-19751116 GCF_004798865.1 Varanus komodoensis | reverse complement strand
TGTGCAAAAAAAAAAAAAAAAAAAAGCCTAGAAAAATGCCAAAAATTACAAAATGTCTCCCAAATGCACCTTCTCAAAAGAAGAGCACGACACCTAGATGAGATATGCTAATTCATATCTTCTATATAAAGAAGGCTTTAAGATGAGTGACCAAAAAGGAGCTGATTGGCGAATAAAAAGGCCAATGTTTAGTAACAGACATAACTTAATATAAACCCTGTTATGTCAATCTCCTTCATTAGATGAAGGGCAGTTTCTCTTGTAGTTTACATCAAGACACCCACCCAGTTCCAGTTAATTACAAGCAGAAATTTCTTCAGGCATATTTCAATTAGATACTACATTTTGTTCTCTTTGGAAAAATATATTTTGTTCCGCACATTAAAAATAAACAACAACGTTGGGAGTCTCCAACTCCACCTTGAAAATATCAGAGTTCTTGGTAGCTTCGTAGAAGAGCTAAGTACAATGTGTGGTTCTGATCTATTCACCCTTAAGAAGAGAAGCAAAATCATTTCCTAATAGTCAATAATAATGAGACGACGTTTGGTGTGATTAATTAAAAGACCTGAGATCTAAGGGAAACGACAAGCCTACATTTGATTTATCAAGAAACATCTTTGATGAGCAGATTACCGCAAAGGAAAAGGAGTGGGGGGGAGACATATTAAAAGGATTAAAAAAAAAAAAAACTTACCTCGAAAGGAAGGAGACAGCTGCCTCTTCACGACGACTGTAACAAAATAGGCTGTGTGTAGTTTCTCGCTTGCAAATAGCCACCTCCACGCAGCGAAAGGATCCCCAAACATCTTTAAAAATCTTTGCAAAGGAAAACTGAGACTTTCTCCCATGATCGGTGGTTGATTCTGAAGGTTTTCTCTCAGGATCTGTGGGGGCGTTTGGGTAAACCGGAGAAATATCCAAAGAAGATTAAAAGCAAAGGCAGCAGGAGCCAGAAGACTCTGGGGTTAACAACTTTGTAATGGCAAACAGGCGTGTTCTGATTGGTTAGGAGGGCAGTGTCCCTCCATAGTCTGCACTATCCCCCGCTCTCCCCCTTCTGCAGCCTGGAAAAAATGCAGAAATGCAGTGTGCCATTTTATACAGGATTTTAAAACACACCCCAACCCTACCACCCAAAGCCTGGCTTCATATTTTGTGACCCTGCAAAACAAGACCTCCTGAAAAGCTTTTCTAGCTCTTTTCCAGTACATAAATGTGCCCTCGGGGAAAGAGAAAAGCGAGCAAGAGAGAAAAAGAAGGAAAGAAAGAAAAAGAAGAAAGAAAAGACCCAGGCACACAAAATAATCCACTCGTTCCTACATAAGAGCTTTGGCAATGCTGCCCTCCCACCTGAAATATTTCTTTAAAAATTAGGGTCGACTAATAAAACGCGTTTACTAACCCTCTTTTCACAGTAAAGGCACCTAATATAATTTCAAAGTAAAGGTAGCAACATTAGTTTCTCTGAATGATATCGTAGTACCTAAGAAGCCAGTCACGCCTGGAACAAAAATGTATGACTGCTGATAACGAAAGAATATTAAAACAGCAGGAAATACTTTCTTTTCTTCTCAAATCTACATACCTACCGTCATAAACAGAGCTAAGAACATTAATTTCAATAGATAGATCCATTGTGATAGGTATAGTTATTCCACAAAGACTGTTCAAAAACCCCTCCTTATACTGACTGACAGAATTTTACCATGCTGCCCACAAACAAAATGGCTGTGGCACTGAGTTTTTTTGGATCCTCCCACCGTTTCTCTCCCCCGCGGCCTCCGGGAAGTGGTAGAAATCCAAAATAAATCAGTACTCCAAGTACGATGTACGGTCCAAACTTCACAAGACATTAGCAGGACGAGGGACTCTGACAAAACGCTGGTTTATTTTTAGGGATCTTTTTCATTGTTTAAAAACGTGCTTCAATGTCGAGAATTTATATGGCTGTGTAATTTGAACTTCCTGCTTTACATATGTATAAGGTCTTTCACCTATCTTGGCAGGCTTTCAACTTAAGTGTGCTGGGAAATGTGATGCTGTGTGTCTCCAGTTGTGAGCTGAGTCAGATCCTCAGAACCTGTTATGTGTTGGTAAAAAGGTTGGTGAAATCCCTGACCTAACAGAGAAAAGCAAAAATGACAAAACCTTTCATACTCAATCCTTCATTTCCCTTTTAGGTTTTCATAAAAGAAAGTAATTGCACAAAGCAAGTGATTAAGAACACTGGTTTTACATATGTACACATTTTTAAAAAACTTATTTTCTAGGTGGTATGTGTTATTGCACAGATAGGATATAACTACTTTAAATTAATACCAGTGGTTCATTATGATTAAAATAGTAGAACCTGTGTAGGTATTAAACCCTTCTTTTCTTTAAGCTAAGGGAAAATATATTTGATTGATTGATCGATCGATCGGTCTATCTATCGAAAGCTTTTCTAATCCATCCATCACTGGCATCTCGGGACAGCTTAAAACCGCCCCCCCCACACCCATTTTTACCCACTATTCATTTCAAACTTGAAACAACATGAAACTTCCTGTGCAATTCTACAGAGTGTATAATACTCCAAACTGAGTTCTCATGGGTATCTTGAATTTGAGTTCAGTGAAAGCTGTTTTACCAGCAAGCTCCAAATAACTTCTGAAATAGTGCCCACCAAAGAATACTACTGATTTTGAGGATGGCAGCTTTAGAGTGGCAAGCCACAATTTAAGCCAGTGTGTTTGAACTAGTTTAACTTAAATGGTAGCAATAATACACATCAAAAGGGCCAAGTTGCTTTACTTAATTGCAATGGAATAAACCTACAAGCAAGCATCTTACTATCCCAGCTTCACAGCCTGATTTCAAGAAGCTGCTTTAACCAGTACCAGTAAGAGTACTACTCTCTTGATGGGTGGTAGTTATACAGTACATGTGACTCCCTTTGTTAAAACAGCTTCACTATCTGGCTGTTTCTAGGTACAATTCAAAGTGCTAGTTATGGCCTATAAAAGCCCTGTAATTATTTGGGACCAAGCTCCAGTAGAGAACTATTTCTTCCACTTGGGCTTGTTTGAGTTTTCATATCTTCAGCGAAGGCCCCTCTCTTGGTATCACCACCAGCAGAAGGATGCGAGAGAGTGCCTTATCCTGACTGCACCTTTCTGGCTGTGAAACCTCCTGCTGAGGGAAATTTGCTTCTGCTCCTCTCTGATGTCTCCTGATTTCTGGCAAAGACATTTTTATTCAAGCAGGTCTTTGGCATACAAGCCACTCTATTTGCTGAAGAGTTTTTTTTAATGGACAGCACTGTTTTTCTCATTGTGTGCTTTTCATTGTTATTTATTAATACTATGTTTTAAATAATATTTTGTTAAACTGGATTTTATTGTTAGCCTGCTTTGAGTGCCTTTTTGGGAGAAAGGTGGGGTAATAAATTAATGCCTGCATTTGTGCTACTGTAGCTAAAGCAACATTGCAGGTTTCTATTCAACAAAATCTGCCCATGGCATTTCACTGCACAGAAAGCCTTTCACCTTTTTATTTTAAAAATGGATGGTGTTGCAAAGATACAGAACCTTTGTATTCTGAATTTGTGTAGCAGTCCGAAGAACATCCAAAGAGAAGTGCTGGATAAGACTGAAAGCCTGTCTAGTTCAACATTCTGTTCCCCCAGAGGCCAACAAACATGGAGGCCTGTGGGAAGCTCACAAGCTGGACATGTGCAACAGCACACTTCTGTGTATATTCCTCAGCAGCTTGAATGCAGAGATATAATCATTTATTTAGACTGCAGTCCTATGCATGTTTAGGTTAAAAAAAATAAAATGCTACAACTTCCAGCATTCTCCAGCCATATCTAAACATGCACAAATCCTGTACTGGGGAAGGCATTTTGCTAGTGTAGTACATGTAGGGGCTTCCCCAGACTTGTTCAGACATGCCAGATCCCTAGAACAAAGGAATGATTACCTCATACTAGTGATATCAGTGAAACCGGAGCCAAGTCACATAGGCAGGGATTGGGAAATCCCTTGCCAGGACTCAAGCCCAGAGTCTCAGGTAAGAGTGGGAACCACCAGAATTCAAATGAACCAATCAGAATCCATGGCAGGAATTTCCAATGAACCCCTGTCTGTACTAGCTGGTTAACAAAGGTATAAAGGGGATTCCACCAATGCTCTGGGTTGATCACCCTTTTGCTTATAATCAAACTATTAGTGAAAATAAAATGCTTATTTTTCTTCTCACTCTTGTGCTTCATTGGACTAGCATGCCAAGAGTGGACTCCTTATGTCCTTCACCTTGTAACCTGGTGCCAAGCTGCTGAATGTTTTACCTACCGATAGCAAGATGGGCAATGGTTAAGAAAGCACAATGTAGGCCAAACTGCTGCAAGCATCTTTTCTACCTCTGCAAGCTATAAAAATAAGCTGATCTCATGCAGCTGACCCAAGCAGTCACTGGACACCTCATAAGATGCTGTACAACATGCAGCATTCAAACTGCATGAAACCAAGTGATTTTATTGAAAGCATCTTACAAAATTATCACAGCAAGCCTCTGAGGTTTCCAACATGGGATTTACAGGGGAAGAAAACACACCCCAAATACTGGAGAACTGCTTCAGAATGCAATAGAGGCAGGAAGGTAAGACTTCTTGTGCAGTGGTAAAGCTAGTATGATCTGGCATGATCATACACTTTCTTGCATGTTTGATCAGCCTCAAAATGAGCCATATACCACTTATACTCTAGCTCAGTCTTTCTTAACCTTACTTTGGAGGAACCCTTGAAATAGTGTTCATGCCTCAAGGAAACCCTGAATAAAAATTAGTGTAAAGTTAGGCCCTGGATTTAATGTAAATAAAGATTGTACATTGATTTTAATTAGTGCTATTTACAACATTAAATTTATTGACAGTGTTGAATAGTACTGTATAGTAAGTGAAAAGCATAAGATAAAGCATTATGAACAAAACATTGGCTAAGACAGTGCTATTTTTTGAAACTAAAATAATGAAATTCTTTAATGTGAAACTTGTGCTTGATTTTTGCCACACAAGTACTTATTTCTAGGTTGCACTTTGGGTATCAAGTTAGGGAAGAGTGATTTTGTAACACCTTTCAAAATCTGTGAACCCCTTAGTCCAGGCTATGCACATGAACTTGGATGTACCATGAAATTTAATTTTATTTATATTTATGCTATTTATTTTCTAAATATGACATACCATCCTACCAACCTTCCCATAAGAACTGCTTCGCAGATTAAGAGGGGAAAAGTCTCCTCTAGCCCGAACTGGTCTGCCCATGGGATGGGTTCACCAGCCAGTCATGAAGGCAGCAGCCTCGTCTTTCTCCCAGCACTGCACCACAGAGATAGACTGCCTCCATCCATGAAGCCTTCACTGGTGGCTGAACACTTCCTCCTTTTGCTGCTCACTGACCAGGGCCTGTTTCTCACCTTTTTACCTTAGTGGGCTGGTGCCCATCTGTAGATTGCAGAGAGGGTGTGTGATGAAAGGAGGGTCTGAAATAAGGGCTGTTGCTGATTTAATTCCAGGCACATGGAATCACAAGCCTGAGGTGGATATGCTTCCTGCTCCAGTCTCTTTCCCCCTGGACATTGACTAACTCTGGGCCCTTCTCCTAAATAATTGTGGCAAGCAGGACTTATCAGGCAATAACTCGTGTTACAAGTATTTTGTTTGCACATTCACATGCATGCATGCATGCATGTGTGTATTTTAATGGTCTCTTGCAGAAACCACATTGACTTATTGCAGAACCCCAGGGTTCTGGGGAAGCCCTGCTGAGAAAGTCTGCCCTAGCTTTTTGTCAGCCAACTTCATCACCTGGAGTTCACCAGGGAGTGCCTTTGGCTCCACAGTGCCAGAAGGGACACTCAGAAGCAATTATGTTATCAGCCCATTGTGTCATTCCATAAGCCATATGGTGGCTTACAAAAAGGACAGCTTCCCCTGACTGGGCAAACAACCTTGTACAAAATTGTCCCCTTGTAAACTTCCTTAGGCAATAGTATTTCCACAATTCTATTCCAGTTTGAATTAAAATAGCAGAAAAATACATATTGGACATATTCCACAATCTTCAGTCTAGGTGTTTAAATAACTTTGTACTTTATATCCTAAGCTATTTGTCAAGTGTATGTCAAATACTCCAAGCCTCCTGGCATATCAACCTGGATTAAACAAGCAAGGAAACAGCACAGGACAGAATACAGTTAATCTTTTAAAATACTGGATTGCTTAGCTAACTTGAAGCATGCTCTTGAAAACTTACTGTAGGTATATTGCTAAGAATCCTAAAAGCCTGTTTTTATAGTATGCAACTGGATTCTGATTGCTGTATAAGAAAGCTATAACTGGAAGCTATAATATGAATGTATGCCCAATGTCTATTTTAATGTTTGTATTCCTTTGTAGAATTTAAAAAAAATCTAAAGATGTCATGGGCACATCATATTAATGGAACGTCCATTCCTAAAAGGGGAGATTGGCAAATCATTAGACAGTAGGCTGACCAAAATGATGGAATAACTTCAACTTCTGCTGCCAAGTTGAAATTCTCTGGGTGACTTTGTGTCAGTCACTGACTTTCAGTCTAACCACAGGATTTTTGTGAGGATAAGCTTGAGAGGAAGAGGAGGATTGTGTAAGCCATCTTGAGTTCCTTAAGAAAGAAAGGTGGGATATAAAGAAAATAAATAACATAAAAATTCCCTCACATCCACAGGCAAAGACTAAAGACAGCTGCATAGTTGTCATGGAGACCATGAAGTCCCAAAGCAGCCCACTCAGGGCTACCATAGCATGAATATTGAAGTCTCCCAGGACAAACATCCTGAGTTTCTCTAACACTGCTTGGGACTGCTGTGTCCAGCTTAGTCTGGCAAACTGTGGGGCAACAAATAGATCATACACCAACAACAATTTGTCTCACTGGCTCAACTCACATTGACTCTCCAACCTGGGTTGTTGTTGCAAGGTATTCTCTGATTATTTTAATGTTTGCATAGGTCTATATTGGGGGTAAGCAAACCTGGTTCTAAGCTGTTCAGGGCTTTACATGGCAACAGCAAGGCCTTGCACTTTCATAGCTAGTAAGTAACCAGTACACTTGGTTCAGAACCAGTGTAATATGTGCACAGCTAGGCAACTGACTCAACATCCTTGCCTGCTGCATTTTGTAATATATATATAACTGGATCACAAATGAGTAAAGCCTTATTGTGAAAAGATATGCTATTAAGAAGCAATTATACTAGGTAAGTGAGGCCAGTCACCAGGTACTTGCAAAATCAGAAAGGGTCAGCAGGGGATATGGCCTATACCCAGCTGTATCCCTCAAACTGCTGATTACTCCTTCTCTCCACCCTACCCCATACCCAACCTGTAATCACCCCTACAGGGTACTGCCATTCTCCTCCATGTGTCCTTTCAATCTAGTTATATCCCAACCTACTGAACAATCCACACACATGTGGCTTAAAGACACACATACTCTCAATGCTACCTAGAGAAATCTAACAGTAATATATAGCCATCATAACTAGTAACCATTGATGCCCTTCTCTTCTAGGAATTTGTTTAATCCTTTTAAAAAGTCATCTAAGTTGGTGGCATCTTGTGGTAGCAAATTTCATAATTTCCTTTTATTGAACTAAATCTCCCACCATTCAGCTTCATTGAATGATGCTGGGTTTTACTATTCTGAGAGAGTCAGAAAAATGTTTTCTAGTTCTATTAACCTCACACTATGCATTATTTTGTATCCCCCCACACCTCTTTCTGTCTCACTCACTCTTTTTGAAAGCAAAGCAGTCCTATACATTGTAACCTTTCCAGATAGGGGGTTACTTCATTCCATCAATCATTTTGGTTGCCCTTTTCTGTACCTTTTTCAACTCTACAATATATTTAGGAGGTGAATTTACCTGTCTTTTTGAAGAGGAGGCCCCAAAGGAAGACTCTGATCTGGCTCAGCACTACTTTATTTAAATAAATTGTCATATAGAATGTGTGGTACTATCCTAAATATTCAATATTCATGACTACACAGCTTTTATTAAGAGCAAGATTGTAATACGGTCATATAGCATTTGTTATCCAAATAATTTAAAATTATTGAAATGTCACCAAATGGGAAAGGGTTTTATGTACAAATTGCCACTTTTCCTTTTTTCTATAGGTTCTCAGATAAAATGTTAAAAGCTATTTTTGCCTTTGTTAATAGCCACATAATCTACGACTTGTACCTGTTGCTATTAATGATGCATATGATTCTGATTGGCTTAGAGCACAAACCTATGCATATTCAGACAGAAAAAATCCTGCAACTTATACCACTTACACCCATGCCTGGCTGAGAAATGCAAAGAGTTGTGGAATGTTTTGCTGTCTGAACAAGCACAGGATCAAACCCTTATGGTGTTGAGATCAAACCTATATGAGGTTTTAGGTGTTAAAGGAGTGCTGGAAGCAGTTGCTGGATAAGTTTTTTGAGTTTTCACCTCATGCATACTTACGTAGATAATGCTATTTTGGAATTGATCAGTGGTTTTCAACCTTTTTACAGCTGGGGAATGGCAAAAACAACAAAACCAACTCAGAGACTGCTGAGGCAGAAACAAAAAGCACCATACACATATTACAGTATTCAGAAAATTCTCCAAAACAACCAGAAACTGAGCAACAAAAATGCCAACAAAAGAACAAAATACTGAAATTGGCACAGCGTGGCTCCCACTGGCTCTCACTGAGCCATCTCCCCCCCCCCCCCCGTGGCACCGGTGTACCCCCACGAATGCAATGCCAACTGAGGAAGAGGTGGTGGAGCACAGCCAGCCCAGCACTGGTCCCCAGCAAGTGGGGTGTGGACCCCCAATGGAACAGCAGGAAATCTCACATGGACCAGCGCTGGTGTGTGGACTGGTGCTTGAAAACCACTGATGTAGGGAAAGGCAATCTTTTACAATTTGTTGTCATGTTTCCTGAAATTTTCTAGACTGAAATAAAGCAGATTTGAGGTGACAGATATAGAATTCTTCTCAGTTGTGTTTGTTTCCAGTGTTCTGCATAATGTGTAAGCGCAGAACTCCAAGCTTCCTCCCCACTGTCAATTCTGGTACTGCTTCGTTTTGCTGTTTTGCTGTCACTTTCTTTGTATGCTGGGCAATGTTTGATCAAACGTCAAAGTGAGGTTGGGAAGATGCCACATACCATCTTGTGCCCCTAAAAGTCAGACAGAGAAATCATAATGCCATCTTCCCAACCTCACTTTGATCAAGATCCACTTCTGTGCTATCTGACAAATAAGAGGCTTCTCTTTCTCCCAGTCAGGCATGAAAGGAAAATGAACTGCTAATGAGCTGTTGTATCTGATACAAGTTAGTCTGGAATTTCTACCATAAGGTACTATGGACATGGGCTAGCAATTCCAAGTCAATAATGGTCTGTTCTTCTAGATTTAAACCCAGAAACTCAAGATGCTAAATCAAGTTCAACAAACACTATATTTTCAAGAAATCTTCACACAGCTTTTCCACAATTCTTCTGAACACAGATAGGGGCAACACTGATGCAAAAGATTTGGATGAGAGGCATGCTTCAGCAATTGAGTTCAAATCAGCAACTGAGTCACACTGTAAGATTTTACTGATATTGCACTGATTTTTCATTAATGAGCAGTTGGATTTGGAGGATGTTCTGCATTTCTGCCTCAGCATTCTTCCAGACCTTCCAATTTTCCTCCAATTTTTATTCAAGTTTCAATTCCTGCCTCATTTCTTAGCCAGCTTTCTGTCATCAAGTCTTACACTATTCAAGCTCCAAATTGGATGTTCCAGTATTTGTGACCACTATTCTCGCTCAGGGAATATTTGAATTCTGAGGTTCAAATGACAAGATTGCTATTTCAGAGAACTTCTGTGGTAAAAGAGTTATTGTCTGTATTTGATTCTGTTTTTGGATTTTTAATTAATTATGGTCTGTTTGTCATTTTATTCACTTGATTTTATATTGTTATTAAGCTAGCTTTTGGATTCCAGTGGATGGAAAGCTAGGGTATAAAATGTTTAATTAAATAAAAAATCTTGCCAGAACTGATGTGTTCAGGAAGGGAATCTTAGGAAGTGTGGCAAATAGTGGTGACAGAAGATCAAGTGCCTAGGTTTATTGACAAATTGAACATGAATAAGTCACCAGGCCCTGATGGTATCTTACAGAACTCAAATATGAAATTGCTAATGTTCTAACAAAAAATATGTAACATGTCCCTAACATCAACTTCTGTACCAATGTAACACCATTTTTGAGAAATCGTTAAGTGGAGCTCCAAGAATTACAGGCAATCAGCTTAACTTCTGTTCTGGGTAAATAGGTTGAAAGCATTGATAAAATGGGAAAGATAGAACCAGTAAGCAAATAGAATGACAAGATCTGTTTAAAAACAATCAGCATGAATTCTGCAAAGTCCTGTTTTAATAACCTTGTAGGGTTCTTTGAGAGTGTCAATATACACATGGACAAAGATGATCTAATAGACATTGATTGTGTTGGTTGGTTAGCATTTTTGCAGATTTTTCTACTTGTTTTCTACTTTATTGTGGTTTCCACCCTCCCTGTTCAGTCCTTCCACTGTTGGCACATATCCCATCAGCCTCTGTACCTGAAATTCAATCCGAAAGTACATCACATCCTGCCTATGTCATCTTTTTGGTTCTCACATAGATGGCTGGAGTGACTCCTACAGTTGCTACTCTTTTCAGAGGACTCTATGGCAGTTGCATACTAGAACTATGAAAACCCATGATCCTGTGTTCAGACAACACAGCAAGCCATGGTGGTACAGAAAAACACAGAACAAACCATTGTTTCTTATCATGGTTTCTAAAGATCAAACTTATTATAGTGAAATACCATTCATGGGTTCAAACTGCACAACATACCAACAGTGGTTAAAAAAAAAACACCATGGCTTGTCATGTTGTCTGAACCCAGCCATTGTTTATTTAAATTTCCAGAAGGCTTTTAACAAAGTCCCTCACCAAGACTTCTGAGTATACTTCAAAAAATAAGATAAGAGTCCTTCATTTGGATCAGTAATTCATTAAAAGGTGTGCTTATATACACCAGTTGCTGGATAACTTGGGCAGGAGGTGGTACTATTGCACTCAAGTCCTGCTTGTGGATTCCAGGGGGCAGCTGACCAGCCACTCACTCTGTGAACAGAATGCCAGACTAGGTGGACTCTTTGTCTCATTCAGTGTGGTTCTTCTTATGGTCTTAGTAATATCTGAATTTCAGATTTCACTCAGGCTGCAATCCTATCCCTACTTACTTGGGAATAAGTCCAATTGAGTTTGCATGCATAGGGATTGCCCTGTTTATAAGCACAGCTTTATTTTGCTTTATTTCGTACTGTTTTAAACCGTCGATTAGGAGAGCCAGTGTGGTGTAGTGGCTATGAGTCCACCGAACTCAGGAGATCTGGATTCTAGTCCTCACTCAGAGAGTTCACTGGTGCTGTTACCTGAAACATACTCTCTCACAACACTTAGTCTCGTTTTCCTCTCAGCCACCCTTTCCTCAAGCCCTGCTCATGGCTGGTGGAGGTTTCCGGCCAAATTTGCCTCAGCCCAAATGCTGAGGGAGAGCTCTCTAATGCCGGTCGTCCACCCGTCTGAAAAGACGTTCTTTGAGGGAGAAGGCTTAAGAATTTTGAGGCCTTTAGTCTGCTCGGTGCCCTACTTTGGGTGCTAAAACTGTTACCAGACTGAAACCAGTTAACAGCTGGGGCAAACCCCGGGTGGACCCCAGACCCAAAGCCAAACAGAGCCTGAGACGAGACTTAGAGCTAATAGCAGTTTTATTCTGGTGCACTATAGAATAAACAGAGACAAAGGGGAGATGCTTCCCAAATCAGAGTCTCAAAAGAGGTATGCACAGAGGACATACATCATATACCCTACGTCATAACATGTTGTCCGGATACAAAGTAAATTCATTTCCCCATTGTTCTTTGTTCTATTTGTTAGTTTACAGAAAACTCTTTATTTATCCAGAGACTCCCTTTTCTCATGTGTCTGTTGATTATCTCTGAATTATTCACACCCGCTCTATGCTTCTCACTTACTAGTAACTTATAATGCAATTTGCTACTTTTATTGAGGCTTCACCCAGATTCCAACCGGTCCCAGGCTCCAAAGAAACTTCTCATTTACCCTCTTTGACATCCAGTCATCCTGTCCCAGAATATAAAAATAATAAACAATCAGTTAAGAGCTTCAGTGAGCAGTGGAAAAGTGATACAATTGTGGGTCCATTGCAACAAGGTAGATGGTCAGTTAATCACCTTTCTAGAGCTGGGGAGAAATCCATATGGGCTGTATACTTGGGGCACAGTTTTATTGATCATCCAGTGCAGAGTGGGAAGAACAATGGAGGTGAACATTTTAGCCAGTCTAGTGATGGTGCTTCAGACTGGGAGGAATGGAAGCTGGAAGCAGCTCAGAATAGCTTGTATCTTAGCCATTCCAAACCCGTAAATCCAAATTCCTCCCGGTTAGTAGAAAACATCCTCTTCTCCATTTAATAAACTGGTGTATGTGTGTGAGAGAGGGGGGGGGGGGGGGGGGGGGGACGACGACGACAGTATTGATCGATCCAGAGAATTAAGGCTTCAGTCCTAAACCGGGTTCCTAAGGACGCAGTAGGGCTTTCAAGAAAATGTGCTGTTGGGTGCCAGTGACAGTAACAGGAGTTGGAGACAATTCTCTGGAGAACAGACAAAAACTAGGGATAGCTGTATTGGTCCACTACAAAGAAATGCAACAGTTCCTGTTTCTTAGGAGCTAGTAAAAGGTCACGAAACAATGAGCAAGCTTTGCAGTTCATAAACGCCTTCAGACTGGACAGTAAGCGGAAAAACTGGAAGGGGCAGAAATGATGTTGGTGAGATGCTGTCCAGTAACATCTCCCTCTCCACGAATGCTTTGCTTTTGTTTGCCAACTCAGTGAGGAATGTTGAACTCTAATGTTTTCCTATTTCCTTGCGACACTTTATAGATCATAATAAAGATATCAGCGCGGGGGGGGGGGCTCTGTAGCGGGCGCCACCAACCGCTCAGCCCTTCGTCTGCATTTCGAACGCGCGCGCTAGGATTCAAACCGAATGGCGGTTAACGACGCCCAGGGGGCGCGCGCGAGCTCGCGCTCTCTCCTGTTCTCGGGTTCCACCACGCGTTCCTCATGAAAATAACAGAGCAAGCGGGCAGTCTGCAACACGCAAGGAGCGGGCGGGTGGGAGAGGATGAAGCGCCTGGATATCTGAACATCTTTCTGAAAGCGCCGACCGGAGAGCGGAAGGGGCAGCTCGGTTTTCGCCTAGGTGGGTCCGTGGAAGTGAGAGAAGTACTAAAGGCTCTGTAGTGTGTTTTTTCATCGAATATTGGGGTGTTACCAGGGAGCAACGTGGGAGCCATGTTTCCTCGATACCTTGCGTGGAGGGAGAGAGAAAAATGGGGACGGATGATGGAACAATCTTCCATATTCCATCGCGCCTGCAAATTACGAAATTCTCACAGTTCACGTCCCTAGGTCCTCATTATTCCCACAAAGCCTCCTATATGTTTCATGCTTTATGTATTTCACTATAAGGTTTTTATTCCATCCTTACCTTTATGAGCTCTGATAAGGAGACCTGGTGTCTCCTTACCTCTTTTAAACATCAGCACAACTGTGTCAGGTAGTTAGGCTGAGAGGATGAAGTCAAATTGTAGCTGAGCATAAAGTTGAGCTTGGTTCTTAGTTCAACACTGTTTGCCTACTGCTTAATTAATTGAGAGTGTCATCCAATGTGACTACCTATAATTCACTGAATTTGCAGGATTATGGGTATCCAATGGAAGGCAGGAGAAACTCAGAGGGTAGGATTGCCTCTGCACTCACCTCATTGTCAAAAACTTTTGGACAACCGATTTGGTTTGGATGCTTGCCCCCTCCTCATGAGAAAAAGAGGCACCAGTGAGATTTGTCAGATGTCTGTGGTGTTTCACTCCTCTTTCCTTTCTGCAGGCACTCATAAGATTGTCTTCCCTGTGCATGATCCCAGTTGTAAGGCTTTTTTCTGTTTAAACATGCATAGGATTATGACTTTAGGTAATGTGTGCTCTGTCTTTCTAAAGACACACACACATACTTCATAGTATGAAGATTTTAAGAAACATGTATATTAAACTTGTATGATTTGTATATTTCATATATTTGAAAATAGCTCTAAAATATTTGAAAAATATTGTAATCAGATCCTTAAAAGAGAGAGAGCAAAATGTAAAGCCTTTACTTCATAAAATCAACTTGCCAGTTTTCCCGCACACCTCCACTTCAGAGGCTAATTATGTTGGTTTCATCCTGTTTGTATTAACTGTTAGGTCTGGGAACAGTACAGCACGTAAAAAGTCACTGAAAGACGGAATACAGCTTCCTGATGCAGGTACTTTAATTCAAATAAAATATTAGGTAATATCTCTAGTATGTGCATTTCCCTATATGCCCTCTTTGACAGGCTCTCATGTTCTACTCAATAGGGTTTATGAGGTAAAACTTGGGAGACAAGATTCAGATAATCAGGAGGACCATGTAGAATTAAAAATGGGCTGTACTTAGGCATTTGCTCATACCCTTTCACAGAACACAGGGCAGGGTTAATGGACAGCTTTGTTATGTTAACTTATTTCTTGTTATAATTGGGAGAGTGGCTCTGTTTAGAGTTGAACTGCATAACTTTCACTGTTCAAAGTTTATGATGGCTTGGTGTTTTGGGATTCTGGGATTCACTAAAGGTGGTGAGGTGCTCAGCAATACCTAATTATTTTTCCTTAACAATTAACATTCTCCTTAACACTTTCTACACTCCACTTACTGTCATAATAGACCTGGTTTGGAAAATGCAATATTCCCATAAAAAGAGCACTGCCTTGATGAAGAACATCTTGATTTTGTACAAGAAACATGAATCTGTATAGTGGCTAATAGCTTGTATTCATTTTATGTGCTTATCTGCTTTTAGTTCATTTATATATAGGTTTTAAAACTGTATGCTTTCTATTGTAAACCTCCCTGCTAATTTCAACTGAAGGATGATGCATAACAACTATACTTTTTGTACAATAAAGGCTGCAAGGCTTCAATTCTATACACACTTACCTGGAAATAAGCACCATTTTTTTTGCACATTTTTATTAAGATTTTAAACTAAAAACTAAAAAATGATCAATCATCAAATACATCGGACGTACTAGGTCATCCCCCTATAACATATCTTTTAAACATTCTATAATCATATTCAAATCAATTTATAAAAATTTAAAGACATCTTTAAATCTGAGCCAAGTCCCATTTCTCCAGCCAATCATAGAAAAGGTCCCAAGTTTGATAGAAGTCTGTATCTTCCTTCTCCTTCAATAATAGAGTCAATCTGTCAATTTCTGCACAATCCAGAATCTTTTTTAAAATCAGTTCCTCAGTGGGTAGTTCCTCACTCTTAACAGTATTGAGCTAGCGCAATCCTCACCGCTGTGATTAAATGTAGTATCAAATACATTTCTTGTTTGCTAATATTTTCCAGTACAATGCCTAACAAGAAAATTTCAGGTTTAAAAGCTAAGGGTTTTTGTAGCATTTTCTCAAGCCATTAATGTATTTTAATCCAATATTTTTTCACATATTCACAAGTCCAATACATATGGTAAAAAGTACCCACATCATGTTTACATTTCCAACATCTGTTTGACATATTTGGAAACATCTTAGCTAATCGATTTGGCAACAAATAGCATCTATAAAACATTTTATATAAGTTTTCTTTATACAAGGTTGCTAAAGTTACCTTAATATTTCTCTCCCATAGCTTTTGCCACTTTTCTAATTCAATATTACATCCAAAATGTTGTGCCAATGTTATCATATTTTCCTTAACCTGTTCCCCTTCCATTTTCCTGTCAAGAACTCATAAATTCTTTTAATCATTTTCTCATCTGTTTTCAACATAATTTGATCAAAGGCTGTTAGGAAATAAGCACCATTGAACACAGTAGACATTATAGGATAGGTCTGTCTGACCTGGGCTGTTCCCACAGTAGCAATTTAGGCTGAATTTCTAATTGTTTTTAGACTATATGGCTGTCTGGGGCATGCTGGGAGTTGAAGGGCTTTTCTCTGTCTAACATACTTAGGGTCCCCTTTAGTGTGAAACTATAATCTGTTGTTCAGTTAGTTTTTACAAGCAATGTAGATGACATTGTTGACTATTCAGTTCCAGGGTTTCTTTTTTCTTTTCAGATATGATTAATGGCATTTTTTGTCATAAAATATAATTGCAGTACCTGCCTGTCCACTGTTGACTACTACCCTGGTTATATTCATGCCTATTTTATTATTTTATAATCAATCAATTATATTTATATTGTGCCTTATTCCTTTAAGGAACTCAAAATGGCTTACCTAATTCTCTTCCTTTCAATCTTATACTCACAACCCTAGGAGGTAGGTTGGGCTGTGAGTCTATCTGGCCTAAAGTTACGGCAAAGCAGGGACTAAAACCCAAATCTCCTGAAACACAGCCCAGCACTCTTAAATTTAACTTAAAGTTAAGTTAAGGTGTACCATGGGTAGGGTAGGGTTAGAAAAACGAGGTGTTCTGGCATGATTTTGGTGGTTGGTATGTGTTCAGAATGGGCAGAAATGATGAGCTGTGCAGAAAAAGCTACTCAAGGAAGCCTTTTTCAAGATCACCCCTTTCAGTGGTTTTTTTTGCCCTATGTTAGGGTTAGGGGGGTGCACCAGGGTAGGGTAAGGGCAGTGGTGGTGAACCTATGGCACATGTGCCACAGCGGGCATGCAGACCCCTCTGTCAGCATGTGAGCCAAATCATGCCAGCATCGCTCCAGCAGCTGAGCATTGAATAACAGCACTCATAGGGGCCATGTGCATGCTCGGAAAGGAGTAGCAGCGCCAGGTGAAGACGTCACAAGCCACAACTCTTTACCTGTGTCTCACCCGAGCTTTTGCATGGCCAGTCAGTTCACTGCCAAGGATATATATATATCTGCTTGGACTGGCTGTGAGTTGTTTTTTCTAATCTAAAACCTCAGTTTTCAGGTTTTATTGTAGTGTTGGCACTTTGTGATAAATAAGTGGGTTTTCGGTTCCAATTTGGACATTTGGTCTCTAAAAGGTTCAGGATCCCTGCCTTAACAGCACCAAGGGGTGTAACCTTGGGAAGACTCCAGTGGGCTATTGAAAAGGCAGAAAAGATCATTGTAGAAAATGTTGTGCTTAGGTGCTAAAAGATAAACATGAGCTCACTGTTCCATGCAAGGGCATCTTTACAGGGTAATATATTATTTCAATAAGTTTAAAGCAATGTTAATTATTTTGACTATCAAGAATTTCTTTTAAATCTCTTCTTGAAAAGAAAATGCAAGTGCCACAATGAGAGCAACAAGGCTGAAAATGGTTAGCTTGTCACCCCCTGGTTCAAAGAAGAGAGGAAAACTTAAGAATTCTGAATATGATGAGCCAATGGTTTTAATACCTGCAGTTCCTGCAGAATCTGTTGCACAGTATTGTATAGCTCTTCCATCAACAACTAAAGATAAAGTGCTTGATGAAATGGATATGCTTAAGAATATCACTGAACATTTAAATGAGGTAAGAAAGTCAATGAATTTTTCCGTCTTCATTCAATCGTGACTTTTTATTTCAACTGTATTTATGGTTTTATTCTTAGACTGTCAGGATAGTTGTTCACGCTTTGCTTATACAACAGTAGTCCCAGAACTGAATAGCTTGTTAGGTTATGACAAATATTTATACTTTCTCAATATTCATTTAATGTCAATTAGGATTCCTCTTTGCAAGTTATTTTATTGCTAGAGTGCCAGCAAGTACTGTCTACAATAATCCAGCTATCAGGCGTTTACAAATGAGGGATACCACATGACCAGTATGTTCTCTGACAACTTGCATTAATCCTCTTCAATCTCTTTATATTAATTCTAGTAATACAGAAAATGACAGTACAACAAAATAACTGCTCTCTTAATTATTCTGAATTATAATTCCTGTCTAAATGTTCCATTAACCGAACAATTAGAAAGAATTAGTAGGAGTTCAAATTAGCAGGAGGCAGATAGTATCAAGGAGCTAAGAGTTCAAATCTGTTTTCCTTGTGAGACGAGTTTGTTAAAAATAAAGCTAGCTCTGGTAATACAACAAATTAAGTGTGATCTAAATTGCAGCTTTAAATCCCTGATAAGTAAATGGAGGAAGGAACTAGAGGAATGGATATCTTTGACTTGATTCTAATCAACAGGGAAGACATAGTAGATGAAGTGTCAGTTATGGGAACTCTGGGAGTCAGCAACACTTGATCTTGCCATATATAAATTCTTGATTTTAAAAGAAGCAAAAGCCAAGTGTAGCTTTTAGGAAAGCTGATTTTAATAAACCCAGAATAGTGATAAGTAAAGTCTCATGGCAAGTAATTCTAATGAGAAAAGGTGTCCAAGATGGGTGGGAATTTTAAAAAAGAAAATTCTAAAAACATAATTACAAACAACTTGAACAAGGAAAAATGATAGAAGACAACAGAAGAAGCCAGTGTGGCTTCATAAATATCTTAGAGATGAGATCTGAGAACAAATCAAAATCTATATATAGTATAATACCTTTACTAGGTCTACTAACAATGTGCATGCTTTCTCTAAATTACTTCATCAGTCAAGATGTTAGAAAAAGTAGTTTGGTGGGGAATAGGAGAATGAATGTAGCTGCCATCCAACATAGCTGCCAAAATTTCAACATTTTAGTTAAACCAGGAAGATGTATTTGGTACAAAAGGTTCCCAACCCTTTGCTATGGTAATCACATTTGGAATTTTTAGTGTTGTTGGTGTTTTCTCACAAAGGAAAATTGCCTGTGTAGCAAACTTCATTGCAGCAATGTGAAGATTGCCTGTTCAAATGATAACTGTTACTATGCTATTGTATACTAATTTCCCACAAGGCATATTGGTGAGACTGAAAGAAAAGTAACTTGTCCAAGGACCTAAATATGCCCTGGGGGATGAGCTGTAATATACAAAACCACTTTTTTGAATCCCAGTAAAGAAAGTACTGGAGGGTATCACTTTGCAGTTTAAGAAAGCAGAATTGTATCCAGCCTTAGAGCAACTCTTAACATGAAGTTTTTAATACCTACTTTTTATATTGCATGTTATACAGACATATTAACTATCTCCGCTGAAGATATAGTACAGGCAAAATAATGAGTTTCATGATAATTTTGCAGAAATCAAACACTTGTTTGTTCCTTTTAAATTCTGATTTTCATCCCAGAGTACAGGACACAGAATAACAGGCTCAAGTTACAGAAAGCCAGGTTCCAGTTAAACATCAGGAAGAACTTCCTGACTGTTAGAGCAGTATGATAATTACCTAGGGAGGTTGTGAGTTCTTTCACACTAAAGGCATTCAAGATGCAACTGAACAGCCATCCTAGAGGGATGGTTTAACTTGGAATCCTGCACTGAGCAGAGGGTTTGATCCAGTAGCCTTCTGGGCTCTTCCAACTCTACTTTTCTTTGATGGTACCTGAACAGGAAAGAAAAACTGAATATTTGTTATGAAAAAAGAGGAGCAAACTTAGCCTAGATAATTAGCTATAATATGATGGGTTTTGGCCCCAGGGTTCTAATATGAGATAAATAGAAAGTATGGTAAATGAAAGCTTATAAAAATGGTATGGACTTTTCTGCAGATAGTATACACAATGGAACAAGTCTATACAAAAACTGATGTAATCAAAGAAGAGGAAGAAGAGGAGGAAGAAGAACCTACAACATCTGTATGTTTATTTAATAATTTTATGTTACTGCTTGAATACACCTTATGGTATTCTGATCTATTGCACTTGTTGTCAAGTGCATACTGGTATGCAGCCTCAAAGTATGACAGCTCATATAAACAACTGCTGTACAGGGACAGAAAACTGCAAATTGTCAATAAAGTAGAAGTGCATTTTTAAAATCCTAAAGCTTTTAAAATAGTATTTTACTTAAAATGTAGATATTTCATAATTGTTGTTAGTTGCGAAGTCGTGTCCGAACCATCGCAACCCCATGGACAACATTTCATAATTAGAGGTAAAATATTGAGTAAAGTAGGGGAGAGCCTTACGACAAACTTCATTAATTTAGGAATTTCTATCTCATGCTTCAAATAATTCCAAGAGCAACTTGCTTTTGATTAATTTATTAATTGTATTAATGGTTTTGATTTATTTATTCAATTGATCAAGTAATCAATTATCAATATATTGATACTAATTTCATATGCTCTCCTAATCAACATATGGTCAACAAATGGCATGAAGAAAGAAAACGGACTTTGCCTGGTGATGAAATAATAACAGAGTAAACAGTAGACAAGCTTCTCTGGAAAAACAATCAACAAATAGGGGTGATACTACCAAACCTGATCTTCAGTAACAACTTGTTATACCTCAAATGGCAGAGGTAGCCCAAAAATGACTTCTGTTAAACTTGGGCACATGCAGATAAATGATCCTTCAGGTACCCAGCTGTAAAGGTCTTTAAAGGCAGTCATACAGCTAGGGCATTTTAGACCCTGACCTAATGTTCTTTCAGAGAGCCTTCTCTTAAGCTGGTAAAGGTAGTCCCTGGCTTACAAATGTCTGGGTTACAAACAACTTGTACTTGTGCACATATGGACAGCCACAAACCCTCTATGAATACCTCTAGTGAAAAGCCGTGAAAATCTCTAGGGAAGTACATGATACATTTGGTAACACACAGGGCTTTTTTTGTTATAGAACGCACTGGAATGGTGTTCCGGCATCATTTTTTCAATGGATTTTACAAATTGATTTTGAACAGAGTAGCAGATCAGCAGCAAACATCATTAACATAGTGCCTGCAGGCTGCTATTGTGTCTGCGATCTGCTGTCTGATAGTGAGAGATAGCTGTAGCTGCTTGGGATGCTGCTCTACTTCAGCTTGGGATTGGTGTGTGTGCTTACTGCCAGCGTTCCGGCACCTTTTTTTTTTTTTTTTACAAAAAAAGCACTGGTAACACATCATGAATGGCCATGTAGTTTCCTAGAGATAGTCATGTGGCCTGTCTCTAAGGAACTATGTGATGCACTTGGCAATGCATCATGAATGACAGCCTAGTTCCTTAGAGATACAGTATTCACAGCTTTTCATTCCATGTATTGGCTGAAGCATACCCAAGCCAGTGTGTTTCAGGGTACATATAGGACATCAAGTATGAGGCAGAACCAAGGCAAAACAGTTTCTAGGAAGAGCAGAAGTAGAGGTGTCCATATGAATTCTCCCTACTCCTCTGTTGTTGTTAAGCTTGAAATCTTGTCTTTATTCATAACTTCCTAATCCATGAGGTAATATTAAGCCTAATATTAACTGAGAATGATGGAGATGGACCTGGTGATGTAGAGTCCAGGTTTGATTGTGCTGTTGGAGGAGGTTCTTGCTGGAGGCACTTTCTTGAAGGTAGGCATCAAGGGTTGTTTGTACACCCATTTTCTTCTTCAGCATAAATGGCCTTGTAGCAGCTGAGGGCCTGGTCATAAAGGCAAACACTAAAAGGGAACTAGATCAGTATTAGCATGCCCATACTATAGATGGGGAAATGATACTGAATTGACAGCAAAGAGAGAGCAAACTTGTCTGAGTAGAATTTGGCAGGCTTGACCCCCTCCAGAGTAGCCAGCAGACCAGTAAATATTACCCAATTCAATAAAAGTTAGGTAAAGTTGTGAGGTGCAGATGATGTAAACTGAACTCACAGGGAAATAATATGGAGAAAGTACAAACAGAGAAATACATAATCAACAGTGAAAACTAACATTGTACTTTCCGTATTTCATACTTGCATGGCTTCACCTTCTAAAATTCCCCACAGTATCATCTACCTGTGATATTTGAAGAACAGGAGTAACCTACAAAATATTATTATACCAAAATAAATACCACAGTTTAAGGTGCTACATGAGTCTTCTCTCCCTCTTTCCTGCAACAGATTAACTCTGCTACTGCTATGAATTTTTAAAAAACTGATTCTGTTACACTGCTTCAAGAGCAGTGGGTGACTCTTGGATAGACTGCATTTGATCCCTTCCAGAGCAGTAGTTTTATGTGACTATGTAACAGCCGGCACATGCAAGGGTTGGTTTATAGAGATAGGGATTCAAAATATGGACAGCTGTGGGGAAGATTGAAGAAGACATGATTCCATTATGAGGAACTTGCCTTCCATGTTCCTGAGTCTGTAACTGAAAAATACTCCTTTGTCTTTCTCCACAACAATCAGGGCTGAATTTGGAACTTAGAAAAAAAACTAAGTTTGAATTTTGGAACTTAGAAAAAAACTAAGTTAAAAGGTATCATGAATTGTTATGAACCACTAGGTAGTCTGTTTCATAGTACAGTTCTGGCTAGTCAGATGTCAAAGCTTATCATATAATCACTATTAATTATTAAGTTATTTATTTAAAAATAAATTTTTAAAATGATAAGCTGAAAGTAAAATATAAATTAACAGCAGAATTAAGCAGCAGGAGCAAGTTCCTGGCAAGGAATATTCACAGCAGCTTATCCGTAACCATGATCACTTTGGACTTAATTGCACATGTTCTTAAACAAGTGTTAAAAAAGGTGTTTAACATTGCCACTTTTAATTTAAAGAAAAAGCAGCCCATTGGCTGAGGAGAGGTCATCAGAAATAAACTGTAATCTCTTCTCCTTTTCTTGTCCTACAACATAGGCTGCAAATGTGTGTGAGTGAGTGATAGAGAGACCCCTCTTGCCAAGAAACCCCTTGAAACCTGCTCCATGTTCCACCTCCTCATTAACTCTTTCTCTTCTGAGAGATAGTAGGAAAGCTTGCAAGCAAATGAAGGCAGCATCTACTCTTAACCTGCCCAACCCTGTTTGGACACTTTCACAGAAAGGAATAGGCATAGGGAAGTGACCTACTTGCTTGTCCTCTCTCTTTGGGCAGTGCAGAATAGAAGCTTGTCTCTGAAGGAGCAGTCATCTGATTTACTTTCTCACTTGTGCACTGCCTGCCTGCCTGCCTCTGCCCCCAACCCCGCTGCATGGTGGTAGGGATTGCGCTCAAACAACCCATTCCTCCGTATCACCCTTTAACAGAGGTTAACTGAGGAGATAAAGATGATGACTGACCCTTCAAGAAGCAGTTTGTATTTTCTAAACCCAGTTTTTCCCATAATGAAAGACTGCAGAAGTAGATAGAACTTTCTAAAGGGAGAAGACAGCTGAGCACATGGAGCTGCAAATACCCATTGCCTAATTCTCCCTTTGGAAAGAATTAAAAGTGGAGCAATGGTATGAGTGTAGCAGCTTCTTATGTAATAAGGAGCCATTGGTTCTTCTTGTTAACCCATAGGGTGGGTCCACTCATCATAACAACCCACTGTGATATTGCTGTTCTGCGAAGTACACTGATAGTGAGTCTGACAGGCCATCAGACTCATTGCAGGTGTCTTGCTTCCTCTCCAGTACTCCTTTCCCCTCATTCCTCCAGGTGATATCTCAGATAACACTGTGGGAGCAATGAATCCTCTTTCTCTCCCTTCCATGTGAAGCCATTTTGGTATGTTGCAACTTTTTTGACCCGTTAATTTTGGGTGGTGGGGGGATGAGAATAAGAAAGCTGGTTCAACAGAGGGTTTTTCTGATCCCTGTTGGGCATTTATGAATGACTGCTTGAAAGTGCATCAACTGCACCTTGAAGGAACTCTCCATGACTGCCCAATATTTACATTCTTTAAAATTCTTCTTCATAGCCTTTGTGTATCACCCATGAAGGGATTAATCATCTGGGTTTAGACATCACAACAGCCCACCAGGGGAAAACAAGCCCAAGAATAACCAGCTGGGTTGTCTGAATAAATGAACCTCCATGGGTAGGTTTGCTCAAAATGACAACCAAACATTGACTGTTACTACTGGTTAATTGTTGTGTCATGTCAACTAGGTCTCTCTCTGTCTCCCTACACTCCCCCTCTGGTTGACATGCCTCTGAAGTGGGTGGAGAAACAAACAAGAGAGGGTAGTGGCTATTTTTAGTCCTTCTCGCTTACTTCCCCTCTCTGAACACCACAGAAGGGTGGATTGAGGCAGGGGGAGGGAAGAGAGAAAACGAGCAAATAAGCAGCTATCTGCCTGCTCACTTACCCATTCTTTGGATTAGAACAGCATGCAGGTTTGGTCATGGAAAGAGCCACCACATTCTTTCCTGTCTGGAAGAAAGCTGATGGAAGGTTGTTGTTGTGATCAGGTTTGCAGGTAACATTGCATCTTCATGGCAGGTGGAGGAAGAATATTTTTAACAACATCCCATCAACACTGGCAGTAGGACAGTATGAATTGGGAGGAGCAACCATCCAGTGCATAAGCACATGAAAACTCTGGAATGCCTAGCTGTATCTTTCAAACCACTTGAGCTACTGCATCTGGCCTGGAGAGGAATCGAAAATTGTTCTGTTTCTCAGTCCTATCTGGCAGGGGCCCAGAGGGGACTCACAAGGAGAGATTACACTGTTATTTTTATTGGTCATAAGAAGTAGCAAGACCTTGGTTCTCTTCTTGGGTTGTCTGTGGCTAGTAATCCATAGTGCAGATTTTCCAAACATTGTATAATTGTTTTAAAATAATAAAATATGAATAAAATCTAAGTATTTTGTATTGTGATCAAGTACAAGATCCATTCGGTTAAACTAATAAAAAGCAAATATCTTGATCCTATGCATTTTTCATGGAATTAATTCCCAAAGAGGACTTAATATATTTTAGGGGGTATAGGTTTACAGTGCTGATGTCTCTATTTTTCTCCTACTCCTAGTTTATATAGAATAACTGAATAGCTTGAAGTATGAGAAATTGAATAAAATTAGTATCTCATCAATATTTTTCACCAGGGAATATTGAATTTAGTTTTTAAATGGAAGTATATAAACTGCATAAAAAGTATTCTTTTTCATAGAAGGAAGATCAAGATATGACCTCTTTCCTGATCTGTTGTTCCCAACTTAGTACCCAGTTAGAAAATGCACTTCGTGAAGAAAAGCAAGTATGTAATGGTAAATATAATTTAATAAAGAAAAGATATCTGTCTTGCAGTAAAATGCTAACTAGTATACCTGCATGCTGGAGTGCGTTAAGATGAGGTGGATATAGATCACTATTGAGTGAAAAACTCTGCTGCCTGGGGGCTCATGTTAACCCTGGAGACCCTATGCTCCAGGCAAAGATCTACTATTAGCTATGTTTCTGCAAATGTTGTTGTTGTTGGTAGTTGCGAAGTTGTGTCCATCACAACCCCATGGACAACATTTCTCCAGGCCTTCCTGTCCTCCACCATCCTCTGGAGTCCACTTAGGCTCACGTTGACTGCTTCAGTGACTCCATCTAGCCACCTAATTTTCTGCCATCCCCCCTTCTTCTTTTGCCTTCAATTGTTCCCAGCATTAGGGTCCTTCCTTTTCATTAGGTGGCAAATAGTTGCCCTCAAAAAAGGGGTGTTCTGCAGATGGGGACAGCTTTGGATCTTCTGGATCTGAGTACATTCCTTTCTTCCTAGTGGCCCCAAGATCAGTAGTTTAAGCTAGAATATGCTAGTATTTTGGCTATTTCAGCCCTGCCTCCTTTTGCTTTCTGTTTCACCACCGCTTGAATGCAGTCCTGGACAGCTTTCCAAATGTGATTTCAGTCCTTAAGCTAAAAAAAAAGTTCAGTGCCCTGCCCTAACAGAAGAAGAGGACATGCTGACTCTGCCCTAAGACCATGGTAAAAGTGGCATTATAGAGGCAAATTGTTTCTCATTAAACAAACATATGTAACATACTCAATATGCCATCCTGGGATGTTTGTTAAGGACAGGGTAAAAATATTGTAAATACATACATACATAAACAAACAGTTCTAGGGGGTGAGATTTTAAGCAGAGATTTTTTTTACAGTTGATTTGTAGTACCTCCTTCAAATGTGTAATTCCCTTTTGATGATTTAAATCATCAAGAGATGAAAAGCAGGTATGAAAGGACAGTTATTCACTGATAAATTTGTGTGGTGTATTTAAACAGAACATTTAAAGTATAATTTAACAACAAATTTCTCTTTACAATGTTCTTTCCTAGATATTAGAATCGCTGCTTAAGGTAAGAAACTGTTTTATGTATAATACTACATGTAGATATTGAAATCTGTTTGATATCAGGAAAAGTATAAACTATTGTTTTCTAATTTTATTCTTTTTTTAACTTTATTTTTCAAGTGGTTTGAAAAGGAGGTCCATGAGATGGAAGAGGTAAAGTAGAACATGAAATATTGGTTGATAACGTTTGATAAGAAATATTTGGAACATATAGTATATTGCTTTTCCTTTGATTAATTTTATGCTAGTATTTTGTAGTATATAGTAGTATACTATATAGTAGTATACTATAGTAGCATATAGTAGTATACTATATGCTAGTATAGATTATGACCTATAAAGCCCTAAATGGCTTGGGTCCTGGCTACCTGAACGAGCGCTTACGTCCGTATATGCCCGACCGCCCTTTGAGATCTGCGGGAGAGTCCCTTCTCCGGGAACCCTCCATGAAAGAAACTAGGAGAGTAAGTACCTGGAGGAGGGCTTTCTCTGTGGTGGCGCCCAACCTATGGAATTCACTCCCCAAAGAGGTCCGCCTGGCACCGTCGTTACGGGTTTTTCGGCGCCAGGTAAAGACCTTTTTATTTAAACATCATTTCAATTGTTAAAACATATGATCTGGCCAGGGCAACTTCTTCTTCCTTCTCTTTCTCCTCCTATATTTTTATTTTATACTGATAATTTTAATTTTATATTTGTAAGTCAATGTATTTTTTGTATTTTTGTATTTAATGGTAATTTATTATGTACTATTGTATTTCAATGTATTTTATCATGTTGTAAGCCGCCCCGAGGTTTCGGCAAGGGGCGGCATAGAAATGTTATAATAATAATAATAATAATAATAATAATAATAATAATAATAATAATAAATTTTGAAGTAACTATCAGGAAAACTACTAAAAAAATTGTTCTAATAAAGAAATTTAGGAATAATGCTTCTAATGAATTCCCTTTGAAGAAGCAGGGTTATAGCTTGGAGGTACAACAGCTAGATTAATAACAGGGACCATAAAATATATGGTCTGAACATGTACAGGGACCATATAATATATGGTTTGCTGTCTTGAATGGTGTTTAATTGCCCTTTGATGAAGTCCAAGTTAGCAATTCACTATCTGAAGGTTAGGAGCAACCTGACAGAAGTCCTGCCTCAGTGAAGCAGGAAACTATCAGATCAGTGTAGTAGATCTTTATACTACTGTTACTACTGTGGAGGAGATAAGATCTAAGTAGAGAGTGGTTTCTGTTCAAACACCCCACCTCTAGTTCTATCATCATCAAGACTGCCTAACAGAAATCTGAGAAAGTACATTTGACTCCTGTCAACAACGAGTTGGAAATTGGATGCCATGGCTGCATGATTTATTCTTTTTGCAGAACTAGGGTTTTGCGTAGTTAATTATCACCCTTGTCTCCTCTTACTCACTGTTTTTCTAACAGTCCTGAACAGTCCCAGTTGTCATAGTCATTGGCCCATAAGTGCATGATCCACCTTGAAGGTAGAGCCAGCTCTTTTGATTGAATAATGATATGAAATTGACTCCAAACCAAATAACTCCTCCATTACAGTTATTTGGTCTGGAGTCAATGTGATATCATTATTCTGTATTTCCCTAATGACTAGTATTCTAACTTTGCTCAGGTCTTTTGTTACTGTCTCTTACACTACTCTCCTTTTGTATCACAAAATCAGCCTAGCTGGTCAGCTGTAAAAGTGTTTAGTTAGAAAGCCAAGGTGGAGCATACTGCATATGGGCTAATTGGCTGTAACATCTTATGGTTTCAGTTGGTCTGTCCTCTTAACTTGACGCCATGTGATTGTACTAACAATATTAAGTCGGTCCCCACCCTTCTCAGCTTATTCACCAGAATTTCTCACTGAACTTGAAATGCTTTGGTTCTTTGTCATGGCCTCTGTGCATCACACATATGGGTGCTGTGCCTGTGCAGTGTCTTTGGCCGGAAGATTGAAAGCTAACGGTTTTTGGTGGGAAAACTCCGCTCCCCCTCCCTATAAAGAGCGGAGTGTCCGCCATTTTGTTCAGTCTTTGCGACCGCCGTTCACTGTGCCTTGTGCCGCTTTCACTCTGACAGTTGCTCGTCCTAACTGTTTTTCAATCGTTCTTCTCTCCAAGTTTAATAGCCCTGTTCTGTAGTTTAGTCGTTCTTGTTCCTTCTTCGTTATTATCACCTCCTAGAAGATCTGTTTTCTGTCATTCTCACTCTCTATCTTCTTAAAAAAAACAAAAAACAAAAACCCCCCAAAAATATATTTTACCCTCTGCACTATCTTCTCTTTTTCCTCTTCTCACGATGGCGCAGCGAGTGGCTTTCCACAAGTGTGCGGAATGCGAGTCTAAGATGTCTCCTGCAGACCTGCATGACCTATGCCTCCTCTGCTTGGGGGAAGGGCATAAGACTGACAAATGTTATCACTGCCTGGCCTTCTCTAAGCAGGCCAGGAAAAATCGTGAGAACCGCCTACAGAGGCTCTTGTGGGATCAGGCTCTCCTTCAGTCTGACCCACTAGTGACTGCTCTGAAGCCTGGATCTTCCACTGTGGTTCCGCCCTCACGGCCTTCGGACGAAGGCGCGTCTACTATGGGCGCTCGGCTTGCTTCTTCTAAGAAGAAACATGAGAAGCGTAAGCATGCCGGTACCAACAAACCGGCCGACCACAAGAAAGCCAGGAAGTATAAGGCTCTGAAGCCGCCTAAGAAATCCAAGGATCCGGAGCGTCCTAGGCACTGAGATTCGGGTTCAACGGCTCCTTTGATACCGATGGCAGTCACCGTACCGACTCCACCTGACCCGGTGCTTCAGACGGCTATGAGGGTTACCCCCCAAGGGTTCCCTCGCCACGTGGCTGAGCTTCCCGTGGAGCCTCTCCCTACTCTACCGAGGGAGTCAATCTCTGATGGGGAAATCCGGGATTTTCCCCCTAGGGCTAGGTCCCCCATGCCTATGTCCACAGCCACATTGGAGGCGGATGTGGAAATGTCCCCGCCAAGGAGCCGTCGGAGTCACTCCTTGGAATGCTGATCGGAGGGTTGGTACCACTCCTACTACCATGCATGGGGTAATTCGCGTTCTGTTGGACCCTATCCTGCTCCAAGGGGTCGATCTTCTCCACCATCTCCTCGTGACCGTCCACTGTCTTCGGGACCGAGGCGTGCGTCCCCGGTACCACCTAGGGAGGGGTCGATCCTTCTCCCCGGCGGAGTCCTCATCATCGGCCCCTCCGTACTATGGTGTCGAATCCAACAATTCGGAGGTCGATTCCACCTCCCCGGATGCCACTGTGACCTCCCATGGCCCTGCGTCACCTGATGAATCTAATATCTCCTTTGCGGAGTTGATGTTGCACCTGGTCCAGTCTCTTGAGATTGACGCCGTGCAGCGTCTGGGACCCAGTAGGGATAAGTTCTGCGATGTCATCCGCGGGGAGCAATCTACGTCTATTGTGCTGCCGCTGATTACCACCTTGCAGCAGGCCATGACGCAACCGTGGGACCTGCCCACCCACCCCCAGCTGACTTCACGGAGGTACGAGTCCATGTACCGGGTTCGGGAGGAGGACACACCCTTCCTCCTCCGCCACCCCAAACTGAACTCGGTCATGGTGGAGTCCTCCCAGGGCAGGGAGGCGAGAGGTCACACCGCTCCGAGGGACAAGGAGGGAAGGAAGATTGACTCCCTGGCCAGGCGAGTCTACACTGCCTCTGGCCTACGGCTGAGAATCTCAAACTACGAGGCGACACTAGCAAGATACCAATACTTCATTATGCAGCGCCTCCATAACATTGTCTCAGCCCTCCCAGACCACCAAGGTGACCTGGCTAAGGTCTTCGTAAAGGAGGCAATGCAAGTCGCCGTCCAACAGTTGTCCACTGCTCGACATCATGTGGACACGGACTCGAAGGCCTTGGTCGCTGCCGTCTCCCTCCGGAGGCATGCCTGGTTACGTAACTGTAACTTTCCGGAGGAGACAAAGAGACGTATTGAAAAAATGCCCTTTGATGAGTCTGGGCTTTTCCACTTGAGAACCGACCACAAGCTAAAGAAACTCCACGAGTCCCGCATGACGGCCTGGCGGATGGAACTTCAGACTCAGACCAGGCATAAGTGGTCATGGACCCATCCATCCTATAGGCAGTTGTACCAGCCCAGACAGCAGCCCCAACACCAGCAGCAGCAACAGCAATGCCATCGTCAACAGCCTCCACAACGGTACCAGCAAGGCTGTCGCCGTTTCGACGGAGATAGGAGGCAGCGTTGACAGGACGGGTGAACCACTCCTCTGATTCCTACCATACCCACCCCCCTCTCATTTGGGGACTGGCTGAGAAGCAGACTCCCCATTTGGGAGTCCATCACATCTGATCGGTGGGTATTGTCCATCATACAGCACAGCTGTCGGATAGAATTTGACATCGTTCCTCCATCGAGTCTGATCCGGTTTACCTCATGCTCGCCAGTATTGCTCGATGAAGTCCAACAACTTCTTTGTAAAGGAGCGATTTGTCAAGTGACTCCAGCTGACGGACTTGATGGATTCTATTCCAGATATTTTACGGTCCTGAAGCGGGATGGTGGTCTGCGTCTGATCTTGGACTTCTGCAATCTGAATCGATTTATCGCAACCAAAATGTTCCAAATGACCACCCTTCAAAATATTCTACCGTTGCTGAGGAAAGAGGATTGGTTTGCCTCATTGGATCTGAAGGATGCTTATTTCCGCATTTCCGTTTACCTGGGTCATAGGCGCTTCTTTCATTTTGCTGTCGCATCCCAACTATTTGAATTCACAGTTTTGCCTTTCAGACTGGCTACTGCTCCAAGAGTATTCATCAAAGGTATGGCTCCTGTCTGCGCTTTCCTACGGCTCCAGGGGGTACAAATTTACCCTTACCTTGATGACTGGTTGCTGGTGTCCCAATCCAGGGAGGGACTTCTTGCATCCATCTGTATGACCTGTGCCCTATTAGAAGATCTGGGACTATGCATTAATACCGAGAAATCTTCTCTTCTCCCGGTACAGATGATCACTTTCATTGGAGCCCATTTGGATTCTATGGTGGTGAAAGCCTTCTTTCCTTGGGTAAGACAGACTCTTGCTCGCCACATCCATCAAATGCGATGAGACATGACGGTTCTGGCAAGGTCCATCCAGAGACTTCTGGGGCATATGGCTTCCTCAGTTGCTGTGGACCCACATGCCAGACTTCGCCTTCATCCTTTAAAACTCCTGTTCAACAAGATGTTCCGACCACAAAGAGATCTGCCAACAAAGATGATTCGAATTCCATCTTCTGTGCTCCACTCTCTCCTCTGGTGGTCTGTTCCAGCCAACTTGACCATGGGGGTTCCATTCAGACCCTGATACCCTTTGGTAACCCTTGTACTGATGCATCTCTACTAGGATGGGGAGCAGTATGCTCCGACCTATGCACTCAGGGCATGTGGAATCATCAAGAATCCGGGAATCATATCAATTTTCTGGAGCTCCTGGCTGTATTCAAGGCCCTGCGTTCTTTCGAAGATGTTTTCTGACATCGGGTTGTTCAGATAACCTCGGACAATATAGCTACCTTTTTTTATCTGAACAAGCAAGGCGGAACAAAGTCACCAACTCTGGCCAGACTCTCGATGAAAATCCAGGAATGGTGCATTCCGAGGGACATTACTCTGATGGCAGTCCATCTCGCTGGTACAGACAATGTGGAAGCGGATCTTCTGAGCAGACACATGCTCATATCTCACGAATGGGAACTAGATCCCCAGATACACAACCATCTTTTCCATCACTGGGGCTCTCCCATCGTGGGCTTATTCGCCACCCAACAGAACAAGGTGTGCGACACTTTCTGTTTGAGAGTGGGAATCGGACACGGATCCCTAGGGGATGCCTTCCTGATCCCTTGGAGCAACCTGAACTTTTACGCCTTTCCTCCGATTCCCCTTATTATGAGAGCGATAGCGAAGATAATACACGATGGGGCCACGGGGTTACTGATTACCCCTTGGTGGCCAGGCCAAGCTTGGTTTTCGACACTGCTTCACATCTCTGGCGGAGAATATCTCCATCTTCCACTGCTTCCGTACCTCATAACCCAACGAGATGGCACACTTCTTCATCCAGATTTAATGTCACTGAAATTAACAGCATGGTGAATCTGATAACTCATAGGGCAGTATCGGTACCGACAGAATCTATAAGTGACACGAATCCTGTGTCCGGATCCGGTTCGTCTTCACTCATTTCCCCTGCATCATCGGGTCCAAGGAACGTTCCGTTGGATCCTACGACCTTTCATTCGGATATCCAGTACATCCTTGATTCTGCATTGAAGTCGTCTACACGGAAGTCATATGCGGCTAAATGGCGACGATTTTCTACCTTTGCCGAGTCTCGTTCGTTTTCTCCACATGCTGCATCTATACATCAAATCCTTCAGTTCCTATTAGAACTGCACCAGTCTGGACTGAAACCGTCCTCCATTAAAGTGTACACGGCAGCAATCGCCTATTACTGTGGCTTAGTTGACAGATCACCCATCTTCTCTCAGCCACTTAAAGAGATTTCTTAAGGGACTTCATAATCTTAACCCGTCAATCAGACCCGTGATGCCTACCTGGAGTCTCTCTGTAGTCTTACAAGCGATTACAAGAGCTCCCTTCGAACCCTTAGCAACAGTCGATTTACGCCTTGTTTCCTGGAAGACAGCGTTTCTTGTAGCGGTTACATCAGCTTGAAGGGCTAGTGAGTTCTGCGCTCTCCGTATAGATCCTCTTTACCTGAATTTTCACAGAGAGAAAGTTGTCTTGCAATTAGATCCATCATTTCTTCCCAAGGTAGCCACCTCCTTTCATATGGGACAAGACATTGTCTTACCTGCCTTTTTTCCATCTTCAACGAATCCATTAGAAAGATAGTTGCACTCACTTGACGTTCAGTGCTGCCTGGCCTTCTACAGATCAAGGACTGAGTCTATTCGATGCTTTAATAAGCTCTTTGTAAAATACTCTACCTGAGATCAAGGCCTTCCAGTTACTCCTCAAAGACTTTCCAAGTGGATAGTCCATACAATCACTCTATCTTATCAGCTGGCTGGGATTGACTTACCTACAGCTCCTCGAGGCCACTCTACTAGGGCTGTCGCTGCCTCCTCTGCCTTCGTGTTGGGAGTTCCAATTAATGACGTCTGCAGAGCTGCTACATGGACGACTCCTTGCACATTCGCTAGACATTATCGCCTAGATGTTTGTGCTAGGCAAGACTGCTCCTTTGGCAGGGCCATTCTTTCATCTGTTCTTCGTTGAGGACACCTCCCCTCCTCCAATAATGGTAAGCTTGCTAATCTACCCATATGTGTGATGCACAGAGGCCACGACGAAGAAAAGCAGGTTGCTTACCTGTAACTGATGTTCTTCGAGTGGCCATCTGTGCAGTCACACAACCCACCCGCCGGCCCCACTCGGTGTCGGTGAGTGAACATATGTGTCGGTACTGAACGTTTCCTTTTTTCATGGTACCGATATTGTTTATAGTAGGGATATTTTTTCCACATGGGGTGAACGTTCGGTCTTCAAAGACTGAACAAAATGGCGGACGCGCCGCTCTTTATAGGCTATAGCGGGAGGGGGAGCGGAGCTTTCCTGCCAAAAACCATTAGCTTTCAATCTTCTGGCCAAAGGCACTGTGCAGGCGCAGCATCCATATGTGTGACTGCACAGATGGCCACTCAAAGAATATCAGTTACAGGTAAGAAACCTGCTTTTCTCAGTAACTATTTGGCTTTATTTCTGGGTCCATTAGCCTTCAGCCATGAATCCCAATGCATCTTCCTCCACTTTTGAATCAGAATCCAAGACAACTTTGAAGGCTGTATTGTAGGAGGAGGAGTTGCTCAATCCCTACAGCTCCCTTTGAACTCATTGATTCAAATCCCACAGAAGACATGAAAGGGGACATTCCTAGTGGCAGTCACCTCCTGTAAGAAGGTAGAAGAACTTCTTGCCCTAAAGTTTCTCTGTTTTCCAGACAGCATTGCTTTTTGGACAGACCCAGCATTTATACAAAGGGTTAACTCTACCTTCCATCATAACAGGACATAGTATCACTTAGTACCACAGTTTGTTGGTCCCAATCTCTTTCAGTCCAAAGAAAAGTCATGATAGCACAGATTTGATAGGCACACAGTGTTAAGGCCTATATCAATTGTACATAGGATATCAGACATTCTGACAGCTTTAAGTCTTGCAAATTGGGAGCCTTGTGTTGTCAAAGTACCATTAGCCATGGAATAACAGTACATAGCTCTGCCATTTCAGTCTGTGAATAAGCCAATCCTTGCAGCGATCACAAGCAGTTCTGTGCACAGAGCAGCAGCATTAGCCATACATGCCCCCTAGAGGAAATTTGTACGGTAGCTACCTTGGTTATTTATTTTAATTACACCTCACCTTTTAACCAAGAAAATGGTCCTTAGGTGGCTTACAATAAACACTTGATTAAAACAACAAATGCATTAAAAGCAAACTACAGCAATTACTACAGCATCCAACCCTGACATGCCAAAGACTTGCTTGAATAAAAATGTGCCTTGCAGCAGAAGGACAACTTATAGCCAACCTAGCCTCCCTTGCCCAGGGAATTTCTACAGCCTATAAGCACCCACTGTGATAACTTTCTTGAGTTGCTATGAAACATGTCTCTTAAGGTAGTGGTACTAAAAGAAAAGCCTTTCCTGAAGATCTTAAGATTCATATGGTAGAAAGTCTGGTCCTATGTTCTATGTCCATTTGATGATATAATATTGATAAGTCTTCCTCAGCTGAGGTGGCTTTTGGTTGCTGCTGTGTTCCTACTCTTTGGACTTCCTTGCTTGTTGACTCTGCTGACAAGGAACAGTCATATTACTTGGCTATGCTTATGTACATATTTTAAATATGATTAGATATGAAAGAAAACAAATACATTTTAGGATAACTTACAACTATTTTAACAAAGTTTTAACTTAATTTAATCTACAAAGCATCTTACTGCAGTTGAAGGAAATTGGTTCTTCTCTTTCAAGCAATTTGAGAAAATCTTGGTTAATAGTTGATGGTTATGTATATACTTTGGTATCTAAATATATTTCAGATGGGTGAGGAGGAAATTATTCCTGACTGGCAAATTCCAGTAGCTGATAAAAACATAACAGAGAACATTAGTAAATTACTAAACCGCATCCAAAGACTTGAAGAACTGAAAGGCCGTGTTCAAGAACTGCCCAAGCTAATCCAGGTTTCTACACCTAAACAGTAAGAATTTGTGAAATAAACTGAATAACTAAAATGTAGGTTGTTTTATAGCATAAATTTGACTAATTCCTTAAGGTTAAATAATGATGGCCTTTATTAACAATCACAATAGTGCAGAGATTTTTAAACATATTCACAGTATGCCTCCAGAGGTCTGAGACCATTTTCCATTACACATTGCTCCATTAACTTCTCTCCAGAATACAAGGAGAGAGAGACTCCTTTTGAATCCAATTGAATACTAACATTTTCAACATTGAGCCTGCTTAATGGTGGTGAAGGCAGGAAAGAAGTGCTGCTTCACTGCCTCTGTTGCATTCTTCCTAGACTGACAGGCAGAGCTTTTCATGGTTGCTCAGGGCTTTTACACAGAAGCCCAAAGGCCTTGGAGGCCTGCTTTAATCTGTTTGACTGGCCTGCTGAGGATAAATATCTTTTTTCTATCAGGATCTACTGTGTTTTAGATTACTCTCATGATGTATCTAGAGTATTGTCTGATCCAGTATTACTGGACTAGTTTCAGTTAGCATGGCTTGAGGACATGGACAAAATGCTTAGGGGAGTAAGTGTCACCACGTGCATGTTAGATCTTTCATGACTGAAGAAATCTAGCAGGGAAAGGACAACAGATTGGGTCTGATAGGTGATAAATGCCTCCTTATGAGTGGGACTGGTCCCGCTCCTCTAAAAAAAGGCAAGAGCAAGATCTCATCTGAAGAAGTCCTCTGGAAAACCTAAATAATTTTAGGCTGTTAGCGCAGATCACTTTATCTAGCCAAGCTCCTCATGCAGGTAGTTGCTGATTTGATAGGACTGAGTTACTAGGTCCATTTCCATTGGGGTTCAGCCATCATATTTTTGGTATTAGGCCTGCCATTGTTGCTCTGTATGTATGGAATTCCTTATTTATGGAATGCTGTTCCCAGGGAAGCTTGCCTTGTGCCAACAGTTACATCTTTTTGGTGCCAGATAAAGAAATACATATTTTCTTTGGAATGTGGGCATTAGTTATTTTCCATTACTGGGCTGCTTTTCAAATGTTCATTCTAGACGGTTGGAGAGTACATGGCTGTGAGCAAAAGAGGTCAGTGTTCCAGAAACTATGACAGATAAATGAAAATGAAAGATATGGTTGGGAAGATATGGTCTGGCAAAGTTGGGTGAGTTCCCTAGCTGAGTACCCTTCTTTCTACAATTACAATAACATCTGTATATACAGATCTTACCACTGTCAACAGTAGGGCACTCACTGTGCAGCTGTCGGTAGCAGAGGCGCATCCTGTCCCCATCTTCCCCATCACTGTACTTGGTTGACAGTGGCCATAAGGGCAGAGTACACCAGGACACATCCCCAGCTATGATGAAGCAGTGCACTGGCAGTATTTGTGGAATTCTACTACTAGCATATCTTTCACTTCACCAGCATAAACTGGTGTACGCTATGCTACACTTCTACAACAAACCATGGAGCCAGGATGGTTTGTTAACCTCTCTAATAAGCTTCCTTCACTGAGTTCAAAAAGCTGCAGTGGGAATGTTTACTGTGGTTTAAATAAACTGGTAGGATCCAGTGTTTGTGTGAATCGATGCAGTCGTTATCGTCCCAACCTGTACCTGGCAAAAGTAATTAGAAAAATCAGCTGGCCAACATGTTGGTGGTTAACAAGCAACATTGACTTATTAGCCACCATTGTGTCAGTGCATTATGGGAATCTTTTTCAAGGAAGCCTAATCAATAGAGATATGTGATATACCAAATATTATGTATCAACAAGAATTTTCACATAAAAGCAATGTATTTATTTGGTTGTTTGGATATGTATTTTTTTCAGTCTGCTTCCAAATAGTGAATATTAAATTATTATAACTCTGATATATCTTGTTTTATTTTAGCCAAATATAAACACATTATATAAAGTGCATATAACTGTATATATAAAGTTAGAAATAATGTTTAGAAAATTGTTTAAATAAATACTTCTTTTGTTAAATTAAATTTGACATTCAACAGAGAAAAGAAAAGGCTAGTAAGTCCACTGCCTCCTGCTCCAAAAGATCCAAAAAATATCATTGAAGGTATGAACGATGATTTAACATTTAACCTTATGCAGCAAAAGATAACTGTTATCAGAAGGGACATGGGTATGGGTGGAGTGGGCAAAATAAGAGTATGGTGCAGTGAAGCACTCTGCTTGGGACCTGGGGGGTGAATGAGGAGGGATTGACTAGGTAGAAAATCAGGGGCTTCAAAAAGAATGGACAAATTGTAGGAAAGTGGATTTTATTATTGATTTCTTTCAAATCATAAGTTTTGTTAAAATTATTGCAGTTATTTAATTTCCCAATTTCACAATCATGCAATAAATTCTAATAACTTTATTGTAAAAGCAAAATTAAATAGATAAAACCATGCACCTAGAGAAACAATATTTGGTGGAAACACGGAACTGAAAAATTGATGGCCAAGGAACAAGTGGATATAGGCGATAAGATCTACTATCTACTTTCATCAGTACTCCTTAAGGCATTCAAAAACAGCATGGCTTATATAAATAGGTCTTGTATTTCTTTTATCATTGCTGCTAGGAAAAATTGTAGTTGTTACATTCTTTTAAAAAATTTTTGAAGTCACAGGAACCTTCAAAGGTGGCAACAATTCAAATGAAGTACCTAGGAAATAATAAGAAATTGGAAAAAGAATGAGCTGTGGACAGACAAGTAAACTATCTTTTTTGGTTCCTCATTTGTTACACCAATAATCTAAAGAGATACTGAACCTTGGGTACTTAGAAGATCAGAATTAGGAAGCCAGGTGGGCAGTAGAAAGAACTGATTAGCATATAAGTTGATATACATTAAACCATTTCTTGATACTCTCATTAAGCTTAATCTTTTTTTTTGCTTTTGCACTCCACATCTTGACTGTTATCTAGATTAGCTTGTTAATTTGTGGGTTGATTTGTGTGAAGAATTATGTGTGGAAGGTTGTCATGCCTCCAAGCCTTTGATTTTTCTATTATAGTTTTCTTCTTAAGTTATGCCAGTGGATTCAGACTTAGTTGTATTTAAAATAAACTCATTGAAACCAATGACACTCAAATGAGTCATGATTGTCATTCCTTTTGATTTCAGTGGGTTCATTCTAAGCATGACTGAGTGATTACAACTAGAGATGTATGTGGTATCTGTTTTGAGGGTGGGAATTAGTTAGATTGCCTGGCTTAGCTGCCCAGCCTCCAGTCTGCTTTCTCACAGATGTGAGTCTGACTTCCTGGTGAGCACGCCAAGCTTTTGCATGGGTGTCTGCCAAGTGAGTCCACATGAACATTATGCAAGCAGTGTACTTCTTTCATGCATGTAACTTGCAGTCTTTATTTGTAATGCATATGCTGCTGAAGAAGGTTACTGCTTGCACAGAGTTCCCCAAGCATTTGTGGACTTCATCTTAGTTCAGATAGCTTCATAAATAAGGGCTGAGCATGAGAAGAGGTCCAATGAACAGAAGAGAGCCAGGTTTCAGGAAGATCACTGCAAACTTAGTTCCAACCTTTTGTTATTTGGTAGTGAGTTTCAGTTGTAGTTCTAACCATTGTACATTGCAATACATGTGCTGCCCCTTGCCCCTCCCAGTGCAAATGCTTTTTAACATGGTAAATGCAAAGTTCTAGGTACACGCTAATTGTTTCCTTGAAACTGGCATTAGCAAGTTCTGCATCTTGGTGAAACAGAATTCATAATGAAGAGTGAGATCATAAAAAGGAGAAAGAAACAGATGGGGTCATCTATAAAGATTTTACTGACGCTTTCTGGGTTCAGCCAAAATACAAGCTCCAGAAGCTTGTAATACTAACCTTACTTCTTTTCAGGGTCATATTAAAATCATCTAGAGAGGAAATCCTGTTTTGCCCATTTGTACAGCTACTTGTCGCCATTCTTTGCAGCTGTGGCAATGGCATTCTGCCAAGGAAAGGAGTGAGATCTAATCTTTTCTACCCTTCCCTCTTGAATATGCAACCAGGAAAAGGTTTCCAGTATCCCCTTCTCAAGAGGCATGGCCTTTAATTTGGGTTTACTCCCAGCATATGAGAAGTGTAGAAGGGAGAAATGAGACCTCCCTTCATCCTGTGATTGGAGTGCTGCTGCTGCTGTTCTAGCTGGGAATATCTTTAAAGAAAAAGGTTGGATGCCTAGGAGGGAGGGTATAGATAGGCAACGTTAAACACTGGAAAATAATTCTAAATATTTCTGGGTAGGGTGGGGTATAGAGATAGTTTGGTTTACTTTCCAGGCCTCTCTAACAATGAATAGCATATTTTGTAGTTTGTTATTCCTCTATCAGGAAGCCCTGGTATATATTGGAGCAAGAGATCTACCTCAAGAAGCATATTTTTACCAATATCAATTTCTGTTTTATATTGCCTCAAAATCATGTTCTAGAGGAGAGTAACTTTGAGAAAAAGGTCAGTGTACTTTTGCCTGTTTTAAACTCAATCTGCATGAATAAAGAGGAAAAGGCTTCCATAATACCACAAGTATAATTTTTGAAAGATTGAATTTGTTAATGCATTTATTGTGTACATTTGAAAAACTGGAAAATATGATTTTAACTGAGCAGTTATGATCCTGTTACAGAACTTGCAATGAAACATGCAACTGAGGATGTGATGAATATGGTACAGGTTTTCCAAGATGATACAGGACAACCACGTAAGAGCTTTAAAACATGAAATGTTACTGAAATATGAAAACTTCTAGTTAAATTCTTACATCATGGTCCAGCCAACATTAAATACTTTTAAGTTTTAGTGGTTCAGCTGGAAGACTGTCTAATTGAAATCACAGGCACTTAAAATTTTGACTGGATTGTGTTCTTAAATCTGCAATACAGATTATTTTCTACAAGAGCATATACCAGGTGGACTACTTTAAAAACTACCTGTGCCTTTTTCTGATAAATAACAGATTACCATATAGGCACAAACCAAAAATGGTTAGGCATCAAATAGCAAGTCAGATGGCCAGATGTTTGGAATGAGGAGGTTCAATGCTTATATAAATGTGGAACTGATCATTCAGCTAGGGTATAGGGCAGCCTTCCCCAGGTTTGTGCTTTCCGGACATGTTTTGTCTGAAGCACCCAGAATTCCCAGTCAATAACCCTGCTGGATGGGAATTCTGGGAGTTGCAGTCTAAATGCCTCTGAAGGCTGCCAGGCTGGGGAAAGCTGACATAGAGTATGTTGTGTCCTCATGAGTTACATATTCAGGGATTTCTGTTGTCCCTTAATTCAGTTTTCATAGAACATGGCTTAACTATTGTCAACTAGCTGGAGGACAATGTGCCTATCTTAATACATAGCCTTAGGGCTGCTTCCAGTTTGAACATAAGTAGATTGTTTATGCGGCTGTATGTATAAGTATGGCCGCTGGTTCTCTGTACAAGAGATGTGCTTGCATCTCCTGTTGAAAGTGAAGATTGATTGCATGGTATTGCAACTGACACCACCTGTGCCTTGCAAAGAACGATGGGAGTTGAAGGGCTCAATGGAAGTAGTTCTAAACATTGCTAGCAGCTGCATCATGAGAGGAATATATTTTGCTCATAAATTTTATTTTTGCATTGTATATATATATTTGAATGGAATACTAACTTTCTAAAATTAAGGTTTTTAGAAATAATTTCAAATTTTAAAATATTTTAAGTATAATAGTTCACTATTTTGAAACATGAAATTAGAGAATATTCATTCTAGAATAACCATGAGTAAAACATCTCATTTGTTTCATTTTTCCTGATCAAGCATAGGAGGGATGAGAAGCAAGCAGAGATTTCATATACCTTGTGGTGGCCTGATATAGTAGTAATATGAATGTTCTGAAAGGGTTGTGGGCTGGGCTCCATTATATTTTATAGAGATTGCTATATTCTTTGAAATGGTGCCTTTGGTAGACTAGATTGAACCTAATACATCTATGAATTTATCTAATCAGTTGATTACCACTGTAAGAACATTTATAACAGTTGTTTACTTGTAAGACTTCAGAGTGCATTTTTTCTTCTACTTGAGGTGTCCAAAGCTTTTCGGCCTAAGCTGCTTGAAGCTTGCTGTGGTGCTAACCACTTCTTGCTTTCATAACTGGTATTTGATTTTGGCTTTGCCTTCTTTATGGATTCTTTCCCCAATACTGACCATTCTGGAATGTGATTTTTGTTATGTTGGATCTTGCTTATTGGAGCCACAGCCTTTTTTGTTTATTGTATTGCTGAGAACCTGGGCACAGCAGTATCTGCAGCTGAGCTAATCAAGGTGATGCTGATCAGGGTATTATTGCGGGACCACATGGAGCTCCTGAGCTGCAGCTGGAAACTTCTAATATAAATCAGCACCACTTCTTATCAGATGGGTATTTATGTACAACTAAAAGTTATTTGTAGTGATAGGGGGAGGTCCCGTTACCATTCCTTGTGGTAAATTTCAAGTCTGAATTATAACATCTTCCCCCATGACTTAGAGTTATATCTTGGATGGTGTTTGTTTCTGTTGCGAGGTCGTAACTCACATCTCCAATTAACTCACACAGCAGCCAGCAGTGAAACTAAAGACTTTTATTGCTATTCACTACAAGATTTATGATGTGACTGATAAGCTCTAATAACTAGCCCCTTACAGTTCAGTTGCTGCTTCCTTTCTGAGCTACCTCAGGAGACCATGTAGCATCAGACTTTCCTGTTTCATCTTTCTGTTCGTGGGTGGGACTGACCTCTGTCCTGTTGTCGTAATTGGACTAGTCGCCTTAAAGATCTCCTAACTTTGGTGTTTGCCAAATTTCCCGTTAAATCCTCTTGTTCTCCTGAACTCTGCTCAGCAGTTTCAGAGTCAGGCTGCAGAGGGGCTGTCTGGGCACTGGGCCTCAAATATAAGTCCCGTTGTTCCAATGCCCAACTCTCACAGTTAGCTTCTCCCTCTTCCTCATGAGTAGATGTCTCTTTTGAGCTGTCAGGCATGACAGTTTCTGCTTTGCTGACACCATAATTTAAATAAATGCACAGTGTAGATGCACAAGTATCCCTGTGAATTGTTTGAATTGATTAAAGTTATTGGGAGATACATTTCTGGAAAAAGATAAATCTAATAATTAATTTACTTCTTTCTCCAGAAACAGTAGAAACATTGAACAATCGTATGGTAGAAATAATGAAAGTATTTGAACGACAAACAAATAAGTTACATAGGTAAGTAACATATATGGTATTTTATATAGAATAATTTACTTTATTAATGAAATAGGTACATATAAAGGGGATGATCTGTTCCTGTGTAGGCATAGGGGTAGCGATACCCACAGGGCATAGCAAAGGCTTTTTCTTTAAGTGCCTCTTGCTATTTATGCACATTTATTTATTACTAATACCTCTGTAGTGTTTAATATAGTAACATCCTTAAGTGGTATACATGGACTGAAAACAAGGTTCATTATGAATCCCACCTCAGTATTTCAGAAAGTATGGCAATTCAAGAGTAACTGCTTTCAACATGACCTATTTCATGTTAGAATTTTGAGTTGAGTTAGAATTTTACTTTGCAAAAACTGGAAGCTTTGTATGCAACTTACATAGTGAAATCAATGAATGGATATTCATTTATTTAGCTTTTGGACAGAATTGACTAAAATTTGCAGGTGTAGTGGCTAGGGTTGGGACAAATCCTTTCAGAATCCATCCCTGTAGCTTTTCCTCAGCCCAGTCCTGCAAAGTAAGCTGAGCCAGGAGGAAGTCCACAAATGCTTATTGACCTTCAATTGCACAACCAGCAATCTTCCCCATCCGGTGCAGCTGACCAAAGAGCAGCTGTAGGACATGGAAGAGAGGTGCTGCAAGTAATCTTGTCAGGTGACATTCACAGCAAGAAATCTTCCATACCTGGTGTAGCTGGCAGCAACAGTATGAATGGAGGGGTACTGCTTGCACAGTGTGTGGGGCTCAATTCCTGGTATGCACCAGGAACTCAGGCTCAGGGCTTCACCATGTTCCTACCTGGTGCAGCGTCCTGCACAAATGCACTGTCCTCTCTCATGTGACGTCACATAAAAATTGCTGGCAAAAATAGGGAAATGATGGGAAAACATGCAACCTAATATTCATTCTTTTCAAACTTACAAATAAATTAAAAAATAAAACATTGAATTGAAACTAAATATCCCTCATACTGCTCCCCCCCCCCGCAAATGTAATGAAAATGGTATACAAAACCAAACTCTAAAGCAAGAAAAGAAAGTCTGGCTTCCCGTAAGAAGGTGATCCAATCTCTGCAGCCATTCTGTATTAACTGTTATGAAATATATATACTAAAATGGAACTATATGGGTGTTTTAGAAGGTGTTTTAATCTGCTTGTGAGTGTAGAATATATTAAGTATATGTAAGTATATGAAATGGACTAGTAAAGCAGTGTGGGGAAGGGAGTCAGGAACAAAGCCAAATGCCCATAGCATTATCTACTTAGGCAGCATAAACATTAAAAAGAACTCCCAAGGTCAAATTTGACTTCTTACATGACTAAAGAGGCAGCTGAAGAAATGGTTTCATGGCCTGTAAGAAGAGTGTGATGCTTCAGGTCAGCAATATTTCTTTTAACTGATTTTGTTAGGCAACACAAAAAATTACAGGGGAGTGAATATGATAATGTAGTCAGCTGTCTGGCCAAAGATTGCACCATAGTAAATTTGCCTTTTTTGTTTTTGAGAAGGTCACAAAGTTTACTGAGCAGGCCCATTGTAATTATTCCATTAGACTTTCCTGTCTTACTGTGCTTGCCAGTCCTAAGTCTGCAAATCAGCATGGCAGCCCCTGCTGACTTGTTAGAGCAGGCAACCTAGTTCACTTATAAGTACTTGCAGGACTGGTATCAGGTCAGTAGGTGCTTTCAGGGATTATCACCACTGTAAGCATGGAAACCAACCAGGAACTACGGGTGGTGCTACGAAAGGCTGCTCAGCCCTTTCTAAGCTTGCTACAGCAGCATGAGTCTTTATCGTGGCTGCTTTATGTATCGGATCTGGTAACTGCCTCCAGTCCTGCAGTGTCTCTGTCTGTGCCTTGACTCTTTCCTGTCCATGCCTCTGCCTTGTTTCTGGTTCTACCACACCTTGACAAGGTACTTGATCCTTGCCTTTGCTTCTGCCACAACTTGTTGGTATCCAAGTTGCTTGCTCTTGACCTTGCCCTTCTCACTGGTTCTGCTATGCCTTGTTTGGCCATAAGATTCTTTTTTTGTTCCGGGCTCTGCCTTTGCCTCTGACCCTGCCATGCCTTGCTGGTATCTGACCCTTGCTTGTATTTGTCTGGCCCTACTGCATGTTACCAAGACTTTCACCCACCTCCATCATCCTTGGTCTTTGTGTACCAGTTGTACATACTTACTGCTTACATTCTGGAACTGACTCAGAGCCATGTCTAAAGATGTGGAGATGTCCCTCCATTTTGCAGGCTATTCTCCACAGGAGTTGGTTGCCCAGCCATTTGCTGCCTCAGAGCTAATTTAGAGTCTAACACACATGTCACTACCAAACCCTATCGTGGGGATCTAATCTGCTTCTGGATGTAGTAGTGACTTGGAAGAGACATAAAAAGGGTAAGGTACAGGTGTTACATTTGTCATAACCTAAGAAGAAAAAGAGGAAAACTCATTGCTTTGATTCATAATTTGATTCATTGCCCATTCCTACTGCAATCCGATCAGCATTGTGGATGATCCCTTCAATGCCACCTGTGCTTGCTACTTCTATCCTCATCTTGGAAAAAATACTGATAGATAACCAGGGAGAAGTTTATCCTCTGGAAGATGTTTAAGTAATTGTCTTGATTTCTGAGGTTTTTGTGACACCTCACTGGACCCACTTCCATAATTTCTGTAGGATTATTTTTGTTGCCATAGTAGATCTCACCTCTAGATCCCAATGCTCATAGCCTTCTGTGTGTCTTCTCCAAGTTGCTGTTATTATTGCATTGATATCATACCTTTCTCCCCATGTAAGGAATTCAAGGTGGCTTACATTCTATCTTTACAACAACCTTGTGGGATAGATTAGATTAAGAGTCAGTGACTGGCCAGAAGTTATCCAGTGGGCTTTTATGCCTAGTGAGGATGACAGCCTTGCTCAGTGTCGCAGTCCAGCACTTGAACTCCTATACCACACTTGTTCTTTTCAGAATGTCTTTACTCTGATTGTCCAAGATCAGAGTTGTTGGTGAGAGCACCGTTAATATTGATCTTCTTGGTCCATATTGTACCAATGAGACCACTGTTCACCTCCCCATTGAAAGTCTCCTTTTAGAACATCTTCATCTTCTGTGCTAATATGCAGCTCAGAAGATGGATCTTCTGAGGAATCTATCATTTAATCAGTTGAATGAGATAATCCAAAGACTGCCTTTTTAATTCTTCTGTTTTAAAACATTGTTTTTTGTGCAATTGGACAGTGCATTCTAGTGTTGTACAGCAGCCTAGGGGGATCTGCAGCCCTACTTGTCAACATGCGTGGCAGCATCCATACTTGCTAGCTTTTTCTGTTTATCTAAAACAGGGGTCCTCAAACTTTTCAAACAGGGAACCAGTTCACTGTCCCTCAAACTGTTAGGGGGCCAGACTATAGTTTGAAAAAATATGAATGAATTCCTATGCACACTGTACATATCTTATTTGCAGTACAGAAAACAGGAAAAACAATACAATATTTAAAATGAAGAACAATTTTAATCAACATAAACTTATTAGTATTTCAGTGGGAAGTATAGGTCTACTTTTGGCTAATGAGATGGTGACACCCCAGAAACGTGTCCACAGCAACACAATGAGTATAAAACTGATACGATTAGGACCATTTCTTCAGAGAACAATCATAAACTCATCGTGAGCACAGAGCTCATTTAGATATGTGGTAGTGTGATCCACAGGGAATCGCTTTTTGGAAAGCAATGGACAGGTGGTAATGAAGCGATCTGTCGCCTCCACAACACCTGTTTTAACTGCCATCTCCAATAGCAACCAAATGACATTAATAAATCTGCACTCACATCAGTGCACACTCATAGGAATATATGATATGTGGCATCCTACATCCAAATTTGCATTACAATTTATTTTTAATGAGCAGAAATGAGAGATGGAGGGGAGCAACTTCTGGATCTGCTAAAATTATGATTTTTTTAATTAAAAAATATAAAACAGCTTAAAAAGAGAAACTCACTGAATATCTACTAGGATCCAAAATACCACTTTTAGGGATGTTTTATAACACAGCCACCATGTTCTGAACAATACATAAACCCTTTGAAACATTTAAAACAGTACAAGGGGCGTCACAGAAATGTAATAATAATAATAATAATAATAATAATAATAATAATAATAATAATAATATCCTTGCATGTATGTTACCAAGGTAAAATTCTTTAAATAGGACAGGGTCCTGGCCAGAATGCTCACAAGCCTGATTGCAGATGAAGAGTGAAGTTTAATAAAATCATAATGATGAACAAATAGCTACAGCACGCCCCCCACCCCCATAATACACACACTCTTTATTTGCCCAGGGTCCTGACGAGTGTAAGGTAAGCTTCCATAACCACTTTGGGCTGAATAACTTTCTTGCCTTCCTGGAGAGGAGGAGGGAGTGAAAAGGCCTCTCTGCAGCATAGCTAAAACTATTTGCCTAATTTGTACTATTATTATGTACTATTGTATTTCAATGTATTTTATCATGTTGTAAGCCGCCCCGAGGTTTCGGCAAGGGGCGGCATAGAAATGTTATAATAATAATAATAATAATAATTTGGCAATAGTTCTGTTCTGGCCTTGGTGAGCTCAAAGCCTAGAAAAAGCACTGATAATGCACATGTGTCACAAACTGGAGCTTACTTTGAGCAGCATAGTAGTACTAATAAGTTTTTCAGGTCATGATTTTATGTGGATTTTAAAAATTCATATACTACTATAGAAGTGGGTTGAAATGAACTGTAGAAAAATGTATGAGTAGGAATTCTATCCCTATTACAGCTTTCTCTTAGCTTTATGGGGTTCTCATGTACATATGGGTATGAACAAGGTCTTTCCTATTTAACTGAAGAACATTTATAATCCAATTTTCATTATATTAGTGCATTTTCTCTAGAAATTATTGAAGGTTTATAAAGAAAATTAATTTTAAAACATGTAATTTCTTCATATATTTCAGAGTTGCAAATGAACAGGATGTATTGGAAGGTGTAAGTATGCCAGAATTGCTAAATTTCTTTGAATGTTCAGAGCATTGATGCAAAGAATTATAATACAGAAAATAATGATGCACATATTTGTCCCTCCAGTGTAGTAAAGGAAATCACTTTTAAACATTTGGAAATAATTTATTATTTTTAAATGTCATTTAATCTGTTTCTTTAATCTGCCTTTGATAGTAGTCTTCCATCCCCCCACCCACCCACCCAAAAAAAGCAGGCACAAATGGGTTCCACTGTGTTAACAGAGAATACCCAGTCATAGGAGTTAGGAAATAAACATGTATTTTCATTTTATCTTATTGAATCTCTTCTCCCCTCTGACACTTTTAGCTTCAAGAAGATCATAGTACTTTCCATTTTATCCTAATGATTAATCTCTTCATACACCCCTCCCACAAGGTAGTTTGAGCTTGAAAGGGATCAATGCCCAGTAAAATTTATACCTTTCTGACTGGGGATATGTAGGATTGAGGATGTGTACTTTATGATGTACATTCCTCAATCACCTTCATATAGTACAGGACTCAAAGCAGTCCATCACCGACTTCCCACCATTTAACCTTTTTTCTGCTGATTCAAATGTCTTCAAATTCCTTATGTATTTCTGATTTCTCATCAGAAATACTCATATCTCAGTATTAGGGATGAGCTGAAATTGTGCAGCAAGTGGAACTTCAAACAGAAAAAACTATATAAACTCCAAGAGATGAAACATCAATTGGGATTCAGGCTGGTTTTGGCATGAAAACAGCTTTGGTCACCCTGGATTGTTATAGGATGCATGTGCCTGTATTAGTACTCCTGGAGTTTTCAACAGCTTTTACTCTCATCAATCATGGTAACCTTCTGGGGTGACTGTATGAGTTGTGACTTAGAGGCACTGTATTGTTTCTACTTGGATGGCCCACTCCAGAAGGTGTTTCTTGGGGGATATTGCTCTGCCCTTGAACTCTCTAGTCTGGGAACTCTAAGGGGTTGGTCATATCTACATGAAACTGCAGAGTAGAATCATCTGGCATATTGCAGAGTGTTGTTATCAGTATGCTGATGATACACAGCACTCTTCTTTTCATCATCAGCAGTTAAAGTTGTGGATGTGCTAAACCAGTGCCATGCTGCGGCAATGGACTGGATGAGGGCTAACAAATTGAACTCAATCCTGACAAGACTGAAATTCTGTTTCACACTGTTCTTTTGACCAAATGGAGGGAATTAAACCTGTCCTAGATGGGGTTGCAATTCTCTTGAAGAAGCAGATTTGTAGTTTGGGGGTGCTCCTTGAGCCATTGTTGTCACCTGGGGCCCAGGTGGCTTCAGTGTCACAGGGTGCCTTCTACTAGCTTCAACTGGTGGTCCAGCTATGTGCTTACCTGGACAGGGATAGTTTGGTTTCAGTAGTCTATGTTCTGGTAATCTCTAAACTAGATTGCAGCAATGTACTCTGCATGGGGCTGCCCTTGAAGATGGTCCAGAAGCTGCTCCTCTTGCAAAATGTAGCAGCCAATTTAATAATGGGTCAGGTGGTCTGAACTGGCCAAACTGAATTAAAATCAATTCTGGCCAGCTTGCATTTGCTGCCTATATGCTTCTGAGCCTAATTCAAGTTGCTTTTTTTAACTGATAAAGGCCTACATGGCTTGGAAGCACAATGGAATGTGTATTGTGATGGCATTCTACCTGAGCACTACAGTCTGCATCTAGGGCCTGCCTCCAGTTGACTCCTCCAATAAAGATTTGGTTGTTGGCCACTAGAAGGGACTTTTTGATCATAGCCCCACAGTTATGGAACAAATTCCCAATTGAGGCCATGCCTGACACCAATATTAATAGCTTTTTGGTTCCTAGTTAAGACTGTCCTCTGCTGCAGGGCATTTGATTAGCTTATTGTTGTATTGAGTCTTTGTTAGCTGCTTAAACAAGTCCTATGATTTAATTTGTATAAGCTATTGTAGCTTTTTAACATTTGCTTTAAATTTGGTTTTAAATTTTATACAGTAAACATTTATGATGTTTTCCTTGCTGTCTCCATTTATATTGTATTTTATGTGTTGCTATAAACTGCCTAGAGAGCTTTGGCTAGTGAGCAGTATAGAAATAAGTTAAAAGTATTTTTTTTAAAAAAGAAGAGTTTATTATTATTGCTGGAGAAAGTGTGTGCATGGTTGGAGCTGTATATTAGTAATTAAACATGAAATGATCATGTGGAACTGTAAGCTCCTTTCTCTAAAAAGAAAAGAATTTATGTGGTTTACAAAAATATGCAGTGAACTTTAGGGCCACAATCAGGAGCACCATTAAGTGTGCTTAATTCCACTGAAATAAATTGTGTAAATTTATTTAACTTACTGGGATACTTCTATACTGCTCCTGTTCTCTGGAGTTTTCATCCTTTGTTTCATCACATTTTATGGAGTATCCCCATCGTACTGTTTTTTGCCTGTTCCATGCTGGATTTCTTCCATTTATTTTTAAAATTGTATTTAACGGCAAAATCACGCTTATAGTACATATTTAATATCAAGAACATATAGTCCTTATTTGGTGTTAAGGAAAGAAAATGGTAAAATCAGTAACTGAAACCTCGCAATTGCAGGAGGAGAAACTAACACGGGCAGTTTAGAGAGCTATTCAAAAGGCAACTCAAAGGGCATATATCATTAATTACCCAGCCAACATCAACAGCAAGCAATACAATCAAATGAAGCTGCAAAGAGGTGGCTTTTGGTTTGCATTAGAAAACAACTTTGCTGAACGGAACCTACTTCTGAATAAATATTGCAGAAGGATCTTGAACAGTGGGGGGAAAGTATTGCTAAATACTGTTTTAATTCCACTTACGGCCAGTTGCAAAAACAGTGCTTCAGTTTGCTAGTATTGGCTTGTAGTACCTTTGGAATATTTTATTTAGAATTTATCTAGTGGCTGCTGTCCAACAGATTCCCACTACCACACAGTCTGTTCCCATCATGCCCCACAGCAACTTTTACAACTTGCTTAAACTTAAAAATGATGTAATAAGTGAATGGAGGGAGTTGCCAATAAACTCCTTGGTGCATGCTTGTTCATTCATAAAATACTTAGATAAATGGTGCTTCAAAACTTTCTAGTAATAGACTAAAGAAAAAATGTTGCTTCAAATGTAAAGAAAACTATGCAGAAGAAAAGATCCTTGAACTTTTCTGAGTAATAACATAAGAGCAACACTATAGCCAGACTATGGGTCCATTCAATCCAGAACTCTGTCCACACAGTGGCCACACATGAAATAGCACCAACAATCCATGCTTTCTGGTATACAGTCGTATTGCCTCTGTTACTGGAGGTAGAATATAGCTATCAGGGTTAACATCCATCCTGGGAAAACAAAACCACATGGATTTTAATTTTGTCACTAGATATTTGAGCTTAAACTCTTAGCTTTCAAAACAAAATGATGGACTGTAGTTAGTAGACATTGAGCAGAAGGTATCCACTGAATGCAACAGGACTTACCTTTGCATCAAGATGAGTTGGATTGTATTGTAAATGTCAGTGTTAAACACCTTTTTAAAAAGTGCATTATTTAAATGTCAATTTTTATTATATCCCTTACTATGATGTGGTAATTAATTTCCCCCCAAACTTTTCCTTTTCTGTGTATTCAGAAATTACAGAAGATCCAAAAAGAATTTCGAAAGCTAGCTGAAGAAAAAGAAATAATGGAGGAGGAACTTCAAAAGATGAAGAATTCAGAGGTTCTAGTTATTTATAACTGGCTGCAATCCTAAACACAATTTTAAAAGTTAAAATTAAACAACAGTTTAGAACACACACACTAATTTGAAAGTAGTTAAACTACTGGGTTATTAGTGGAGCTTTTGTGTTTGCTCCTAGAGTTTGCCTGACGCCAGCACTTTATTCCTTTTGGTGCCAGGCCAAAATCTTTTTATTTTCCCACTATTTTAAGGTTTGAGTGTGATTTTAGTTTGGGTTTTATTGTATAGAAATTAATTTGGATGCATTGCTCTACTCTGTTTTATTGTAAGACCATCCCAAGACCTCAGTAGCAGACGGTATATAAAAGTGATAGATAGATAGATAGATAGATAGAGCGAGCATTTTGTTGAGAAAGGAGTAAACACCACTGGATATAACAGGACTTACTGTGGAGTGAATATACATAAGATTGTGTTGAAAACCTGATTTAGCTGGTAATTCTTTTCATATCTTAGAACTAAGCCCCATTAAGTTCAGATATTCCCCCCAAATAAGTTTCTATAGGACTGTAGCTTAAAGAACAAATATTGCATATTTGTTTATCAAATGGATTTCTACACTGTCACCATTCCCTCATAAGTCGTCGGTAACAGCATATAACATCAAACTTACTTTGTTAGCATTTGAAAGATCTATAATACTGCCTAAACATATGCATATCTAAATGTGTGACTGAACAATGAACTAGCAAATTAATAATATTGCTACATTAACTAAATTTTTTCATATTCCTTTGGCAGCAAGAAAAAATGATACCAGAAGCAAGGAAAAAAATGTTAGCAAAACTGGAGAAAGGGAAAGCTGAAGAGAAACAACCTCCTGCATCTGCAGAAAAGTAATTAACAGACATATTTAATTTTATACCAAACTTACTAAATATTTTAACATGTTCCCATATGTACCTACCCAGAACAGCTCATCTGCAGGGGCTCTTCTCCAGGAGCCCCTTCCAAAGGTAGTGAGACGGGTAGCCACCAGGAGGACAACCTTTTCATTCGTGGCACCCCAGTTTTGGAATGAGCTCCTCCAAGAGGTGCAGCTGGCACCTGCTTTGTATTCTTTTCATTTTCCCAGTATTGTAATTAGCTTTGCTTCATATATTCCATTTTATTCTGTACTACTGCCATGCTTTTATGTTGTATCATAGCAATTGCAGTTGTGGTTATGGTTTTATTTGGTTTTAATTCTTTATATTAATGTGTGTATCTTTTAAACATCTGTTTAATTTTAACTGTTTTTTAACTGCCCAGAGAGCCCCATCTATTGGGCAGTATAAAAATTAAACAGACAAATAAATAATGCAAATAATTGTATATTCTTATATTCTTTGCATTACATTATACTCTATATATCCTTATATACCAGAGAAGTTCACAGTAAGAAATTATACTAGTGTAGTAACAAAAATAAAATACTACAAAAACACAGTTAGTAGCACTTTCCAAATTTGTTGTTGTTGTTGTTAGTTGCAAAGTCATGTCCGACCCATTGCGATCCCATGGACAACATTCCTCCAGGCCTACCACAATTTTAAAACAACTTTAGACTCCATAATGGAAGGATGATTCCGTTAGAGTGTTTTCCATTTTTTTTTTTAAGATTGGTTGTGAAGGAAGCTATACATTTCATTTTCATCCAAAACTCTTGGCAGAATAAAAACACATTTTGGGCTGCAAATTAAAATAATGATTTAGGTACAGGATGAACTTCCTTGAAAATGGAATTCAGTTACTGCTTCTATTGATGAAAAGACTACTCCTACTCCCAGGCAATGAATAAGATCTTAAATCCTATGTAAATTGATATTGAAGAAGGCAGTTCTTAAGCCTGCCCCCTGAGTGTAAAAGTTAGCATTGGTATCTTCTACTGAGCTTGGAATGAACTGGCAACAAGTGTAAATTTCATGAGATATTTGTTCTCAGCCAATTAAACCTCTGGCTGCTGTATTTTGAATTAACTGAAGCTTTTGGACCATCTTCAGGTCTGCCTCAGGTACAGTGCAATGCAGTACTCTAAATGTAATATTACCAAAGATGGATCACTATTGTACTGTCCATGTTCAGAAAGAGCGTATAGTATAACCAGCCTAAGCTGAAAAAAGCACTCTGTGCTAATGAGGTAACTTGTCTGTCAAGTGATAGTTAAATCAGTAGTGCAGAATTCTTTGAACCCTTAGGACCACATCTGATATTTCCAGGTTTTCAAGGGTTGTGTGTATGCACAGTGCAATCTATTTGCTGCTTTATTGCTGCCAGTTACTGCTTTACTTGTCACACAATTACCACTCTTGCTTTACCAGTCACACAACTCTGTCAAGACTATCAGCACAACTTATCAAAAGGCATTAATTACTCCCTAGACTCAGTCATGCAACACTCTTTGCTAGATGTTATCAGCTGCGATTATTAAGTACACATCTGTTTGGTCACATCTTGTCTATATCCCTAGACTGGAAGAACTGAAATTCTTTCTGCAAAACTGGACGAGGCAGTTCTCTTTATTGAGTGAAATATCCCAACTGTGACATTTAAGGTGTAGTAGATGTGAGTACTTTTTCCCTCAAAGGGTTTAGCAAATATGTCATGGTGACCTTTGAGGATAATTCCATTAAATTGGAAAGTTCAGACTGCAGCATTTGAAAAACTTATGAGAAAACTACGAAGATACAATGCAGTTGAAGAACTGCAGGGTTTTTTTTTTACTATCGTCATCACCACCAGGTAGACTCAATAATGGGCTCTCATGTATGTTTGAGCATATACACTGAGTTTTCTGCCTCTTGTGTTCTAGTGATCTCCTAGTCTGTTCCATCAGACTAAGCTCCCTGATAAACCATGGTGCAACTGGGCTAAAAATTCAAAATGCTAAAAAACAGAATAAAATTAGTCCTGAACTGCAACGTGCTATCAGTATTCTACATTTGATGTTTAAAATATGTAGTCTAAAATATGGAAGATGCTCTAAACATAAAATACTACTTGCTAAGATCTTAAAATCATTCCAAAATATTCAAAATAAGATTTTTAAAATATGCGTGTTGTGTGTAGAGCTTCTAACAACCATCACAAAAGCAGGAAACTAACTGATACTATATTTTAAAATTCTCAAAAAGCCAATTATGGGAACTTGACATTCCAAAACAAATTGTTAATTTATTTGATGGATCTTTAAACCTCTTTCAAGGGAAAATATTCTCCCAAGGTCTTTGGAGTTTACCGGCACTCTTGATCATGCCTGGTATTTTAACTGAAATGTATTCTATCCTAATTTCTTTATTGTTTGGTGAAAGTGGAATTGTACAAAGTCGGTCAGACATAACTGTGCTTATTTCACATCATTCTGTAAGCTCTTTAGTTATGTCAGTAGTGCAAGTTTACATAGTTTTCCTTAATTATGGTTTACATTAATTCTACATAATTGAAATTATGGTGGAAACTTTATTCAGTGGAACTATGGATGTATGGATTTTGTTAACTCTATTCTCCTGTGTTTTGTAAAGTGTCAGAAACTTTCATTCCATTGTTCAGTGATGGCACTGGGTTTTGTTTTTAAGGGATAGACATGTGTTTTGATGCATTTGCACAAAACATGCATTAATACCATTGTGATGGCATCTGCATTGTGTCATCAGTGCAAGTGTGAATTCGTGCAATTCCTTCCCTCACCAGAAGTAATAAACAAATCAGCAAGTCTATGGAACCCATGGGGTTTGGAAAAAAGTTAGTCTAGTGTGGAATCTGCAGGTCAGATTTATAAAAATCCAAACTCAGATTTCTTGGACATCCCTAAGTATAATCAGTAACCTAAGGATACAAAGATTCACTTTTTTTACATTGATGTCTCTGAATCATATCTAAAATTCTATTAAAATCAATTATAAGTCTTTGGAATTGACCTCCTCAGCAGTGTGAATTAGCAGTTTTGCCAGCATGTTTGTAAATCACAAGAGCTTACCTTTTTCTGGTTATTCTGAATATTTTCCTAACTGACTGGGAAGTGTGTGGCTTCCTTCAACCAAAATTACTTCTGCCATGTTGATTCTGATTATCATTGAGAAGGGGGATAGTCACTAAATTAAAGGCAGCTAAATACATAGCTGTTAACTCCCAAAAAAGAAAATACTGGAAACATTCGATATTTTGCAAAAGTAGCAGTAAAGAGTGTTTATTTTACTGAAAGAGTGCTTAATATTGACATGTTCTTTTTTCTTTGTCTTAATTTTGAAAGATCCTTGCTTCTACTTTAAAATGCTTATTTCTGCTTTTTCTGTTCCCCAGAATTATAAAAGATGTTTCAGGATATTTGCAAATTTAAAATATTTCAATATTTTAACCTCCATAATACATTTTTGCAAACCATATTTTAGGGTTTTTCGTTGCAAACTGTATTTTGCTACTACTTGCAGAGTGAGGTAAAGGTATTAGGGTCCTGTCTAATTCCACTCTTCCCTTGAGGTAAAGGACACATTGAGCAGGTTCACATGATATGACCAGCCACAGTGGGTTTTTTTAAAACTATTGTTGATCCGTCATGTCATCCAAACTCTATCTTGGTATTTCAGTGTGATATGTTTGGTCTTTTGAAACCACAAACAGAAACTACAGTCTATTCTATGGTTTCCCAGTACCTTAATTGCTTGTTGTGTTGTTTGAACCCAGGAAGTACAACTGATCATAGTCCCAAAGAAGAACCAGGGAGCTGCTTGGCAAGAGGGGCTCATCACAGCTAGACAGTGCCACTGACAGTTGTTTTGTGCAGTTATCAGAGGCATTCCCTGATTTGCCTACCTCCTGCCGTAAGATCTTGGTGGCACTGCAGAAAGGAGCAGTGTTGCTCAACTGATATCCCACTGCCCCTCCATGTGCATGTCTGCGGGTGAGAATCAGCTGAGTGGTGGTGCTTGGTTGGGTGTGGTGCCACTCAGTTGATGCCCTTGTTGTTAACCATCTTGCTCCTGCTTGCCATAGAGGCATCCCCAACTGGGTGCTGCCTCCCCCTCATTGCTGTCACTTAAGAAAGGTGCTCAGTCAGGTGCTGGATCGGGGATGCCTCTCTGGCAAGTGGGAATGAGAAAGGGTGATGAATGGGGGGATGAGCTGAGTAGTGCAGTCCCCAGCCAGGCATCACCACTAGTTGATTCTTGTCCCTACTGCTCATTTTGTGAGGAGCTTTCCTCAGGTGTGTGTGGGGACAGAGGGGGAATCACCTGAGCAGTGCTGCTGCTTTCAATAGCATGATTCACCTAAGTTATTCTCCCTTTGAGTTCATGATTCTGTGGGCATAGAATGATGTCACCTCATGCAGTACATTTCAGTGAACTGATAGGCGAACTGAGATCTCTGTTTCTAAGCCTCAAGTGCTGTACACTGAACTAGTTTGGATACTGTTTCCTATCATACCTGGGAGAAGTGGAATCTGGAGCTGCCTACTGATTCTGTTGCACCCAATTTAATAGTATAAATGTTTTACTACTTCCTCAGCTTCATAAATAGTTTGTCCTATATTTTCTTAATTCAGGGCACCAAGAAAGGACTCTTTACCGTCAAAGCAGAAAGAAAATCAGAAAATGAAAGAAGATTTAGCTAAAGCTCAGGTAATAAGTACAGATGACCCAAAGCCAGCTCTATGATTAGGTAGAATGGAGCAGTTGGCTGAGATGTCACATTTTTAGATAACATGAACTGTAAGGACATTTCCAGTTATTTAATTTATTATTAATGTGCTTTTACTGCCAGGGACTGGGAAGAGGAGCTTGTGTAATTTTCTTTCTCATATGGCAAAAGAACAGATGGTGTTTAGATATTGTGCAACCTGGAAAAGGAATAGGGGTGGAGTGCCATTTTCTGCTCTGCTTCAGGCAGCAAAATGCTTTGGACTAGCTCTGAAAAGACCAAAATGTTCTGACCGTATAAAGTTCATTGCTTCAATCTTTGAATGCTAGATAATTTTAAATAATGCTTACCTCAAACGTGAATAGGAAAGGAAGAGTCTTTCTATTGAATTCATAATTCTCCCAGCTAAGTAATTTCATGTCATGTGAGCTGCCCCGAGGCTTCGGCGAATGGGGCGGCATAAAAATGTTATAATAAATAAAATAAATAAAATAAATAAATGTCTGCATAAAAGTATGGGGGTTCAGCTTTATAATATCTATTTTGTTCTATCTCAAGTAATCAAAATATTTATTTGTAAAGCTATTTGTGGAGCACAGCAGTTTTGTACCATGTGTAATGCTCTGCCAGTGCTGTTTTCTGTATAATTTCAAATTTTCAGCCATCATATACAGCAGCTTGATAGTTAAGCATACAACCTACACTGACTTTTCACATAGCTGGGATCCTAAGGACATGGAGGTTCTGATGCTTCTTCAAGTGATGGGTAGGTTGGCAGGCATAGCTCCTGCAGGCCTCCTGTGAACCTTAGGCTGTTGTTGCCTTTGCCATTTTTGTTGGATTTCTGACTTTTGAAACAAAACAGACTATGAAACCTTTAGATGCAGCATGTCACACATTTGCATGAAGCATATTTGCAGGCTAGCTTAATAAGCCACTGAGGATGAACAGTTTTATTAAAACTACTGTTTGAGAACCACCCAAACTTAAAATAGGGCACAATTACAAGAGAGATGCATAAAACGCTTTGCCCATTTTCTGTTAGACAAGGAATAAAGGAATAAAGTAACAAGCAAAGAAAGGAAGTACAGATCTTTCCAGATAAAGTATGGTTTGAAATTTTTAACAGCAGTTATTATGGACTGATTCATAAAATATTATGGTGTTATGCTATATTTAATATAAGGTCACACAGGTAAGCAGGACAAATAATATTTATTCAGACTGAAACTACACTTTTCATCAGTCTCAGAAGCTTAAGATCCTTTTTTGAAAGAAATCATCTTCATTTCTTAATTTTAAGTAATTCTAGACATCCTTTCATACAGATCCAGGTAATTGGTTTGTAATCACTTTCAAATGGAACACATAGAAAAGAAAAATGCATTAGTGTAACTCTTTTTAATGAGTGGAGACTATACATATCTTTTAACTTTACAACCTGTATACTGTCATTACACCTCTGCTCATTCTGTTGAAGTCACAGCATCAACCACTAGCACATTAAGAAGTAGCACTACCTAGGGCTATTCTGGGAAATTTGCAGAACTTTGTTTCTAGAAAGGGAGGCATCAGTGGGCTCACTTCTGTGAGCTTTGTTGAGCTGTCCTGTTTTGGAAACAAACTTTTCCATATTTTTCTGATTGTTTCAGGAACTATGAACTTCTTCTTGTACTAGAAGTTGGTCCTCCTAATGTTCAGTCAACATTAGATACTGCTAAAAGGAATTCCTAAATATTAATTCAAATGACTAAAGAAACTTTGCAATTGTAGGCAAACGTCCAGTCACTTGAAGAAGAGAAGAAAATGCTGGAAGAGAAACTGAAGAGAGCATTAGAGGTATTAACAATTTTTAACCCTTTAGATGTTAAGAATAAATGCTAAATCAAAATTGTTGTCCAAAATAAGTATAAATCATGATCAGTACAATATAAATAAAATGGGGGCCATAAAAACATAATCTAAAACTACAAGAAAATATTTATCCATGCATAATCCTTCCACAAAATCTCCCCCCACCAAGCCTAGAAAGCACACCACAAAGTCTGCTCACAGTTGGGCCATAACTAATGTCCAAGTGCCTGAAACAATAGGTACATCTTACTTGGTGCCAAAAAAATGAATGCTGACATGTCAGGTGAACTTTGCAAATAGCATTTCATTAACACTAGACTATCACAGAAAATGCCCATTTTTTGACAGCTGCATCATTATTACCACCACCATAATCATTATTATTATTCTTATATTAAATGAAATTTAGCCCTCATCCTCAACCCACTGCTACCTAAGGTACCTGGTCACAATGTTGCAGTCACAGTAGAATCTATTACTGGAAGTTTGATTCATCTGGACGGCACCCACTTGAGAAAGTTTAAAATTTAGACCCAATAAATTTTGTATCCAATTGGCTCCTCAATCCATATAGCCACCAAAAATCTTTCTTACTTGCTTACATCTTTCCTGTTCATGGTGCATGGCAATATGCTGCTTAAGCGTTATGTAAGAGTTTTTCTACGTTCTCCTTGGCTCCCTTCTCCAACTTTCACTGGTTTGCACAACATGACAACCTACTTTTAACTTGTTTTGTTGTGAGAACCCAGGATGGCCTTGTCAGGATGGCTTATTTTAGGGTTATAGGCTACCCTGATGATCCATGACTTGTAGCTTGGCTCTGATCCATAGCAGGTTATTGTGCTGTTATTCTGACATAATCCATCATAAATCAAGCCCAAATATAAACAAGTCAATTGACAAGAGCAGCCTACAGTGACCAGAAAGGTGTGCCAGGTTTATGTGTCCCCAAGGTCACTGCCAGTGGAGGTGGTGCAATGCAATACTTAGTTACTAGGTAGATATGGACAGTGACAAGCAGAGGCAGAAGGAAGCTGCAGCAGTGGTCACTCTTCATGCAGAACTTTATGAAAGAAGCATGGTTTCTGGGTTCAGATGAAAAACCTGGCCATGATAAAGTGTGTAAACCATAGAACAGCCTACTGTTTATCTGCAAGTTTCTACAGAGAAACTTTACTGTGCTTCCTCATGTTTGCTGGGTTCAGACATAATGGCAAGCCATGCCACTGTAATTTCCACCATGACTTGTCATTATGTCTAAATCTAGCCAGAGTCTGTTGGTGCTGTGTTGGGCTAAAGGGCATAAAATTAGAAAAACTAACTGCAAAATGTTATAACTGTACACAGGGAGGCTACACATTTCAAATGAGAAAACTGTACAAATATTGTTTTAATTTTTTAAAAAATAGGAAGCTGAAATGGCAAAGGGTCAGCTTGCTGAAATACCTCCACATATTCCAGATTGGCGGATGACTTACACAGCAATTGAAGAAGATGACAAAGATGTTCCAAAGAAAGGCAAAAAAGGAATAAAAGTTAAAGGCAAAGGAGAGGATCGGACAGATTTAAAACAGCAGTCTTCAAGTGGAACTGATAGATCAATCCACAAACAGCAAAAAACTGAAATGGGAAAAGCAGGTGAATCATTTCCAAGAAAGAGTCAGGACCTTTCCACAGTACCCCCAATAAAAGATGCTAAACACAAGAGAAAGGGATCTGCTTACCCAGATGGACATAGTGATACTTATGAAAAAGAACTTTCAAAGCAGACTACCCAGTCTGAAGGCACATCACGAATAGCTGACAAAAAGATGGAAGATTCAAAGAAAATGAAAGCCAAGACAGAAGGAAAATCAGAGACAGTAAGCAATGTGTACATTTAGTTTTTTTAAAAAATAGAGTAATATCAAAAAACCCTCTTTTACAATTATATATGAATTTGCACGCTAATGATCTATTCTGTTCATCTGAATTTGTCTGGATGATGAACATAATATTGGAAATATGTGCATGCAGCATGCAGAGGAATAAATGCTGGGGAAGATATGCCACTGATTCATAGAAAAAACCCAGCCCTTTTGTGATCAATTTACAGCAGTCTCCTTGTGCCCTCCAAATGGGTTGAACTACAGTGTGTACCATACCCCGCCCAGGATAGAACATACTTTTGGAGGGATTATAGGATTTGTAGTCAAATACAAATTGTATTAAGTCAGCATGGTGTAGTGGTTAGGGTGGGGACTGGGACTTAGAAGATCCAGGTTCTACTCTCAACCTGGTCAGATGACTAGGGACTTTGAGCCAGTCACTGACTCTCAGCCTCACAGAGTTAACATAGAGATGAGGGGGATCATGTAATCCGTCTTAAAAATGCATTTGGCGGACACCAGTGTCAGGAGGCTGATCTAGGTTCTGCCAATGGTCATTGGGCTAAATATAGATATCAACAAAGTTTTAAGAGTATAGGATATTAGGAAAGTTGTTCATTTGGAAGTTAATAATATGACAAATCCAAACATCTCAGCTTGGTATTTGCCATTAAGACAACTGCACAATTTCCAAACTTACATTACCTTCCATATTCACATGATCTGTTTTTACAGATCAGTTTAGGCAGTTGTGCTATGTGTAAATATTCTTTTTTCAAACCACATATGGTGATTAGGCTTCCTAACTAGTTCTGATATAGACCAAAAGTTCAGTATTTCTATTTGTGATAATATTCATATGACTCATTTCCCATATGACCACTATTTCCTTCTGACAAAACAATAAATTCTATTTCGTTCATATATCTATGAGACCATTAACTCAGCATGAGTTGCTACACTGATATTAACTAATTTGGACCATTCCTTTCAAGATATTCTCTGGTATGCTGACTGTAACTGTCCAGTATATCTGCAATCCTTTCATTTTGAGAACCTTGCCACTTACTAATACTAGCTGTCTTTTTTTTCAATTGATCTGTTTGCTACATACTGTACAAAGCTGCTACTCTGAAAATAAGCTGCAGTTTATGTGGTTGCCAAACTGTGATGTATTAGAAAGCCTCTCTCAACTTGGTATGCTTTAGACATCTTGGATTGTAACTACCCTGATAATTGACCATGCTTTCTGTTACTAATAGGGCATTCTAATCAAAATGATCTAGAGGGCACCAGGTTGTGAAAGGCAGTGTTAGATGAATGCCTACTCTTTTAGAAGACAAATGCATGCATTATCAAAACACTTCTGAGTGTTAAGGTCTAAAAGCCATAAAGCTGGGTCAGTTTGGGAAGTACTAAAGAGAAGCAAGTTCTTAGACCTTAGATCATAGAGTATTTAAATGTGGCATAGCTTAACTGGAAGAATCTTTATTTAAAAGTGTATTTGTTTTGTCCTGTTTCAACTCTTATTTATAGAACAACCTTTGAAAGTTAAGAAGTCAACATGTTAACTTGCCAGATTCAGAACTGATCACATACTATTTCAGCTTCATGAAATGTGTCAATTAAGAAAACAGCTTTTATGGTAATTGAATTACTGAATTCTGAGCAAGGCATTCCTGCTATTATAAGCTTGGCCACATTTCAGGAGAGTGTCCTTCAGGGGAACAAAAGGCTTAACACTGTATTATTATACTTCTGCCTCCTAGTAGGAGGAATAAAGCTTGGAGATCCTTTGTACTCCAACAAGAAGTGTTAAGTGCCGATATTATTTTATTAAAAAGAGCGACAACTTCTCCAACTTGCAAAGTTCTGACTGGGAAACTATCAGCTCCTCACACCACCGAAGAATTTGGATAGCTGTTGGGCAAACTTATGCATGCCTACTTATGAGTTAGCTCCATTAAGTTCAAAAGGCACTTACTTTCAGGGAATTTTGCTACAATCACTGCCCTAATATTCTCAAACAAATATTTCAATGGAAAAAGAGAAGAAAGATGGAAGGAAATAGAACTTTTCACAGCACTTGAATGGAGGCATCTTAAATTCATTTTGTTCAAAAATGATGATTCTAGGGTACAGAATTTAATATATTCTTAAACATTCTTCATTTACAAGGTAAATCTAAGGTTTCCCTTTTTATTAATAGTTCTTTGTGATGCTCATTAGTAAATGAATTGATTGATTGGATTAAACTAAGATTCTCAGTACAGTTAGTTTAATATTATTTTTGCCTTCAAAGGTTGATTCCAAAGGTGTGGCAAAATCTAAGGAACCTGCAGAAACTAAAAAAACACGTTCAACCATAAAAGGGTAGGCATACTTAAACGTTTATAGCATAATGTTAAGATAATACCATACTTTAGTAGATATTCACATAGGCCTCCTTTAAAGCATCATTTTTGAAGGCTGTTAATCTGTGATTACTTCCAAAAGGTAGTGGGATTACAACCTTAGGAAGTTCTGAAGTATGTCTTCTGGTTTTTTACAGTAGCATTACAGAAACAGTTAATGATTTCTTTTACTACTGCCAATTGTAAAATATAAATGAGAATTCCAGGAATAATGTGCCAATGCTAGGTTCAGTCATCTATGTACTTGTAAAGTTATACAAATTTTGCTTTCTGATGTGCATTTTTCCCCAACTAAGAAAAGTAAGATGCTATAATATTCAGACACTGAAGTTCATGCTTACAGTGATATGTGTTACTCCAGTGTTCAATTACAATTTTTATCTGGGACTGAAATGTTAGGTATTATTAAACAACTGTTGAAAACTGTTCTCTAACACATTGGTATGCCTTAACAGAACAATCCTATGCCCCCTGGACAGCCTCTGAGGGGCCATAGGATTTTTGACAATTCCCAGATCTGAGGTTAGAGACAGTTCTCCAACCTTTGAGTTGAGAAGTGGAACTCCATTTTCCCTTTCCATCCCCTCAAAGCTGGCACATAAAGAACCATACTGGCTGCTCTCTGAGGGCAGGAAAGTGATCTTGGGCAGGAATAGAAGATAGCATTTTATGGGGCAGAAAGGGAAACTGACTGGGAAGGATATAAGGTACCTAGAAGCTGCTCTAGCCTTCTTCCCTCCACTTCTGACATGCTCCAACTAGACGGGCAAAAAAGCCCATCTAACAAAATACAGAGTAGGACGACGAAGAGGTAATGATCGTATCTGCTATTCTTTTAATCCTGTACTAGAAGTCTCTGCACTTCAAACCGTCACATTAGGTCTTGCAGGTGTCCCAGCAGGATTGTGCCCTTAGCTGCTCTTCTACTCAGGGTCTGGCTCTGAAAACATTAACTACATAAAAAGACTTCTGTTGACTTGGGCAGACTTTAGATCACACCATTGAAACCATAATAATTTTTTTCATCTTCTCCTGTTCATCTCTGATGTCATGCTTGCCTTTGAAAATTTGAAAGAATAAATATATAAAATATCACAGAGTGATAGATACAGATTTAAAATTAACATAATAATTGATAAGAAAAAATATCCATGAGTCTTGTAAAGTTATATTGTCTCTTTCTTCAGTTTTAATTGTAAGTATGGTTCTTCAGGTTGTCATCTATGTACTCATACAGCCCACCCACTCCTTGCATCCTTGCCTCCTATAATAGTTCAGTCTTCCAGTATGGCTGTCTGGGAAGTGAACAGGGAGAGCAGATGCTATACTCTTTGGGCATATGCAAGTGAGATTGGGGGGTGGGGTACCCTTCCTACCAGAAAGCTCAGCTCTAGAATGTTCTAGACAGGGCTTTGTGAAAACCTGATATGTGCTACACAGGTGACCATTCAGAGAACCACAGCTGCAGGTAAGTAACCTATATTACTGCCCTCAGTTTCCTGAACATCTGAGAGGCCATCTTCCCACTACCCTGCTGTTCAGAGGCTCTTGTTGAAATGAAGGTACAAGCTCTAATGATTTCTTTTGCATCAGATCCCACAGGATTAGCTGGCTTTCTGCTTACATGCACTTCATCCTCTGCTGCCCTCCTCTCCCCTGCCAATACGTATCTTTTTACAAAAGGTTTTATCCTTAGGAGACATGGTCCTTTTAGGGCACACACACAGACTTTTCTGCACAAAGTAAATTAGCATATGTATATTAGTAGATGCAGATTTGTCCTGTTTTTGTCCTGTGGGCCTGAGTTCAGTATCTTTTTGGTATCTAGTTCTCCCTGATTTCCAGGTTGCATGTGTGCACACACACATTGTTTATGTACAGTATTGTTAATTTTTTAAAAATTCTTTCTGTTGTTGCTAGAGAGAATATTAGTAGAGAAGCTACTGACAAATATTTAAAATAAATAAGTAAATTATAGATAGCACAGAAAAGTTAATACAATATAACCCATTGCTAAGATAAATATAATTATGGTGTTACTTAAAAGACATCCAAATATCTAACAATTGTTTTTCCTTCACACTGAATATAATTAAAGCCATATTTAAAACATGTATGAACAAACACAAATTCAGATTAAAAATTATTTTTTCAGTGTCTCTGTTTCTGTCTCTGAGATTATACCAAATATCACATGACTTGCTTCCAAACCACAAGTGGGTATCTGTATCCATTGGTGTACAAGCAGACATTGATCCATGTAAGAGGCTTTCTCATCCCTTGCTTCTACTGTCCCTGCTCTCCACTGAATATCACTTTCTCCCTAAAAAGCCACTTCTGAGTGTCAGGGTGAATATCCCCTTGGGCAAGGTACACAAGAGGGCAACAATTCAGTTGTAGGAATTCTTAGAGGATAATGATGAACTAAATACATTTCAGTCTGGTTCTCCTCTGGTTATGGAATGGAATCAGACTTGGTTTTCCTGATAGTTAACTTTATTGAAAGAGGGACAGAGCTAATGCAACTCCGTTATACTTACTCATTTTTGCAGTAACATTTTATACCATTGATCATGACCTTCTCCTGGATTGCTTCTGAGGATTGTGGCTTGGGCAGTAGTTCTACTCCTTGCAATAGGGAAGGCTGGGGGACTCTCCCCACATTCCATAGCACAGAAGTTTCCTAAAGAAGGAAAGGAGAAAGTATGCTTTCCCCACTTTCCAATTCTCCAGAAGCCTCCTTTCAGGAAGACTAGGACAAAACATATGGCTTCTTCACCTTATGCCTTATGCTCAGATTAATGGTACTAGGACCCCACTCTGCATTAGCATACTCACTAAACCTTCCCACAGTATTTGAAACTGATTCTCAGCAAATGCCTAGGTCTACTGGCTTTGGCATTTTAGCCATGGATTCTAATCCCTCCTCCTTGACTCAGTCAGAATCCATTTCCACAACCCCTGAAGGTTCTTTTGTAGGAGAGTAGGTCCAATCCTACTCCATAGGAACCTGGAATGTAAGATTCATGAATCAAGGCAAACTGGATGTGGTCAAACAAGAGATCACAAGACTGAACTTTCGACATCTTAGGAATCAGTGAACTAAAATGGACAGGAATGGGTGAATTTAATTCAGATGACCATTAGGTATACTACTGTGGGCAAGAATCCCTCAGAAGAAATGGAGTAGCCTTCATAGTCAATAAAAGAGTAGGAAAAGCAGTACTGGGATACAATCTCCAAAATGACAGAATGATCTCAGTTTGAATCCAAGGCAAACCATTCAACATCACAGTAGTCCAAGTCTATGCCCCAGCCACTGGTGCTGAAGAGGCTGAAGTTGACCGGTTTTATGAAGGCCTACAACACCTTCTAGAATTAACTCCAAAAAATGATGTCCTTATCATCATGGGGGATTGTAATGCTAAAGTAGGAAGCCAAAAGATAACCGGAATAACAGGCAAGTTTGGCCTTGGAGTACAAAATGAAGCAGAGCACAGGCTGGTAGAATTTTGTCAAGAGAATACGATGATCATAGCAAACACTCTTTTCCAACAACCCAAGAGATGACTCTACGCATGGACATCACCAGACGGTCAACACAGAAATCAGATTGACTATGTGCTCTGCAGCCAAAGATGGAGAAGCTCTATACAGTCAGTAAAAACTAGAGCAGGAAGAAAGTAGGGAAAAGCACTAGGCCACTCAGGTATGACCTAAATCATATCCCTGATGAATATACAGTAGAGGTGACAAATAAATTTAAGGAATTAGATCTGATAGACAGAGTGCCTGAAGAACTATGGATGGAGGTTCGTAACATTGTACAAGAGGCAGCAACTAAAACCATCCCAAAGAAAAAGAAATGTAAGAAAGCAAAATGGCTGTCTGAGGAAGCTTTACAAATAGCTGAGGAAAGAAGGGAAGCGAAAGGCAAGGGAGAAAGAGAAAGATAGAAACAATTGAATGCAGAATTCCCAAGAATAGCTAGAAGAGATAAGAATGCCTTCTTAAATAAACAGTGCAAAGAAATAGAAGAAAACAATAGAATAGGGAGGACCAGAGATCTCTTCAAGAAAATTGGAGATATGAAGGGAACATTTCATTCAAAGATGGGCATGATAAAGGACCAAAATGGCAGGGACCTAACAGAGGCAGAAGAGATTAAGAAGAGGTGGCAAGATTACACAGAAGAACTATACAAGAAAGAGCTTAACATCCCTGATAACCACGATGGGGTGGTCACTGACCTCGAGCCAGACATCCTGGAATGTGAAGTCAAATGGGCCTTAGGAAGTCTGAACAACAACAAAGCTAGTGGAGGCGACAGTATTCCAGCTGAGCTGTTCAAAATCCTAAAAGGCGATGCAGTTAAAGTGCTACACTCAATATGCCAGCAAATTTGGAAAACTCAACAGTGGCCACAGGATTGGAAAAGGTCAGTTTACATTCCGATCCTAAAGAAGGGCAATGCCAAAGAATGTTCAAACTACCGCACCATTGCACTCATTTCACATGCTAGCAAAGTGATGCTCAAAATCCTACAAGCTAGGCTCCAACATTCCTGCATTCCTGTTAGTGGTTGGGGGAAAGCAGTAGTGTTTTGCCGTGGGCCCTGACTGTTACTTTCCTATTTCCTAATATTGCATATTCTGAGACCCCAAGTAGAGTTTCTGTGTAGGATGTTCTACTAAATTAAGAAAATCAAGTTTTTGTCTGGAAAATTATATTCTTTGAGAAGACATCTTGTTTCTTCAAATATGTTATTACATTCCCACTATGGATTCTTAATTTGGACTGTGCTAGATTTGGGTTAGCGGATATAAGAATTCAGTATTCTGAAGCCTGATGGCAAACAGCATTTGAAAGGATGGAACTCAGAGCTAAATTACACAGAAAAGTAAATATGCTCCTTATAGATTCATGTTTTTACAATGATAATAGCAAGCACAGAAGGGGAAATATCAGGATTGGGAGTCTGGCACTCAAAGAGAGGAAGCTAATGCTTCCATTCTCTGCTGTGTCACTGGAATTTTTGTGGTCTTCTGATGTTCCACTAAGCAGGAAAGGATGTGCTGCTTGTATAAACAATTATGAGGTTATTCTAAATCATTACACTCAGTGAAACAGAGATGCATTCAGATGTTCCCTTACTGCATCACGCACATGTGGGAAATCTGTGCTCCTATCTAATGTCTGTCATGCATCAGGCAAAACCTAACACTGGCTGTCACATACTGGCTAGTTCACAGAACATGGTAAACAACCCTGCACTTGCACAGATTTTTGTTCAGACTTACCAAACAATCATGTGGTTGTAGGAGTGGCATAGTTCCCACACTCATGCTCTATCCTTCTGGCCTTGCCACACATCCCAGCAGCTCCTACAAGCAAAATCCCAATCCTTCCTCTGTTTTTGCCTCCTCCTGATTGGTCTGTTGCATTCCTGAGACAGGTTCCTTCCTTCCCAGTGTAGTTTCATGCCTGTGGCTTTTCCCAGTTGCTCTAATTCCCACAGAAATTTTTATTAAATGAGAATAAACAGTTTTGTTATGATTTCCCTCTTCTACTGTGTATTTTCATGCTATCTCCCATTTCAAAAAGTAGAGAGGGAGACAGACACATTGCTTGGCCAATGGGAAAGATGTACGCAATGGTGTATCTGTTGCTAGGGAGCTGAGGGCAGTAGAGATCATAGGCTAGAAAAGGCCACTTCTGTGGCCTCTCTTGCTAGGGAACTCCATCGTACATCCATATCAACAATAGTAAAATGGTTATCCTGGGTCCAGATGACTAGAGAAGTTGTGTGAAGTTTGGAATCTTTAAAACAAACTATTGATCCTCAATGCAGTTTCAGGAAACTAATCCTACCACAGAGAAAGTCCAGAACTGGGTCCAAATGACACAAGAGCCTGGAATAATAGAATTTCACTATAGCTTCTCATGTCATCAGAATCTGCCCACTGACTAATGTCTTCAGACAACATGACAAAGCCAAGATGGTTTTTATTATTATTTTTACCATTGTTGGTCTGTTTTGTTGTCTGAATCCAGCATAGTATTTCACCCCATTAAGTATGGTCTTTAGAAACCACAATAACAATAGTTTGTTCTGTGGGTACTTCATACTATCATGGTTAATTGTGCTGTCTGAATCCAGGATTGTGCTTCCCATGATTTTGGTATGCAACTACTATGGAGTCCCTGGAAACAACAGCAACTCCAGGAGCTGCTTCATCCATCCAGCCTTTATATGTAGACCAGTGAGAAAAAAGCAAGCAACATAGGCATGGTCGCTGATGGACTGTGTGCCAACAGTTGGACTAAGCTGAAAGAATGGAAAGCATGATAAGATAGAAACCACTTGATTACAAGTACAAACTGTGGTAGCTGCAAGGGGTTGCTTGTTATTTTGCAAGAGTTAAACATGTGGCTGTGGTATGTAAAGTGCACATCCGGGTCTCTTATTTTAGAAATATAAATAACTGTTAAGAGCACTGACAGAATAGCCTATTAAAATGAATCCCGGGTTGCTCTTTAGGTCTTAAAAGAGTTCCTGAAAATCTTTGAAGAATGATTTCCAAACTTCCACGAGGAGTGAAATAAAACCCAAACACGGATGCTGTGTCTTGCTGCTGAATAAATAAGATGGTTTGAGCTTCAATATGTTCTGCAATCTTGTTAGACATTAAGAAAAAACAGCAACAAAGTTTTGATTCAACATGAATGAAATAATGTTCCCACTTTGGTTATTTGTTCTTTAGTCTTTGGCTGATTGTTCATTCAGACTTAGGGTTATATTGGCCACACTTCATGAATTGTATTGGCCAAATGCCTCACACAAATCCAAGAAACAATAACAGAACAGATGTATAATATCTAAAATGATAGTCATTTAAAAATTAGCATACTTATTTTAAGGGTCCTTTAAAAGCCTGCTTGACACAAATAAACAAAAACCTTTCAGTGGTATTGAAAAAGCTTATAGCCTAGTTCATGGGTCCTCAGACTATGCCCCACAGGCTGGATCCAGCCCACCATGCCCATTTATCCGGCCCGCCATAGCTTGCCAAGCATGCATGTGCAGCAAAGCACCAGCTTGCTTGCAAGGAGATTGTTTTGGACTCACTCGGAGAAAAGTATCTCCTTGCGAGCAAGCTGGCACCTTACCAGGAGATCCTTTTCTCTGAGCAAGTCCAAAATGATCTCCTTGTCAGCAAGCTGGCCCCGAGGCGCTGGCTTGCTTGCAAGGAGATAGTTTTGGACTCGTTGGGAGAAATGATATTTGTGCACACATGCCCTTGCCTTTGTGCACGCGCACTCCCCCCCTGCCCAGCCCACACCCCCTGCCCACACTGCCTTGGCTACCCACGCCCATCCCTGGCCCCTTTCAACTGGCACCCTATTCAAAAAGTTTGAGGACCCCTGGCCTAGTTCAAAGAGAGTAGTTGTCTTTAAGTAGCCTATTCAGAATTCGGAGCTATTGCAGAGGAGGGTGTTCTTTATACACTTCACAAAAACACATCATTTAATAAAAACAGTCTGAGGAGAGCCTTCATCTGGCTACAAAGAATGGAAGAAGTAGTAGAGATGAAGCCAATTCATGTAATTAATTTAACATAATTAAGGCTTAATCCAGCCTAAGTTCAGAGCACTTCTGTCCTACTGGGGGAAATTAAAACATGTTCTCCTGAACATGTGAGCAACTTTAAACATTACTTTGTTTATAGATATATGAACTATATAATGATAAAATAAACATGGCTATACAGTAAGAAGTTAAAGCCTTTTAATATGTAGTTCAGTGCTATTAAGGACATGCTTATCCTTCACGTCATTTGTTTGTAAGGAAGTTAAGCATCACACATGTAAGTCTATCAAGTGAACAGACCTACTCATTAATTTCTACACAGGAATATCTATATGAATTTTTCTGGCATTTCTTTTATTAATACTTGACTATTTCTTGCCTTGCCCGGTAAATTGTATTTCATCTCTGCCCTGTTGTATTAGGAAAAAGGGAGATTTATGGCACAATCCTATGTCCTCCCAACATTTGTCTGCGGTGCTATAGAACTATTCTGGGCCCCAGCTTAGGTCCTGTGACCCTGGAGAAGGGGCTTTGAATACAGAGCCCTCACCTTGCCTGCCCCCCACCCCCATTGCCAGTGTGGAAAGAACCACCCTGGTGTCGCTCTGAGGTCAGAAGACCTGGGGAGGGGGAAAATGGACATGCTGGGGAATAGGTGGATTAAACAGAGGAAGAATCTGGGGGTCAATGGCTGTCATCATACACAAATGCATCAGTCTCCTTTCCTCCTCCTTTGTGGTAGCTGTCTATAAGCAATGAATGGGGAAGTGAAAATTCCCTTGGCTATACCTCACTTCATGCATTGGATGTACATTAGTTTCCAAGTTTGTACTGTGGGCATGCACTCTAATGAGATTCCCAGGCGCACACAAGAGATAACCTGTTTTGGTGGAACTGATAGCCCAGAGTCTGAGGATGATGTGGGGATGGCTGAACCAGACCAGACTCAAAGCTCACACTCTGATAACAGAATTGCTGTAACTGACAGGCCTGCACCTGCGCATTCTCCCCTGCAGTGCTATTCTCCGCCTGCCCTGGATGAAAGTAGCTCAAGGACAGCCACAGAACCCAGTCTTCCTCTTGCCATTGGCCTGTCGAGGGCTCATCATCACAGCTGCAGGCTGGACCAATTAGGGGCTCAGAGTGCAGAGCACAGACATTTTCACAGTCCCCCACCCTCCAGAGACAGGCCATGGAGGGTTCATAAACAAAGCTTTGGGTAAAGGTGGATAGAAAAAGGTCAACACTTTCCCTTGTGTATGCTTTGATTTCCTGTGTAAAGACTTACAAGAAGTGCTGGAGTGACTGTCTTGCTTGGGAAGGGTCACCTAGCTCATTACAACTTGGAGGCTTATGTGCATTGAGGGCAGAGGCCATTTGATTGTGTCTGACTTGGGGGCATAGGAATAAGCACACGTGTGTGTGTGTGCGCACACATGCACACACATAACATGTCCCAAGCTCTTCAATTCCCATCAGCTCGATCCATCATGGCCAATGGTTTGCAATGCTGAGTTGTAGTCCAGAACATCAAGAAAAGATAATTTTAGTTTTGTTTACAAATAATTTGAAAGTGCCCTGTTTGCAATCTGAGCATGAACAGAATGTATTTTCTCAGAAAATCTTTGCAAAATCCTGAAATTGTCTTCAGGTTTGCAAAATGTTCATCTTGAGAACATTGCAACTTTGCATCAAGTATGCAACTTTTTCAAAATATGTATGCTTTAAATCAACTCTATATAGGTGGTGGGAATTGTTTGTATAACTTTCAAGTTCTACACTTGTTCATTATGCACAATTTTCTCATTAATAAAATAAACAGTGATTGCAAGCATGAACACAAATCAAGGTGAAATGAGCAGTAAGATGATGTCTGGAGAATCTCGGGAAGCTCAAACATTCCTCATGTCTTCTATAGAATCCACAT
>NW_025335440.1:19670181-19678109 GCF_004798865.1 Varanus komodoensis | reverse complement strand
ATGTGGATTCTATATTAGGAGTGAGCAATGTTTGAAGATATAAAGGGACCATAGAATAGTTTCCTCTGAGTGTTTAGCTTTTTTAGAGATTAAAATTGTTTTAAGTGTTATAACATTGCTCATATGCCATATTTTCTCTACATTGTAAGGCAAATTGTTCTGTTCAGCCCTTGGGAAATACACATTAATCATGATGTCATTAGTCATAGATAAACTCTTTGGCAAATATGATACTGATGCGTATGAAAAGGAAGCAGTGCTAATTTATATCCAATGAATATGAATAATTCTTTTCACTGCATTAGAAATACTACTTTGTTATGGCCTTTGTGATGCACACAAATAGGTTCTACAAGATCACCAAATGAAAATGTGTCAGTTGGAACATTTTAGAACTGAGCAAAGTTTTGGCAGGAGCTTGCTCTCCCTGTCCACTCTGAACACTCAAGGGGATGTCTTCTGCTATTCAGTTTGGTTGCTTTTTCTCCAGCAACAGCGGTATTAGAAAAATTATTTGATTGTTAGGGATTTCAGTTTTTTTCAAACCAGCTGAACACATTGTCTCTTTTTATTTGTTCTTTTGTTGCCTCTGTTTTATCTGGTTTTCTTTTATTTTTTTATATTTTTAATGGAGTTTTGTTGTATAACTAGGGAGCTTATGGCCTGCAAGGCATCATTTAAGAAATACCCTTAATTGTGGAGGGAAAATTTGTCTCAGAGTTGATCACTCCCAGTGTTTGCTCAGTTTGAGAAATGATCAGTTTCTTGATTTTTGTCTTTACTGCTAAGCTTTATGAAGCAAATACAGAGAAACAGATCATCTTGCAGGCCCAACAACTTATGTGTGTGAATACATAGGTAAGTGCTCTAAGGACTGCAGTTGCATTTAAGCAATCTGTCCTTCATTTTATCATAACTACACCCTACTTCATAGAAGAAACAGACTGAACTGGTTCACACTTCATGATAAGCATCCTGCAAATAAGCCATTGTTTGCTCACTAATCCATGTTACTCCTGACAGATGTTCAGGCACTTAGCAGTTTGCGGGCTGTTTCTACCTTAGTCTTCTGTCTTGCTGCCTGTATGTAACCCAGTGTCTTTGCAGTAGAACTCTTCTTGTATCCTTATCCCCACAGAGGGAAATTTTCTTGGACCCTCTGTACTAACTCTGGTAAATACCATTTCTTGTTTGCAACCTTTTTTCTTTTCTTTTTCAGTGCTTCAGAAGTATACAATTGGGTTTGTAGATTTTCTTATCTTTTTTGCTTCTGAAGGATACAAATTAATTCATATTGTTTTTCATGTTGTTACTTTTCCAGCTCATTTGCTAGTCTGTGAGTACTCAGATTCACCTGTCCACTATGTACAGTTTGCAGTAGTATAAGCATCTTGTCAATTTCCTTATAGATTACCTACTCCAATTCAGCACTCAACAGTGAACTACCAAAGCTGAACTTTAAGTGGAGCAGGTTATCTCCCTGGAAATTGAGGTGACTGTACTCCTACAAATTGTAAATAGCAGACAGACAAATCTGAGCACTTGCACTCTTACACTTGCGCTCTTCTTCTTACTGGAAGAAAATAGTAATTATTGAAAGAACCCATTTGTACACTCCGGGAAACAACAAAATGTTGTAAATGAGTTTTAGGCATTACAAACTGCCATTTTGGTTTCAGTATAGGAACCTCACTGCTGAAGAAGGAAAGATGATAGAGGCAGCACTGGCAAGATTACAAGAAGTTGCATTGGCTTTTTGCCACTCATGCTAGATATTTTAGCCACTTGGCACAAGTTAGCAGTGCCAGTTTTGGAAATCACAACAAACCAGCTTGAAAATGAGCTACCCTCAACAATCTAACAGTAAGCGATCAGTTCTCAGAGAGGCATATGCGTGGTCAGCCACACTAAATTATCCACACTGGGTTTGCATGCCACAATAAGCCTTGATTTCACAACCCACAGAGGCTTATTGTGTTCTGTGAAACACTTTCTCTATGTCAGTTATGGTTGATAACTTCATTAATCAATTGGTTTTGAAACAACCAAAATTATTTCAGTTACATTTTCAATTGAGGGTAATGACATTATCAGACTGAGATGGCATTTTGAGCCACAGATCTGACAGGCAGAGTGGGATGATGTAAATTGGTAAGCTGCAATAGCAGTGGGCTGGCCTTGACTTCTTTCAACTCTACTGTTCCATGATTCTAAGCTATTGCAAAAAAGGCATGCAAAACTTCTACTGAAATGAAACAAGGAGGTGAGGCCAATGTACTGCCTTTTTTGATGCTACAAACCAATCCTTTAGGGAAGAATATAACAAGAGGTTGAGAATAGCAACTGACTCAATGGTTGACATTGCTAGCCAGCTAAAAGAAAAAAAGCAGGAGTAAGCCCAGACCAGAGGGTAATAGGAGAAAAGCTGCAAACTTGGCTAATGAAGCCCTAAATCTCAGCTTCAAATATCAAAAGACATTAACAGGCCTGATACAATAATAATAAGCTCTGGGACATAGGAATCTGAGCTCAAACCAGTTTATTAGACAGTTTAAGGAAAATTTAATGGTGAAAAATATGTGATGATGTTTTAAATTACTATTTTAAGTAAACAGTTGATGAAACTTTTCCTTGGAATCTAAAGAGAGTCAAATACAATATTTCAGGACCTATATCCTGAAATTTTATATTGTATTTTTGTATTTTTAATCCAATGTTTATATATTTTTTAATTTAAGATTATAATTATTTTAATTTATTGTTGTAAGCTGCCCCGAGGCTTCGGCGAATGGGGCGGCATAAAAATGTTTTAATAAATAAATAAATTTTATAGAAATGAAGAATAATATTCACAGTACAGTAATATTATGGCAACAGAGTTCGATAAATTATATCTCTATGAAAATAATAAAAAACTTTACTGTAATTCTTTAAAGATGATGATTAATGCCACAAAAGTTAAGCCAGATATACTATGTGTTTTCAGAACTGTACTATAACTTCTATATTTCTTTATATGTAGTGATCATGTGTTAGCATGCAAATGGTTTGGCAAGAGGTGTTTGTAGCAACAGACAAAATAGTAGAACTTCAGCTATGGACATGTTTTTGATCTATGATAAGGAAGATGACAAACTAGAAAACCAATAGCTACTTTCTTATGGGACATGTATCAAGATGACAATCATACCAAGCTGGAAAGCCCCACTGATGGAATGCGCTCCCTAGAGAGGTCCGCCTGGTGCTGTCGTTATTTGTTTTTCGGCGACAGGCCAAGACCTTTTTATTTAAATGTTATTTTAATTAATTGTTAATTTATTTATTGGTTTTGTTTATTGCCGGATGTGTCCAGTTTTTATATTTTTGTATTGTTATTTATTTGTTGGAAGCCGCCCTGAGGTTTATGCGAATGGGGCGGCATACAAGAACCCCAAATGAATAAATAAATGGACATTACAACAATGGTACCTTAGGATTTGGCAAATTACACTTATGGAAAAAATGACCTAAATCAAAAAGGCAATCAGGAATCTTAACTGTAAGGAAGATCTTTTTGTAACTTGGCATCAATCTATCATTTATATGATTAGCTATAGGAAACATTAAATCTGACACAGACTTATGGTCACTAATGGAGGGAGTTATTACGATAACAAGATATGTAGGATGGGTAAATAAATGAAGTTATATTAATTGATGCAACCTTTGTAATGTAATGCATGGTATTGATGACTGAATGTATTCAAAAGTATTCCCATTATATTTTCTTGCTTAATTATATTTTATTTGTACAAAATAATAAAACTATTCTAAAATTAATGAAAGGATTACAAATAATTATGAAATAGGCCATTTCTTGCATAGGATATTTAAAAAGTTTAGCAATACAGACATGGATATCACAACACTGTCATGCTTGGTAAGTTGAAAGGTTAGCCTTTGACTTTTTCAGTATTAACACTGTAACCATTACTTCACTTAAGTCAGAATGGCTACCAAATTGATCTACAGATAAATACATTTGCACAGTCCAAATGTAGTCTTATGGAAGCATCATTGTACAAAAACCTAACACTTTATACAGTTTTATGCATATCCTTTTTATGATGGTGGTTCTTGCACCTCTCTTTGACATACATTTTGAAGCTAGGAGTGAAGAAGCTACCACTGAAACATAGTGGATACTGTTATGGTAGATTTGGTGGTTCCATGTACAAGGAATGTTAAGTTTGAAATGGATAACAAAACATTTAAAAGACTATACAGTCTCTTTCTGAAACATACTGTTAAAACTGAATGTAGAAAATTATTCAAGGAAACCAGTGTTTTATTTGCTTAATTCTGATCCCCCCAAAAGTTTTGGTTTGTGATTACAAGGAATAAGAAATAAATTTAGGAATGAAACGGGTGGAAATGGAGCACAACCAAGTTTAAAGCATCTAAGAAAAACATATGAGCAATGGGCCACTGGATATTAGAACTCTGTTCTGTTAGTCAACTAATAAATGAGGGAATTTTGTAGATGTTCTTGTTTCTCTAATTCCTTTTGAACAACATAGAGAATTATACGTAAGATTATTGCTCAAATGAATGTGAGTGTAATCTGAATATTTGTATTAAAAAGCAAAAATTTAAGTGTAAAGTAAACATAATAATTTTCAATTTGGTAAGAATTAAGAACTCTTGGGTGAGAATGCAAACCGACTCCTACCCCCCATTGTGCTTGGTGAAACAGGGTTAGAATCTGGCAAAGTTAACCCTCCATCTGCTTCCAGGAACAGGTTGAACTTTGTTATTTGCTTTGCTTCTGCTTTGTCCACAAAGGTGGCAGAAAGCTACAGCCAATGACATTCCTTTCAACAGTGGCAATTGTAAGGCCCAAACATCTTGCTGAGAATGGTTTGGGGGATGGTTAGAAAAAGGTTTCGATTTGTTGGATTGAAAATTCTTTCATTTCCCTTAATTTGGTCTGCCTGTTTGCCAACGTGGAGCCTGGATAACTAATTTCCCGGTCACTGTTTCCAGTGGATAGGTTGGGGGAATTTAAAATGAAAAGATCCAGCAAGCTGGGAAGCTCAAGGGAAATTTCTCCTTCTGGCTGGCACATAGCTTCAGATGAAGCTCTACATCTATCACTGTGCTCTTCCTCAACATCATTTTAGGCTTGCTTTGTCATACTTAACTAAAGAGACAAATAATTTAACTGAGAAAATACAAAGCACCTGCTTTCTTTCTTAGCTTATAATTTGTATTTCTTAAATCTTAAAGTATAGGGAAAGAAACACCTTTGGAACCCCCAACGTTATCTCATATTCAAGAAGAACAGGAGTTGTCTGATTCCACAAAAGAAAAGAAAAAAACAATGTCAGAAACCTTAGATAAGTCCCCTGAGAAAATGCTTCCGCCAGATTCAAAAAGAAGAAAAAAAGAAATTACTACCTCCCCTGAATCCATTATTGAAGAAAAGGGTGAGAGTTTGTATGTCCATGAGCAGAAACCTTCACCACCTCTTGCAAAATTTGAAGTGGAAGATTCAGCTGAACCTATCAAGCCCACTGAGGAAATGGAAAGGATATCTGCAACTACCACTCCAGAAAAGGTACAAACAGCTATCACAACAGCAAAGAATGTATCTTAAGCCAAAGGTAACATGGGGCAGTATAATGATCTACTAATAGTATATACCATTTGCTCTAAGCTATGATCTCCTTCTGATGGTAAAAAACAAAGTTATTCATGAACAAAATAAGTTTACTTATGGAACTGAAAGTGTAGCCTATTAGTAGTTCAAGTTACATTCATGTTTAGCACTTGATGACAGTTCATGCAACATAAGCTTGAGTGACCAGCCACTGAAGAGAGTGGAATAAGAACATCCTGTTTTGTGTTGGTTTTGTTTATGGGCTAAGCAAAATGTCATTGAGACCACTGGGAGATGTATAGCCTCACCCCTGCATTTAAGCCCTGCTTGGGGGCCTTTGCTGGAAACATTGTCTTTAATGTTCTTCTTTTACTGTCCATTATATACTTCCTGTAACCCTCCATTTTGTAGATTTCTCTTTGAGCTGAGAGAAACATTTTCTCTCCTCGTTTTAGTCTGTACCATCTGTATTGTCTGTTTCATCTGTGAATGGCTAAGAACTTGAAAGTTTCCACAGTCACCAAATTCTTGTTTGCTATGGATTTTGAATCTTCATTTTTGGTAGCCCAGAGTGCCTGCTGGCTTGGACTGATCCTAACACTTGAATTTTGCTATGCCTTGCCCCATGTAGCATGGAGACAACAACATGAAGGATATGGTTGTCAAAATCTCTGAATGTGTTGTTTTACTGGTTTTATTCTTAAATCTGTGCCTTGAATCTTGGATTTGATAGGCCTATGTAGCATGGAGGTACCAAACAAGATTTCAAGGTTGGACTAAATTTTTGCAGTTTTACTTAGAACTTATAACCCTTGCCTTCAATTGCCTGGGATATTTTCTATCAGGAGTCTTTAGGTCATCTGGTCTTGTATTCTGAACTGTACAAATTGCAATGGGGGAAACCAAGTTGTATGGATCTCTGACATAGATATAGTTAGTAGCTTTTTATTGTTCTTTGAATTACATATTGAGCTTATAGCTAATTGTCATCAGGTGTATGATTTCTAAAGAGATGCAACCATTAAAGTTTTCGTGTGAGAGAAATAAATGTAAGAGCCATATTGGATCGGATCAGACCAAGTCCAACATTCTGTTCACATGGTGGCTAATCAGTTACCATCTGAAACACCACAAGCAGGGCACGCATGGCAAAGCAACTCCTCACCCAAGTTCACAAAGGCATACTGTTTCAGATATTGGAAATGTTATGCAACTGTATTAGTTACTGATAATCTTAGTCTCCATTAATTTGTTTAATCTCCATTTAAACCTGTTCAGATTGGTGGCCATTGCTACATCTGGTGGAAGTATATTCCATAGGTTAACTAGGTACTGAGAGTTTATGTTGCTCTACATTAACCATGTTGATGCCTATTCTTCTAGTTAGAGGATCTTTTTGATGTTCCTTGAGATCTCTTTTTGTTTTAACCGCCCTAAATAAGCTGGTGTCATCAGCAAACTTGGCCACTTTACTCATCAGTCCTAATTCCAGATCATTTATGAATAATTTGAAAAGCATCGGTCAGCATTTTCATATTTGAATTCTTCAAAAACTCTGGGATGGACACCACCCACCCATGCTTTCACCTTTCATCTCACTCACTCTATCTATCTATCTATCTATTTATTTATTTATTTATAGAAGTATTTATAGGCTGCCTATAACCGCAGAGGCCTTCCTAGGCGGCTTACAATACATAAAACGTATTAACAAAATAAAACATTAAAACCAATTAAAACACAACAAATGAAAACATCTATGAAAGCAATATGAAAAGGGCCACAGTATTCAGCCTAAGTGTTAAAAAATTTCCTAAAAAGGTATGTCTTCGCCTGGCACTGAAAGGAAAATAAAGATGGTGCCAGGCGAATTTCCCTAGAGAGGGAGTTCCAAAGATGGAAAGCAGCAGAAAAGGTTCTTTGCCTAGTTGTTACCCCTCTCATCTCCCTGAGGGTCACTTCTTGTAGAAGGGTCTCCTGAGCTGATCTAAGAGGGTGGGTAGGTATATATGGATGCTGATGGTCCTTTAGATAGCTGGGCCTCAAGCACCTTCTGACTGTAAGGGTGCAATTCTGTTCATGTTTAGACAGAAGTACTGCAACTTCCAGATTTCCCACCCCGCTAGGTAATACTGAGAGTTGTATGACCTTTTTCTGTCTGAACTTGAACAAATTGCACCCTAAATGGTTTCTTCTGTTCTTGCAGCCCCTCTGATTACCTATTTATTTGCCTTTGAAAACTTTCTTTTCTAAACAATCTGGAATCATTAATTAGTATTTTTTAATG
>NW_025335440.1:19620733-19670081 GCF_004798865.1 Varanus komodoensis | reverse complement strand
ACATTTCTGTTACTTTATACATCTCTGTGGACAAAATTAGCTTTATGCCTTGTAGACAGATGAGAGCACTAGACATAACATACCATAGAACTCTGGCTAGAACACTGGTCTCTCTCCCATCATTAAATGCCCACAAGGTGTTACAACCGATGAAATGGCCCTATCTTCTTAATTTGCCCCATAAACTTTGATATAGAGAACAATTATTGACTGGAGTAGTTCAGTTATATAGATCTTCAGATGAAAATTGCTCTATTGTGTCAGTCTTCCTTGGGTAATCTGGAATGTAATTTGAAAATTACATCAGGAATTTTTCTGTAATACACTCCTGTTATTCTCTCTGTACTTATATCTTGTTTTGTAATTGATAGAGAAAGAGCAACAATGAAAAGAACTTCTTTCAAAATATGTTTCTGTCTACTATAATACATTGCATGTCCCATGACAAAAGGGTCTGCCAGGTGAAATGTGTTTGCTATTGTGAAAATGATTGGACTGCATATATGGATTAGGTCTAAGTCCAAGCACATTCCTTCCCAACATGAGTCCTTGAGCCTTAGAGATTCTAAATTGAGCTGTTGGTCCGCACAGAAGAACATATGGAGCTGTGGGGGGGGGGGTGTCCCTGTATATTTCAGCCTTCCCCAACCTTGTACTCTTAAAATTATTTGAACTACACTTCCCAGGATTCCTGGATATTTCCCATGCTGGAGAGGGCTGATGGGAGTTATAATCCAAAATAACTGGAGGGCATCAGACTGGGGAAGGCATATTGATCACAAATTAGAATGTAAGAGCAGTAGAAGAGAAAGAAAGTTGAAATGGTGGTTACAGACAGATTTCAGTGAAGAATAGTTAGGTCCACATATCGAAGGAGCACATGGTAGAACTTTTTGCATTTACTATCTTCTTTTACTTTTCTTAGCCTTTAATTTTGGAGAAAGGACTTTCAAAAATTCACATCGATGCAGTAGAACCTGGAGGTAATTATTCCTTTTACGGTTTATGTTATTTTATACTTTAATTAAAAGAATATGCAATAACATTTTAAGGATTTTGGAAAATGACATGTTATGTTAAAAAGTAGGCTGGTACAAAAATTCCTAATACATTTTTAAATGTTTGATTTATTTATGGAGCAATCTTAGAACTGCCCAAATATTGCCTGCAGGTCTATTGGAAACAGTGTAACGCAGGATGGGTAACTTGTGGCTAACAACTCTTATCAGACACAGCCAGCCTAGCCAATACTAAGGGATGTTTGGAAAAAAATTAATAGTGTTAGATACTGCTTACCATATTTGACATAATTTTAGTGGTAGTTATAGGTTTAAACATCTGGAGGACAAGTTAAACATAGATTGTGTAAATTGTTATCATAAGAATCGGAACAAGTTGTTGTCATCGACAGATTCTGAACAAGAGGAAGAGCAATGGTGGGGATGGGGAGGAGCCTTTGAAGTGCCTTCAACTGTGCTTAGTGAGGTTTCACAGGCTGAGCATGAAAATTAGCCTGTTCTGGAAGCAGAGGAAGGATTTTCAGAAGGAGAGGAGGAGTAGGCAGAAGATCCAGTCTTTGACCCAAAGAAGAGACATCTGGAGAAGTTAACTGCTTAACTAGAGGTTTACACCATCTTGTGCTCCAGCAGCGAGACCACCATGAGGGTTGAGCCAGAAGTTTTACAGAAAGGAAGGGACTCAAGGAAAGTTTCCAGTTTAGCTTCAACTCTTTACATGATTAGGGGCCTCTCTTTTCAGCTTTAATAGATGACTATTTGGAGCTCAATTCTTCTGTTATCCTTGGAGTCTCAATAAAAGAACTGCATTTCCATAGGATTCTTTTGAGTTTTGCCACCAGAGGAAAGGAGGGAAGGGGCCGGTTCATGGCACTTAAGCCCAAACAATTAAACTATGCTGGCCCTAAATTATGTCAGTGCTAATGCCTCTCGCTGACCACAATAGTAGAGAAAGTAGACCCCTGTTCCCAGTAAGTGTGCTTAAAGGTTGCGATTTTATTCTTTACTCCCTTATACCTTCAGAATGAATAGTTCTTGGTGCAGTAGGACATTCTGCCATTTAGAGAGGTTTTCTTCACCTGGGAGACCCTGGAGAACACAGTTTGTGGAAATTTCAAAAGTTTAACTTCGTAGAAGGGAAAAAGTAATTTATGTATATATATCTTTAATAATTATGTTGAGATTCTACAGGAGTTTTGAGATTTTTCTACAGGCATTCTGCAGGAGACCATCAAAATCATTATACTGAAATTGTCCCATGGTGTCTGGTGATTTTTTCTTTTCATAATATTTAATTGCATTGGCTATATAAAGAAAATATGTACTCTGTAGAAGGTGGTATTTCAGATATTTCAGGTATTCCAGAACCTTTTCTGCTGTATGGGGCCACAATACTTTCTAAGAAAAATAAAAACAGGGGAAAATCCTTTGTTTTTCTTTATAGAGGATGAAATTAAGGACTTGCTCAATGAAAAAATGCTTCAGCTTGCAGACCATTTGACAGACCTGGAAGAAATGCCTGAAGCAGAAACTTTAGCTAAACTCTTGCTAGAGCCTGGTCAAGGCTTGAGTAAGTACTAATCTGAACTCCTTAGAATATGAGAGTGCAGTACATTTTTGGAATGACCCATGGGGTGGGACATTTCAGGAGCCCTCCCTGGGGATCTACATCTTTTTTAGACTATATCCAAGGACTCAGTGTACAAAAGGATCAGGTAACTTGCACCTTGATATCTGCACTTGAACCCTGGGATTATTGTTTCTGCCCCAGCTTTCCTCCTTTTTGAACTCAAGGTGGCATACATATCTCCCAACAACAACCCTGTGATGTAGGTTAGTTTGGGAGGTTGTGATTGGCCCGAAGTCACCCAGTACCAGTCCAGTACTCTTACCATTATGTCACACTGGTTCTGCCTGCCCTGAGTTGGCTATAAAGTTTGATTAGAATGTGTCACTGCTTTGATTATTAGTTCATGACTTGTCTTCATTGTTCTCTAAGAACCTTGTGAGGGCGCTCTGCTACCCATTTGGTTAGCCCAACTTTGCCAGGCTAACCTTAGCCTGTCCTCCTGTCAATATAGTACTAGGGAAAGGTTCCCCCCTTGTACAACATTTGAAGTAAAGACCTTATTCATGCTCTAGAAGGGATTTCCCCCCTATATACAAGAAGTAGTGTTCCAGTCTGAAGACACATGTCCCAAAGCATGGTAACAGAGGGGTACTGTCCCTGTGGCTCCAGCTCCATGTTCAGAATACTTTCACTCTTGTATAACTATCTGTCATGGAGTCTGCAAAAGTATCAAGTGGTCTGCCTTGAGCAACTAGGTTGGCAGTCCCACAAAGGGATAGCTCAAAATATTTTGGTCAGTGCTGCCTGTCATGGCCTTATTTGCTTCATACAGGATGCCAGTATAGTTGCTAATACAGGAAGGGTTTGGAATGAACTGCCTAATCTAAAAAAACAACCCCTGCCCCAAGAGTTTGGATTGTATTTATTTAGTTAATATAGGGATTGACTAGCTGAAGTTCTCTGAATGATTTATTATTAACTTATGATCAAAAAATAATTAATTTGGTCATTTATATTTCCCAATTATTCTGTCATTTGCATTTGCCAATGAGATAGAAGAATTATCCGACCAGCAAAAACTTCAGATACTGAATCAGCTGATACCTCCAGATGAACTACAGCGAACAGGTAAGTGCAGAGTCAGCAGTACAAAGGCCTAATAAGTGATAATCAGTTATCTGAATACTTAATTGTGTTGAATTCACATTTATTCTCATTCTTTATTATTTTTCACAATATTCTTTTATTTTTCCATTGAGCCATTAAAAAGTGGTTCTACTAATTCCATCTCACATTGCATATAAATCAATTGTTAGGAAGATGGACCTGGATGTATTTGCCTTTTCTGACCTACTGTACCCAATCACTCACTCAACCGACAATAAACACTGGAGATAGTGCTAGAAGATGTTAGGCATTTAGAGGACATTGCTGTGAGAAGATATTAACAAGGGTAGCAATACCATCATGCAGAGGGAATTAGCCATCTGATGCAGAGGGAATTAGCCAGATGTCTGGCTGTTTTTGGACTATTCAATTTAATTTCCTAATAGTAGCAATATATTAGAGCAAAAACATCTGATGCAGTATGGGACAACTGTTGTTTTTGTGAGTATATTTATTTATTGGTATTAATACAGTATTCTGCCAGGATCTGTGTAAACATTTTTGTTGGGTACCACTGTACATTTCTTTCCATTGTCTGCAATAAGTTCATGGTTTGTAGCTTCAGGAACTGTTCACTAGGCCTGCTTGTCACTTATCCATTATTCAGAACAAGCTTTGACTGGGGAAGGCAGGCTCTTCACTGTCATGTTCTTTAAGTATGTCACAGTAGTTTATTAATATTGGCCTCCTTTTTCTAGAGCAAGCAGTCCTCTTCCCGGACATTGAGGGTTTAAGTTATGCATATTTCCACAGGGTATAGGTTATTTCCCTCCCAGTTACCTTGAGTGCAATCTAGGCTACACCTTTTCAGCTCTGCTGTAATCTCTTAGCTTTTTCCTAAACTGCACTGATCCACCATAATATAGTCAAAAGTCTTGCTAAAGTGTACACATCTATACATCCTGTCACAGCAGCAGAATATTATTTATTTCTCAGCCCTGTAGTATTTTTTACTAGTATCTAATAATGTGCAAGATACTTGATTGCATCTAAAGGATCTCTCCCAGTTCTTACATTCTTCATGGAATATTTGTGTGGCATTCCAGATCTTTCCTGTATAAGCTCTCAATTATGCTAGTTTGATCTGTGGAGATCTTAGCGCAGACACTTTCAGTGGGTGTGCTACCTAGCTTATTCTTTGTGGTCTCTGTGCACTGGGGCTGGACTCCCACTGAATACTAATTAATCAGCTTTAGAATCTTCCCAAAAACTGCTCCATGCATGTGCGAAGAGCCCATATGTGTGAATGCACAGATGACCACTTGAAGAACGACATAGGTAAGGAAACCTGTCTTTCTCTTGGATCTTTCCATCAAGGGACTAGATCTATCTATCTGTTTCTATCCACAGTGTATTTTTGTAGACATATGGTGGACTTGAATTAGGTTACTTGAGGAAGATGATTATACATTATGGTTTTTTTAAAAAAATGCTGATCTATAATTCCTGGACTACTCTATAAGTCAGAACATATGCATCCTCAGATGTTGCATTTTTATGAATTTTGCAGGTATGCACAAATTCATAGTTTAGGAAAAATGATTAGAAATTTATGTTGTGTGAGAAAATGCATTCCAAATTATGTTTCTGAATATTTGTTTACAAATGTTCATGTACAGTTTAGAAACATTTCCACATTAACATGGAAACAGGACCAAATGGACTCATGAATGAATCGATGTGAAATATACATGAACAAAAAATGGAATGATCCATCCATATCCAGTTAGATTATATGAATCGCATGCCTCCTTTTTTATGATTTTCATGAACTCTTGAATTTTTCATTCCATGTAGGGAAAATAGAGAAAGAGCGAAAAGAAAAGAAAAGGTCACTGTTTGCAAATCTAACAACAACTCTACAAATTCTGCAGGAAATACCATCTGTTGAAGCTGTCCTATCAGGTAGAAACTAGAATAAAAATGCATCACGTAAATGCTTAGGAGAAGCTAACAGATTGTGCAAATAAAAATACAATGATATAATGTTAACTCCAGAATTGTGTGCATAAAATGTTTAGTACCTTCATTATAAGGTGGGTTGGAATTAAACAAACAAACAAACAAATAAATAAATAATTGTGGCTAGATACAACTTTAAAAGATGCCTGTTTTTGTAGAGGAGGAAATGAATGAGGTGGCAGAGAAAAGAAGAGACTTGCTTGCAAATCTGAAATCAAACTTAAAGGAAGCAATGGCAGCTACACCTGATCAGCAAGACATTGGTGGGTATCAAAATGTGTTAATTAGAGTAAAAAATATAACTGAAAATATTCTAAATATTAATATTAATTACTTAAAATACATTCCCTATCTCCTAGCTAAGAAAGCCTCACTTATGATAAAATATAAAATAAATGCAAAATAATGAATAGTAAATCCAGCAATTAATAAGATAATACATCTGTCAAAACAAAACCCAGTTTACTCCTATGAAACAGTGGTCATAAAACCTTCCTAAAAAGTAAGATCTGAAAATTGTATTTTAATGATTTTATTGATTTTATTCCATTGGCTGCCCTGAAAGCATGATGCTAATGGATGGCATTTAAACAAATTAAATAAATAAATAAAAGGCCTATTCCACATTAGCAAAACATTAAGCAAAATCGTGATATAATCCTGCACCCAATTATGTTCACTTTAGTATTTGATGTTTTCAGATTAACTCATCAGGGTTATGTATCATCTAGGGATTGTTTCAAATCACCTAGTTTAACAATAGCCACAGTGTGAAGAATTGTTCGTATGCCGTATGTAATTACATGTATTAAGTGATATTCTTTCATATATCCCAAACCTGCCCAAGTGGCATAATAAAGGCCCAATCCTGTGGCATTATATTCTGTATTTTAATGTCTTCCATAAAAACTTCTTACTGTATGAACAGAACTATCTGGGGGAACTATTTTGTGTAGTTTAGCCTGAAGGTTATGAAAGTATGCTCTGTTTTGCCTCTTCTGAAGACCAAACTAGATCATGTATTAAGTGTGTGAATGTATTTAAAGGGTCTGACTTAAGTAAATATAAATAGGGTAGAACCCAGATTGTGGCACTCGGAGAAGGGGTTCAGTCTTTTCCCTTCATACTGTGACTCTCATGAAACCACCCCCTCCAGTTTATAGGTGTCTCAAGAAGGAAGCTACCTGAGGAGCAATTTTCATTGAGACTGCTGGCTTAACCTCCCTGCCTACATGCCACAGTCTTGACTCTCACCTCTGGTGCTGCTGTTTAAATGGCAAAAACAAAACAAAACCATACACATTAAAAGTGTGCACACATTTGTATTATATATATTAGTATTGAGACAGTGGGCAAGTGTAACTAAACTCAAGTTCAACTTTTCCCATTAATGGGGAAATTATAAACATTGTGTTAATGTTTTCTAAATGTGCCTTGTAATGTTTAGAGTAGTCTGATACCACATTTCACAGTGGTTGTAATTTACTGAATAAAAATTGCATTTCCTGACTTAAAACCTAGCAGAGGAGCTGTAGCTCAGCAGTAGGGAACATTTATTGTTATTATGATCATTGCTGTATGGCAAGCAGTTACGACTTACTATTGTAATCATATTTTGTACACAGAAGATCCCAGATTCAATTACTGGCATCTCCTGGTAGGGCACAGAAAGACCCCATTTGAAATCCTGGAAAGCCACTGTCACTCAGTTGTAACTGCCAACCAACATACACTAGTCAGCTGGATAGGTCAAAAGTGTGGCTTGGTATAAGGCACCTTCACATTGATGTGTTATTTTAGACAGAGAAATTAACAAGCTGTCAGAAAAAAGAACCCTATTGCTAGCAAACCTGGAATCGAATATGAAAGATTTGGAACAAGCCCAGGCTCTTGCAGTTACCCAGCCATCAGAAATGAGTGGTAAGTGCTGTCAGGTATTTATATTTTGTGCACACGTAGCACTGATTCACTTGGCCCCAACCTGCTTTTGCTTGGCTCCAGTACTATTTTCTATGGCTCTTTTAGCTTAGAATAAATTTCTAAGAGCCTTGATATTATCTGTTTCTGTCGGTTTCCCAAATGACAATTCTCATAGTGGGCAACTGTTGTTATTGTTACTAGAACTACTAGGTGCCATGGGAAAAGTAGAACAGACTTACCATTCAATCTTACAAGCTAAGCAAAGGCAAGACATTAGAGGAAAATGGGAAGGAAAGTAAAAGGGAAAAGTGTCAACTGGGATACTTCATGGTAAAAAGAGGTATGTTGTTACAAATGCAAAAATAGTAGCCACTGAAGTCTCCTTCCTCATGAATCTGTCCAATCCCTTCTAAAGCTGTCCAGGTTGATGTCCATCACCACCTCCTGTGGCAGTAAATTCCACAATTTAACTATATGCTGTGCGATGAAATATGTCCTTATCTCTGCCCTAAACCTACCACCAGTCAGCTTCATGGGATGATCCTGGGATTGAGTGTTATGGGAGAAGGAGGAAAATGACTCCCTTTCTACTTTTTCCATAACATACATTATTTTAAACACCTCTATCATGTGTCACCTTACTCACCTTTTTTCTAAACTGAACAGTCCCAGTTGTTATAGCCACTCCTTATAGAGAAACTGCTCCAACCCCTAATCACCTTTGTTGCCTTTCTCTGCACTTTTTCCAACTCAACAATGTACTTTTAAAGGCAAGGCAACCAGAACTGGACACAATATTGCAAGTGTGGTCACACCAAGGATTTGTATAAGGGAAGTAAGATTTTGGCAGTTTTGTTTTCTATTCCATTTCTAATGGTGCCTATCATGGAGTTTGCCTTCTTCACAGCAGCTGAGCATTTGGATGGCATTTTCATTGAGCTGTCTACCACTATTCCAAGATCTTTTTCTTGCTCAGTTACTGCAAGTTCAGATCCCATTAGTGTATACCTGAAGTTGGGATTTTTTTGCCCCAGCATGCATCACTCTACAATTGCTTATATTGAACTTATTTTGATGCTCATTCTCCAAGCTTGGAGAGTTCCCTTTAAAGGTCCTCACAATCCCTTTTGGCTTTAACTACCCTAAAAAGTTTAATGTCATCAGCAAACTGGGCCACTTCACTATTTACTCCAAATTGCAGATTTATAAATAGGTTGGAAAGCATAGGTAAAGAAAGAAGAGAAAAAGGAATGGAGACGACACAGCTCAAACAGAGAAGTAAATCTCAGTTTGTCTATGGCACAATTTTTTTTCTTTTACTCTGTTTAGTGTGCAAAACCTTGTGATGTTAATCCAGGCAATATCACATATACTTAATGCATTAAAGTCAACATTGAAGCTAGATTCAGTAGGGTGTATAGAAAATCATGTGTGAACTCTGAATTCAAAGGGTTTGGGAGTTTAGAAAGGGCTGTAATATAAGGAAAAATGGAAGAATGGGCTACTTTGAAGGAACATGGAAGAGAATACAAAGGTTTACCTTTCCATATCTGCTGACTTCTGGGGAGCTCTGTTGAGCACCTTATATGGAATAGAAGGGAGACAGATAGGAGAAAGGGGTGGGGGTTGCGTTTCTGAGCCAAAAGTGTGAAGGGTCCCGCTGGATGGAAGGGTTCTTTTCTGTGTCCATGGAGAGTTGCTTTTCCACAAAGAGCAAAACAGGTTCATTTTCTATTACTGATCATGGATGCTGAAAACAAAAAGTATTTTCGTGTGTCAGTTAAGGGAGGAAAAAAAACAAATGAACAATTCTTACTTTCTCAATCTGAGAAAGAGATGAGTGTTGATGGATAGTATTTGATAATTGTTTTAAACAAATTTGATAAAGAATTTAGTTAATGTAGGTTTTCAAGATTTCTTTTAAATCTGGGTTAAAATTTTGTATGGTTACCTCATTATGATGTTTTTATTGCTGTTTGTATTTTATATTGTATTTTATGCATTGCAAACCACCCAGAAAGCTTTGGCTATTGGGCAGTATAGAAGTTAAATAAGTAAATATTCTCCATCATTCAGACTGTACAAGTAATCCTTTGCTTTGGTGGACTTGCAGTGATAATCTCTTCTAAGCTTTGCTTTATAGGTATTTTTGAAAGGGTTATCCATTAAAACAGTGTCTGCTTTGAATGATTTTCTTTCATGTATATTCAATATTATAGTATCTACTTAGTAAACTGTTTATCATTTTTACATGCATATGATGTTTCTCTTTCTGCAGAGAACAAAGTAAAGGAGCTACTCCAACAACGAGAACTATTAGAGGCAAATCTAGAGGCAAATATGCAGGAACTACAAAGAACAAAAACTCTGGAAGTTGGCTTACCAGAAAAATATATGCATGATAAAGGTAGGCAAGTATAAATTAAATTAAGTCTACATAGACAGTTATCATATCTGCAATCTGCTACCAAAATGCTGCTAAATTTCATTCACGGTTCAGCAGCAATAAAAAGCTACATTTGCACTTTGAAACATGGTGTGCAGAGAGAGTACACTCATTTTCATTTAGGAATCATCAGACCGTGCTTCCTCTGCTTTTGCCTAGGATCAGAAGCTTACCAATTTCTGGTCCTCCCATTGGCCTCTCCACCAATCTTTTAGTCACAAAATGCATAACCATCATTTGTGTGCATCTTCAAACTCAAGGTGTTCAAGGATACACATATTTGAATAATTGACTATTCATTGACTGTACAAGGGAAAGTCTGGCTCCAGCAATTTCCATTCAGCTGACAGACCTAACCCTCATGCTGTTTGACTGATCTGTCCTTTGAGGGATCATTCTTTTGGCTCTCCACAGTACTGACAGAGAAAGTGTACTACTAGATCCATTGAGCAGGGTACCAACAATATCTCAAAAGTCACAGCTCAGTCTCGAAATTTTCTACAGCCATTTTACTCTCTGGGGCACTCCAGTGATACATTTATTTGTAATGAACAGCAATATGGTGCATGAGAGCCTCCACAGCAGAGTGCAAGTGAGATTGAATTTAATGAGAGATCCTTTCCTTCTACCAGTTTCTTCTTCCTACGTGGGTCCTGGCAAAGACTTAGGCAGGCTTGTACCTTCCTGGGGATCTCAGTTTCCTTCCTTCCTTCTTAGATGCCAGAACAAGTATCTGTAGCTTTCACAGGTCTTCTCAAATGAGACTGAGGCTGCATCTGACACCCATACCTCCAAATATTACAAAGGACAGTGCCGCATGCAGATCTAGTGAGTTCTGTGTCTTTGGGTGGACACGCCATACCTCATTTTTTATTGGGACAAAATGGTGTCACATCCACATATCACTTTCTTTCTGATGGTTGTTTCCGACTTCCACTTGAATCAGGACATATGCTTCTTGAGACACTTGTTTTCTGAAATGGCATGCACAGGTTAACTATCACAGGAATAATTAATCTTATGTAATTTCCTTACTGACCAAGTCTCATACTACTTTTGTGTTCACATAAGATCACAATTTTCACTCTAGCCCATAAGGCATTTAACTGAAAATTAGATAATCAGAATAGCAAGTACCATAAGGTAGAAAGCTTTTGTTAGCAACAGCACCTTCCCTTGCCAACTGCAATAGGGATATAATGATAACCCAGGAATAGGAAACTTCTGGTCTGTGAGCTATCATTGACCTGAAACTCCAATCACTCTAAACTCCTAAAACTCCCATGATGGCTAGGGATAATGGGAGTTCTAAGCCAGAACATCTAGGGAGGCACAAGTTGCCCACTTGTGGTGTGCAGCGAGACTGAATGACCCAATAGCAGTGGTGGCAAACCTATGGCTTGCGTGCCACAGTGAGCAGGCAGAGCTGTCTCTGTTGGCACACAAGTCAAACTAGCATCACCCCAGCAGCCAAGCTTCGGATAACAGCGCCCAGAGGGGCCATGTGCATGCACAGAAAGGAGTAGCTGTGACTCATCTGAGCTTTCACAAGGCCAGGCAGTGCGCTGCCAAGAAAATATATATATATATATATATATATATATATATATATATATATATATTTGCTTGGACTGGCTGTAAGTTATTTTTCCTAAATTAAAACCTCACTTTTCAGGTTTTATTGTGGTGTTGGCACTTTGTGATGAATAAGGGGGTTTTGGGTTGCAGTTTGCACACTCGGTCTCTAAAAGGATTGCCATCACTGGGTTAGGGTTAGGAAAATGAGGTGTCCTGCATGATTTTGATTGTTGGAATGTTTTTGGAATGGACAGAAATGTTGAGTTGTGCAGAAAAAGCTGCTCAAGGAAGGCTTTTTCAAAATTACCCTCTTTTAAATGGAACTTTAGCCCTGTATTAGGGTTAGGGGTGTGCACTGGGGTAGGGTTTAGGGTTAGAAAAACAAGGTGTCCTGGCATGAGTTTGATGGTTGGAATGTGTTTAGAATGAGCAGAAATTATAAGCTGTGCAGAAAAAGTTCCTCAAGGAAGGCTTTTTCAAAATCACTTTAGTTTCAATTGAACTTTAGCCCTGTATTAGGGTTAGGGGTGTGCACCGGGGTCGGGTTAGGGTTAGAAAAATGAAGTATCCTGGCATGAGTTTGATGGTTGGGATGTGTTTGGAATGGGCAGAAATGATGAACTGTGCAGAAAAAGCTACTCAAAGATGGCTTTTCCAAAATTGCATTAGTTTCAATTGAACTTTAGCCCTACAATAGGGTTATGGGTGTGCACCGGGGTCGGGTTAGGGTTAGAAAAATGACGTGTCCTGGCATGAGTTTGATGGTTGGAATGTGTTTGAAATGGGCAGAAATAATGAGCTCTGCAGAGAAAGCTACTCAAGGAAGGCTTTTTCAAAATCAGTTTCAGCTCTATATTAGGGTCAGGGGTGTGCACTAGGGTAGCCCTTTATTAGTGTTAGGGGTGTTCTCCAGGGTAGGGTTAGGGTTGTTGTGATCGACCAATGGCATGATTGCCACAGCGGGCATGCAGTGCCCTCTTTATCAGCACATGAACCAAGTCACCCCAGCTTCTCCCCAGCAGTCGAGCATCAGATACCAGTGCACATAGGGGCCATGCGCATGGTTGGAAAGGAGTAGGGGCGCCAGGCAATGATGTCTCGAGCCACGACTTATTAGCCGCAACTCATTCGAGTTGTTGCATGGCTGGTCAGTGCGCTGTCAAGCATATAGATATATATTTGCTTGTACTGGCTGTGAGTTGTTTTTTCTAAACTAAAACTTCAGTTTACAGGTTTTATTGCATTGTTGGCACTTTGCAATAAATAAATGGGTTTTGGATTGCAGTGTGAGGACTTGGTCTTTAAAAGGTTTGCCATCACTGCCCTATAGGGTTCATATATGGATTAATGAACTAATTTATATAATACGTTTAGCATTCTGAGCTTCCAACCAGTGTTAAATGTATAAATATCACAATTTACAATTTCCATTTGATATTGTATATGTGTTGTTATTTCAGAGAAGAGTGAGATTCAAGTGCATTTGTATTCTCTTACAAACTGATCTATAATTATGTTGTAGAACATACATTTGAACTAAATGAGCAAAGACAACATTTGTTTAGTGATTTAACAGCAACATTGGGTGATCTAGAAGAAAAACAACGTCGTGGTTCAGAAAGAGCTGCATTTGTAAGACTTAATGGTAAGTAGAGATCAAATTAATTTGAGTGTCTTTAAATAAGCACAAAATATGCACATTTCTTCAGTGTTGCAAACCCACTGAAAATATATAAAGTTTGTGTCTGAGGTCTTCCTCTACTGAAATCCTATATATAAAACAAGCTTGCTTAATTTTAGAGGACCATTTCCATTACAGGGAATAAATTTTGGGATGCCTGAGATGAAATTTAGCTCAGAGGTCATTTTTCTAACCTTGCTATTGTGCTGCTATTTTAAAAAGGGCAACAATGACTAAAAAAAACGATTAACTGTTGTTTTCTGTTAACTGTTACCTATTATCTTTAAGAAATCATGTAGGACAGGGGAAGCACCAGATGACTGGAGAAGAGCAAATAGTGTTCCTATCTTCAAAAAAGGAAAAAAAGAGAAACCTGAGAACTACAGACCAGTCAATTTGATATGAATCCCTGGAAAATTTCTGGAGGATATTATAAAGCAGTCAGTCTGCAAACATCTTGAAAATAATACAGTGATTACTAGACACCAGCATGGATTTCTCAAGAACAAGTCCTAGCATACTAATCTGATTTCATTTTCTAAAATGATGGACAGTAGGAATGCTGTAGACATACTCTGTCTTGATTTTAGCAAAGCTTTTGGCAAAGTACCCCATGATATCCTAATTAGCAAACTAACTAAAAAGGCTAGATGGAACCAGTATTAGGTAGATCCATAATTGTCCAAAGAATTGGACTCAATGAGTGCTCATCAATGACACTTTCTTAAACTCTGGGGAGGTAGCAAGTGGGTGCTGCAGGGTTTAGACCTGGACTCAGTGCTCTTAATTTTTTATTAATTGAATGAGGAACTGCAGGAGAAGATTATTAGATCTGCAGATGACACAAAACTGGGTGAGATAGCTATTACCCTGGAAGACAGAAATATGATTTAAGGTGATCTTGAAAGATTGGAATGCTGGGCTGACAACAACAAAATGAAATTTACCAACTGTTGGTATCTAGTAATTTTTGTATTGTTCTGCATCTAGGCGAAAAAAACCCAAATGCATCACTACAAGATGGGAAATACTTGGCTCAACAATACTGCAGTGTGGATCACACACTTGGAATTGTTGAGCTGAATATGAGTCAACCATGTGATGTGGCTGCAAAAAGGGCAAATGCTATTTTAGGCTGCATTAACTGATATATCACTTCCAAATCACATGAAATACTAGTTCTCCTATATTCAGCAAATGTCAGACCTCATCTGGAGTACTCTGTCCAATTCTGGGCACCAGAGTTTAAGAAATAGGCTGACAGGCTGATGGTGGTTCAGAGAAGGGCAACGAGGATCATCTGGGGTCTGGAAACAAAGTCCTGTGAGGAGAAATTGACAGAACTGGGCATGTTCAGCATTGAGAAGAGAAGATTGAGGGTTGATATGATAGCATTCTACAAATACTTGAAAGTCTGTCACAAATAGGAAGAACATTGTTCAGGACATGGAATAATGGACTCAAGTTACAGGAAACCAGATTCTGTTTAGATATCTGGGAAACTGTCCTAACTGTTAGAGACGTATGACAATGGAATCAATTGCCTAGGGAGATGGGGAGCACTCAAGGGATAGTTTAACTCTAGGGGAGTAACTCCAGTCTGTTCCCCGATAACCCCAACCTCATCTGGCCCCCCAGGTGGATCTCCTCCAACCAGAAGCGAAATAATCATTTAACATCTGTGCCTGTTCCCTTACATCTGTTACCAGATCCCCTCCCTCCCTCCCTCTTAAGCAGCCCCACCACCTGTCTCCCCTTCCTCTTGCTATTTACATGAAAATAGAAGTCCTTTTTGTTGCTCTTGACATTCTTTGTAAGTCTCAGCTCATAATTAGCTTTACGTTTTAGCTCATAATTAGCTTTACAGTATGCTTGACGTTTCTGTAGCCTTTTAACCTTTTATTTCATTTGTGCTTCTCCATCCTTTCCTGGACTAACCATAAGCTGGACTAGTTCTATCAACTATTCTACTCATGAAGTAGCAGTTATCTTTACCCCACCATAATGCAGCTTTGGGATTGCTCTGTTATTGGATTACTGTGTTGCATTCCCAGAAGGAGTGACTTTTACTTCTTTGCCCTGTCTTAAAGGTTTATTGACAAATGAGAAATATGTTATTTTTTAAAAATGTAACTATTAGTGGTAAGTGGACCTTATTAAATCTGTTCTGCCTGTGTTTTGCCGATTTTCAGACATCTTTCATTCCACCATCCACTCATGCATAGATTTATTTTGGGGGATCTGTGAGAATGTTTTTCAAGTTTGCAAATGTATATCTGTGCTAATGCACATTCATGCTAATATACACTTGTAGTAATGAACACTTGTGCAAATCTCCCCAAAAGTAAAAAAAAAAAAAAAACTGGTCCACAAGTTTGCAGATTCTGAACAACTTGTAAAAATCAGGTCTGCTGTATTCCTAGATCAGGTACCTAGGATTGAAAACTTATTTCAATCTGTTGTTTCTGTCATCCCTAGTATACCGGTACCTCAGCTCACGAATGCCTTGGTTCATGACCAAATCAGGTCACAAACAAAAATTTCATGAAAATTTTGACTTGGGTCGTGAACTCCGCATTGGGTGGTGACCAAGATTGCAGCCATCTCCCTACCCCTGCCCCCCAAGTGGGGAGATGGCCATGATCGCAGTGGCGTTCGTGCAGTGAAGATGTGCATGATCACGGGCATGCTCCTGCAGGAAAGCTGGTTGTGGGGGGGGGGGTTGATTGTGCTGGTTTTGGGGGGGAGGAGATGGCCGAGATTGCGCCCGTCTTTCCTGCAGGAGCATGCCTGTGCCAGAATTTCTTTGAGAAGCAGCACCCCAACATAACTGTAACAAACAGAATGTTGAATCTGATCAACGATAACGTGGTCTCTCATTTCGGGAGGGTTGTGCAGCACAGAAAACATCAAGTGACTATCGACAGATTTTTCACCAAAATTGACCCTGCAGCTAAGAGACAAGAAGAGAGGAAACCCCTGAAAGAAATCTCCCCAATGTCCTTATGGAGGGGGACTCTCCCTCAAAACAATAACCTCCCCCCACACCTAGGTTAGTGTTCTCCACTGTACTGTACAGTACTTTGTTACTTTGTTGTTCTTTGTCACTATGTTTCAAATTTTTCTGATTAAAAAAATAGTTACAGAACAAATTAACCTTATTTACATTGAATCTTATGGGGAAATTTGACGTGGGTCACAACCAGTTTGGGTCACAACCAGAGTCATGGAATGGATTAAGTTCGTGAACCAAGGTACCACTGTAAATGTCATTTCTGAATAACTTTGTGAAAAATGAGGACTTTTGAAACTAGTTTTTAAAGAGATGATCCAATATATGTATTTGCAGAACAGGAATTGTATGAACTATATGGACTATCTGGGAAGAAGCAGGAGTTACTGGAAAAGTTGGAATCTAATCAGAAAGAGCTACAAGAAGCTCAAGCACTTTCAGCATCACAGCCAGGCAGTGTCATTGGTATGTATATTGTGATTTCTTACGCTTGTGTAAATACCTGATAGGATCTCCAGAGAGCAGGCTATATGAACAGAAGCGCTGGATAATCAGTTGATGTCAGAGCATTCAGATGGAGGGTGAGTGCCCCATACTACCAAAACTGTTTGTCCCCATTGATTTGCTTTAGAGACAAATCAGCCCACAGCACTGTTTCAGTAAATACTTTTGTCTGAAAGTAAGATCTTTATAACTTGGTGCCCATTACTTACCTAAATTATTATATTTTAATACTGCATGTATAATCAATGTAATACTAATGGAATATTTTCATTGGTTGGTATAATTTACTTGTTTTTGTTTTGTCTGGTTTTAACCATTGCACTATACCGATGAAATACCTCCACAAGTTAGCCACCATGTTAGACTGTGGGGGGTTCTTGAGAACTTCTATGAAGTGACACAACACACATTAGGTAAATGCTTAGCATTTATATTTGTAAGGTTCCAGATAATCCTGTTTATTCTTATTGTATTTAATGCAGTTATTTTCATCTGTATTGATACTTTGTAATAAACTATTGTAGAGCATAAGTTGCAAGAGTTGGCAGAGCAAAGAAGAATATTGACTGCAGAACTGGAGTCAACTGCAGATGATATACAAAATGTATATCATCATGCTTCAGAAAGAACATTTCTACAACCTGCTGGTGTGTAAAAAATAAATTATTTTGCATATTATAAAAGACACCCATTATGCATTGTGATTTAGTGTTGCTGAGGCTAAGAAAGGGAGAGAAAACATAATTTATGGATCTAGACATACTGAAAATTCCATCCTGAAACAATAATTTGTATTAATTTTATTTGCAATTATCCTAGGATTTGAGTAGTATAAACTCAACACAGGAGTGGATAACATTTTCATCATTGATGGCTGCATGTGATACTGAGTTGGGGGTCAGGAGCTGTGCATATACACTCATTCCAATGATTCTGATTATGGATATGCAAGAATCTGTCTTGTGTGAAAAATCTTCCGGATTGCCTTGTTTTGGTTTCCTAGATTCTGGTCCACTTTGCCATGACCAGGAGTTTGAGTTCCTGGAGAGGGTGTCCAATTTGCTGCATGGCTTTGTTTTAGACCTATATAAATTGTGATTACACACGAAACTATTTGGCTACAGGACGACCATCTGTTGTCCATCTATTGGGGTATATGCCATGCTAAAAACTACTTTCATCACACAGTAATTTTTGACTAAAAGACAGAACAATGTATCGTGGTCAGTACAGGTCAGTATACTGTCCACCCCCTTACAAGAATCTATCTATCTACATATAAAAGGTTGCTGTATAAAAGTGAAGTTGTATTGAAATGAGTGGAAATCTCTAAACTCAAACATTCACCTAATACAGAGTGGGAAGATTGTTGGATGCAGCCTGCTTCCCCACTTCTTACACTCTGCATTTTCACTAGTAACTTTTGGCTGTCTAGCTGGGACATTTTGGAAAGGAAAACTAGAAGGCTGGAGAGGCTTTGGGATATGTCATATTCTGGCCACCCCCTCTCTTATGTCCCTTTCCTTGCCCTTAGAATGTTCCCATTACTCTCTCACTGGAGTTGTTTTCTTGGCCTTGTAGAGCATGGTTGGTTTTGTCCTAGGTAGAAAAGGGTGTGGAAAGGGGATTAGGGCTCTGACTCCTAACTCCACAGTCAGAGTACTATCTCTAGCTTCAGAACTGGGAATTTGAACATTCTCTAAGTCAGGCATGTCCAAAGTCCGGCCCGGGGGCCAATTGCAGCCCGTTTTCAAATTTCGAGTGGCCCGCAGCCTCTTCTCCCTGCTGGCTCAGCCTGTCACTCATCCCCGCCGGCCGGTGTTTTTCCCTTCACTGCACAGCGGTTCCCGCAGCTTTCCCCTGCTGCCTCCTGCTCCTTCAAGGCTGGTAGTTATATTTCATCAGAAGATGGCAGTAGACCTGAGTCAGCACTCTCGCCGCGTGACCCTTGTGACACAAGGCTTGTGTGCCCATTTCTAAAATGGCGACTGTAACTAAAAAAAGGAAAGTTGACAGCGAGGGCCGCCGCTTCCAGGACAAGTGGAAATTGGAGTATTTTTTCACTGAAATATGAAACAACTGTGTCTGCCTAATTTGCCAAGAGACTGTGGCTGTTTTCAAGGAATTCAATATCAAGAGGCACTACCAGACGAAACATGCTAACTACAACAAGCTAACTGGAACGAATGCAGCGAAAAATTGAAGGAACTGGAAGCTGCTTTAACGGCACAGCAGCGCTTTTTCACAAGAGCCCGTGAGTCAAATGAAAATGCCACAAAGGTGAGCTACGAGGTGGCAACGCTGATTGCCAAGCACTGCAAACCTTTTACTGGGGTGAATTTATTAAAGACTGCGTGATGAAAATGGTGGAGAAAATTTGTCCTGAGAAGAAGCAAGAGTTTGCCAATGTTTGCCTGGCTCATAACACTGTGGTACGGAGAATTGAAGACGTTTCATCTGATATTAAGAGACAGTTAGAGGCAAAAGGAGTGGAGTTTGACTTTTTTTCGTTAGCCTGTGACGAAAGCACGGATGCATCTGACACCGCTCAGTTATTGATTTTTTTGAGAGGAGTGGACAATGACATGAACGTGAGTGAAGAGCTACTTGACCTCCAGAGCCTTAAGGACCAAACAAGAGGAACAGATTTATTTGTTTCTGTTTGTTCCACCATAGATGACATGAAACTACCGTGGAATAAAGTCACTGGGATTATTACGGATGGTGCACCTGCCATGACTGGTGAGCAAAGTGGATTATCAACCCTAGTCTGTAACAAAGTCAGCGAAGAAGGAGGCAAAGCTATAAAACTCCACTGTATTATTCACCAACAAGTTCTCTGTGCCAAACATCTGAAATATGATCATGTTATGAAACTGGTGATGAAGGCTATTAATTATATTCACTCCAAAGCCCTGTGCCACCGCCAGTTTCAACAGTTTCTACTCGACATCCAGGCTGAATACGGAGATGTTGTGTATCACAATGAGGTAAGATGGCTCAGTCGGGGGTCTGCACTGCAGCGCTTCTACTCTCTTAGGGAGGAAATCGGACTATTCTTGGCAAAAAAGGGACAACCAATGCCAGAGCTATCCGATCCTTTTTGGCTGGCTGATTTTGGATTTTTAGTTGACATAACACGGCATCTGAACATGCTGAACACGAGCCTTCCGGGGCAAAATGCAGTGGTAAGCCAACTGTGTTCACATATCAAAGCCTTTGGGATCAAGCTGCTACTTTTCCAAAGGCACCTGTCACAAATGCAGCCCAATACCACACATTTCCCATCACTGCAGGAAATAATGACCAGTTTTCCACAGAACAATATGAGTGCGCAAATAAGGAGGTATGAAGCAGACATCTCATCTCTGGCTGAGGAGTTTCAACAGCGCTTTCAGGATTTTGCAGCTATTGAAAAGGAGATCACGCTTTTTTCATCTTTCTCTATGGACCCTGGTGACGCTCCAGACCACCTGCAGCTGGAGCTTATTGAGCTGCAGTGTGATGCCGAGTGTCGTAGTAGGCACCAACAGCTCGCTCTTGTCAACTTTTACTGCCAGCTTGATAAAGACAGGTTCCAAGAGATTCGAACATTTGCTAAGAAAGTGCTGAACTTGTTTGGTTTGACATACTTGTGCGAGAAGACATTCTCGGTTATGAACATTAACAAGAACCGTGTGAGGACGAGACTAAGTGACTTTCACCTGCGTGACATCTTGCGCATCAAAACCACTGTTTTTGAGCCAGACCTGGCCTATATAATGCAGTTGAGATCTCAGTATCACCCTTCACATTAGTGCAGTTAAGTTATTTGTTTAGTCTTTCATAAAATAGTTCATTTGCATTTAATGTTAATGGTTCAAAGAATGTCAGGCTGAATAGTCAGCCCCCACACATTTTCATCTCACCAAATCTGGCCCTCCTTGCAAAAAGTTTGGACACCCCTGCTCTAAGTGTTTCATCTTTTGATATTTCATATTTTGACACACAATTTTAACTTATCTGGTCTATTTAATATGACTAGAAGCAATGATGAATTTTGAAACTATTTTCAAGGTATTATTCAAAACTATTCTATTCTGTTATTTTTACAGAAAGGGAAGTATATGAATTGTCTGTAAAGAAGGCAGAGCTACTGGACAAGTTAGAATCCAATAAGAAAGAGCTACAAGAAGCTCAAGCTCTTGCAATTGCCCAGCCAGGCATTATCAGTGGTATGTGATTTTCATGCTATCACCTACATTATTTAATATAAACTATTTTAATTAATGTTCTATTTCAGTTCTTTATTTATGTATAATACCATTTCAATACCACTTTTCAAAAACCTGTAAAGAGCATAAGCTGCCAGCAGCTGTGGGAAGAATGCAGGCTACCAGGCCATAGATGTAAGTCAGTGAGACAGACCAGGCAAATATATTATTGAGGGGAGACGTAGATAATAGAAGATGTACAGAGAGGTGAAACCCATTACTCATATAATGGTGATGGGATTTTTCAGAGAACAAGGTCTGTATGTTTCAGAAGGCCTGTAAGAGGAGCTTTGCATGTATTAAGTCCCAGGTTCAGTTCCTGGCATCTCTAGGTAGTGTAAAATTCCTTGCAGAAACCCTGCAAATCCTCAGTCAGAGTCAACAATACTCAGCTAGGTCTGTCTCGTTATAATAAGGCCTCCTATGTTCTGTGAAATCCACATATGGCCCCTGTCAACCCCTGCTTTCCTGCCTTGATTGGATCCATTAAAAACCTATTTTAATAGGAAGCTTAAGTTCTGGAAACCATCATAACTCCTTGGTACCAGAAATGGGATAGCTTGTCCTTTTTCCCTTTCCTAAGCACCTATAAGCTTGGGAAAGATAAGAGAACACTTAGTCAGGCCCAAACAAAGAAAACTAGAAGATTCTGTTGAAAAGGGGGCAATATACATGGCACACCCTTTTACTAACAAAGTTTCTTTCAGTTTCACATCTCACTTGGCAGAGATGGACATGGACTTTTGAGGTTTAATGAGTAATGCAATAATGCCTTTACTAAAGTATGTACAGACAATGTATATCTATTTCCATTCTAATGAATGCAATTAAAGTATATTAGTACTGATAACCAGTTATAAATTAATTTGGTAGATTATAAACTACAGAAGCTAATTGAGGAAAGAAGAGGTTTAGCTACAGATCTAGAGAAAACTACACAGAAGCTACAAAAAGCACAGGATCTTGCTTTAGAAGGGCATGCACTTTCGCAACCCTCTGGTAAGTAGGGAATAAAAATAAGTTTTATGGAGGTATGTAGTATGGGTATTACTTCAGTGTTGCAAGCTGTATAATCACTTTCATCGCTCAGGTCATCTGAGGGAGGAGATGAGGGGTCGGGGGAGAACTGTCTTATTAGGGCTGGATAGGGGTGCATTCCCATCCCTTCAGCTCCCATTACTGAAGTCAACTGTAGGATTCTAGAGCTGCTGAGAAACTTACCTCAGTAGATTTCATGCTACATGTTAATTAGTGCTGAATGGATTTTAAATGCAGTCTATTGACATGAGAGCTGACTTTCCAACACTGACAATCAGTACCAGAGGAAATTTTTATAGCCCCCTGCTCCTTTCAAAGTAAATGGAAGATGAAGTACATGCTTTTCTCACTTAATCAAGGCCTCAGTTTAGGGGTGTCAGAGAGGTTCTTGGATTTTATCTATGTAAGTGTGGACTAAGGGGCTCAATTGTTCTTGATTATGTTCACAGACACCTTGAATGTGGGTTCTCTGCATTTTAAGGTGTGTAATTTGCTGCTTTGAACGCCAGTTTTGGTGGAAAGTTGGAATACAAATAAATAAATGATAAATAAAAAACGTTCTTCTTTGTGGTCTCTGTGCATCACACATATGGGCTCTGAACCTGCATGGAACCTGTTATGGATATGATTCAATGGCTAAGAGAAGGGCCTTCTCTGGGTAGTCACCCTCCTCATCTCCTTCAGGGAGGGCACCTGGAGAATGATATCTGTCCCAGATCTTAAGGGGCGGGCAGGCACGTATGGAAGGAGATGCTCCTTCAGGTAACCAGGCCTGTGTCTTTATTCTTCATGTCTTTTTCCCTTCCTTAATGTGGTTATGGTGCTACTTCACTGAATGCAAAGTTAGTACTGCTGTTCTTCCAGTCCCTCCCCTTTATGGTACTTTTCACTAAGTTGGGGATGGTACTACTTTGCTGAATGTGAGGTCAGTCAGTCCTCCCTCATCCCGAAACCCACTTGGGTGGTCTTGTTGGAACCAAGGGAAATGGCGGGAGCCTCTCCCTTTTATTTGGACACCAGAGTGAGGGAGGGGTTCCTCCTATTGAAAACTCATGGCTATTGACTTATCCTGGTAACAAGCTCCATGCAGACATAGAACCCAAATGCGTGAATAGACTGATGACCATGGAAGAACAACAGTTACAGGTAATGAACCTGCCTTTATCTGTTATTTCTGTGAATCTGTGTTTTTAAAATATTGCTTCTTTTTTGTTACAATGATGAATTTTGAAACATTTTCTATGAAAGATGACTGAAATATTTCTGGTTGCAGAAAGGACATTATATGAGTTGTCTGAAAAAAAACAAGAGTTACTGGGCAAGTTGAAAACCAATCAGAAAGAGCTACAAGAAGCTCAGGAACTTGGAGCTATGCATCCAGGTGCTATCAGTGGTATGTATACTATGATTTCTAACATTGTCATTAATACCCTTTGATGATGATGATGATAAAAATTGCTGTGATCAGTGACCAGTATACACATTGTACAAAATATCTGGATGCTCTCCGGTACAATGGGTAACAACAACTACTACCACCACCACCACCACCACAACCTTGAAATTAACCAGCCCTATATCCAAGAATATGTTATCTAAGCTTTTATCTTAACTAATTAAAGCAGCTTTGAAACTTTTTCAGTACCAGACAGAATGCTACCAGTTAAATGGTATAACACAGTGTAAGTACTCTTTCTATTAAAGGACCTAACGGCTATCAGAAAATTACAGTTTAATGATACATGTAATGCAATCTGAAGATCCCCTGAACTGTAAGGGGCAGCAAACCTATAAAGAAGATTGTCAGTTGTTATTATCTTCTCTTGAACAGAGCAGAAAGCAGCACAGTCATACAAGCCAATGTAGAGATTTGAATGCTTGTAAATATATAGGTTTCTTGAATGGTTGCCAACTTTATTTTCAAAAGCATATTGAAATCAAAGAGAATTTTAAAAAATGAACCCCACCTTTTGGTGGTACGTGTCATATAATCTTTGTAGCAACATTGCTTTCATCTTCATTTAGAAGATGGAAACTGCCTTTGACGGTATGTTTTTATTGAAAGGGAAACCAAATATGGTTTGGTCTAACATTTTGTAGAGCAAAAACTACAAGAGTTAGCTGAACAAAGACGATACTTGACTGAAGAACTAGAAGGAATGGAACATGATATACTAGAAGCAGAATGCCGTGCTTCAGAAAGGGCTGTAATTGGAAAACCTAGTGGTACGTAGAGATTGAACCAGTTGTGTGTGTTTGTTACATTTCTGTGTCACTCAATATAGCTGAAGCTGTCTATGTGGTTCATGACAGGCAAAACCATTAAATACAATATGATAAAACTTAACATAGAAGTTTAAAAATACAGTACAAAATCAACAAAACAAAACAGGTAAAACCCAGAAGGAGTAGAATTTAAAATACAGTCACCATTTAAAACAAACAAACAACCAGAAACTGCAAGTTTTAAGATGGGCCTTGGAAACTAAGGTCTTTACCCAAAGATGAAAGAATCACAATGTAGGCATTAGCCAAGCCTTTCTGGAGCAGACATTCTGCAAATAGGATGCCAGAACAGAAATGCCCTTCTTCTTAGTAGCCATTAGACTCACTTAATTTGGCAGGAGCTCACAGAAAAGTAGTACTGAACCTTAGGATTTGGGTGGGTACATATGAGAGGAAACAATGGTTCAGGTAACCTGGCCCCAAATCTTTTAGGGGTTTGAAATGCTACCACAAGAAATTTATTGGCAGCCAGTGCAGAGAGCGAATTAAGACAGATCTTTCACATCGTTACCTGATACCTTTAACTGGAGATGCCAGGGAATGAACCAAATGCATTTTATGTGCATGGCACGTGCTCTACCACTAAACTATGGCACCTTCCTCTAAAGCAATCTCTAAAGAGTGCTTTGGGTGTCGGGCAATATAGAAAATAAATAAATAAGGCAAGAATGTCAAAGGTACAATCTCTTTTCTCCTCTAGCATCAGTTCCATGGGGATTTATAAAACGTGACCAGACAGCAGGAAGGAACTGTCCAAGCTTCACTAAAGCCGCTTCTTTTCCAATTAGCACACTTACTACCATTAACATTTGAAATATACCATAATGATCTGGGTCACCTGAAAGACCTTGGCAATGATCATTCTTTCCTGTGTCCCAGTTTGGGAAACAACCATATTACCAATTATGTACAAGATTTACAAATAGCCTCCCAATATTCACTGAAGAGGAGACATGGAAAATTGGGATTGTTTCCATCTTAATCAAATGATTAATGGAGAAAATCCCATGCTTTGCCTTTTCTTGTGCATTTCTAAAGGGTTCATGTTGTTAGACCTCTATCCTAAATCATCATAGGGATTTGTGTGGTAATTTTCAGAGACTTAGATCCTCTTTAAGTTACTTTGCTTCAATGCCAGATTTATTTCATTTATCTTCTACCTGCTTCACCAGGGGAAACTAAGATGTCTCTTGTCATTTATATGAAATGTTTTAATTATGGATAGCTGTATGCATTTTGTCAAGTGCTGTGAGCAAAGATGATATATTGTTTTCAAGAAATGAGTTTAAACTATTTCTATTTAAAGAAAAGGAATTATATGAATTAATGGTTACGAAGCAAGTGTTGCAGAAAAAGCTGAAATCTAATCAGAAGGAGCTAGAAGAAGCTCAGTTTCTTGCAGCTATGCATCCAGGCAGTATCAGTGGTAGGTTTGCTGTGGTTTTGCATATTGTAAATTAAAGCCTTGAACATCTGTGTTTGGACTTAAGGATATTTTAAATCCACTCATAGTATGGCCACCTTTGCTGTGGAGGATTCTCTTTGTATTACTGGAGACATAGTCTGAATATGCTACATGGAGTCAACAAAAGTTTTTGTTTCTTGGTTTTGTACAAGGGTTTTATAAATCTAAAAAACCACAACTTTTCTGAAAGTGAGGTTTTATAAGCAAGAGGTTTATGAGACACAATTTCTGACTGGAATAATGTTTTAAGGTATTTGATTTCCATTGTGAAAAGATAGTTGCCTAAGAAGCATCTCTCCTTGTTTGGCCTTATGATTTATTATTGGACTGCTTAATCTCAGTGTACATTTATTAATGTGAGGTGTTCTGTTTAGGGTATATGTATGTTAAATTGGATGGACAACTTCTGCCTCTCCAGTTATTGATGGACTACAACTCCTGTTAGTTGTAGTCAATACAGCCAATGGTGACAGATGAATTTCAGGCCAAAAGGTCTGGAGGACCACAAGTTCCCCATATCTGATTTAAGTCCCATTAGATTTATAAATATAAATAAATTTATTTATTTATAAATAAATCTATGGAATGTGCTCCCCAGAGAGGTCCGCCTGGCGCCGTCGTTATTTGTTTTTCGGCACCAGGCGAAGACCTTTTTATTCAAACGTCATTTTAATTGCTAATATTATTTCCTTATTTTATTCTTTGGTCAGGGCGACTTATTTTATATTGTTAATTCGTTTTATATTTTTAATGTATTATATTTTAATGTTTTGTGAGCCGCCCCGAGGCTTCGGCGAATGGGGTGGCATAGAAATTTTCTAAATAAAATAAATAAATAAATAAATAAATAATTGTTTAAACATATTGCAATATTTAATTGCATATATTTTCTTGATGCTTCTGTAAGGCATTTTTAGCATGGTTTTACAATGGAAAAACATCACACAAATAAGCAGCAATGGTGGTAATGCAATATGTGATTAATAATACTAACCAAATCACCACAGCCTACTGTAGCCTATTAGCCATAATGGGTTTGTAGCACTTGCGGGAGCTGAATTTCCTATTCAAGGCTCCAACATTGCAGTTTCTTGTGTTGTCCAAACCTAGTAAGGATAGCTTTTTAGAATGGTTAATGAAGCACCAACCTACCCTACAACAGTCCATGTCTTTGGGTCATTTCTTAGTCACCCAAACAAGCCATCCTTATCTGGCTTATATGCCACGAGAAGTTATGCTAAGCAAATGTAATTATGCATGTTAGCTGGCATACAACTGGGCATATACAAATTGGTCAACAAACCATCATGTCTTGTTAATCACCCTGTGACTGTACAAACTAGACAACTGATTATTGAGTCTAGTTGTACATACTCATAAAGCAATACATTAAACTAGCACTAAATACAAATATTAATACTTAGATTTTCAGATAATATTCCATGCAAACTGCACTGTTATATTTACTGGATTAGTTCAGCATATCAATATTTGGTATGAATTGACTTGCAATTATTTTGCAGAGCATAAACTACAAGAGCTTGCTGAACAAAGAAAATACTTGTCTGATGATCTAAAGACAACTGTGTCCAATATACAAAAAGCTTCCAAGAAGTCTCTACTTGAATCTGTGGGTATGTAAAATATGGTGAACATACAGCTTATTAAAAAAATCATCAAGCATTGCTGTTGCTTCAGTATTGTAAAAACGTACTTATTTTTTTTATATTATCTCTGCCTTGAGATGCTGTAAAGGATGGGATACAAACAATTTAAATATATAAATCATTAAATATTGCAAGCTCAGTTAACACTGTCATCATGGTGGCCATCAAAGGGAACAGAAACATGAGCCAGGCACCCTTCCATTATACTTGACCTGAGCATCAGTAAAGAACGTCTAGTATTCCCAGCTAACTAATAATGGAAACACAATTAATTAATTAACTGGCTTAATCACACTTTAGGAAAAGTGTATTTAAAGTAATATATAATTTGACCATAAGCAGAATCCGAGAAGACCCTGAGAATGGAGTTAGGAACTCATGCTTACAGATCTCTGTGATAGACTGTCATATTTATTTATTTATTAAAACATTTCTATGCCGCCCCATTCGCCGAAGCCTCGGGGCGGCTCACAACATAATTAAAATACAAGAAATATTTGATCTGTGTGATATTCTCAGAAATTTAAGTCTTATGGAAATTGCTTTGATACATTTCCATTTGCCTTGTCTTACAATGTGCAAACTGGAATTCAAAATGAAAAGGTTGATATGCTGAAACAAGATCAATGATGAAGATTGTTCTTGCATGCCTACCTTTGAGAACATTTAGGTTGAAGAAGAGGGCCTTTTGCCAGTGGCCCCTTGTCTTTGGAATGCATTATCAGCTGTGATCCATAAGCACCCATCATTTTCAGATGTTTTCCTTAGTTGTTTTCTTGAGTTGGATTTTTTGGGTGGCAATTGTTGCAATCAATTACTTAATTTTAGCACTTTTGATACTGGATGTTTGTTTTATTATTGTTGCTCCCTTTTATTGATGTTTATTGATAATTTTTATTTATAGGAACCCCTTGAGAACATTTTTTACCATTAAAAGTCTAAAAGTATTGTAAATAAATAATACATTTTTAGAAAGAATCCTGTTTTTTGTATTTTTTATTTTATCTGATTTCATGAGCAGTGAGAACATTTGAAATTATCTTTTAAAAAGCTTATTTGAAAAAAAAAAAACTCTTTTCCAGAAAGAGAACTATATGAGCTGTCTGAGAAAAAGCAAGCTATAGAGGCAAGTCTGGAATCCAACTGGAAGGAACTTCAGAAACTTCAGGACCTTGTTGCTACCCAACCAGATAGTATCACTGGTATATATGCTATCCTCTCTCATCTTGTTGACTATAGTCTTAAATACCGCTAATTAACCACATTTTATTACTTGCAATCAGTGCTAAGCAGGAGATAAGGTTTGTTTGTTTTAAGACTCTATTTAAGACTCACCTTAAATAGATCTAATATGTAACACCATGTAAGTATATCACTGTGCTTACTATACTTGAAGAACTGCTGCCAGTACTATAATTGCAACTATTATTATTTAAAATGTGCAGGAGCTACTGCAAACAAATTACACTGTGGTATTCTGCAAAAATATTGTTTTTTATGAGCTGTCCTGAAATTATTTTGAAGAACTTAAACTTCAGGAGCTTACAGAAGAAAGAAGATTCTTGACTGAAGATCTGGAGGCAACTATGCATGATATACAAAAGGCTGAGCGTCGTGTTTCAGAAGCAACTAAAGCAGAACAAACGATTGGTAGGTAAAAATGACGATGTATGGATTTGGAATTTTGAAAGCATACTTGAAAAAACAAGCAGTCCATTGTTTCTAACAAATTATAAGGTAGTTAGCCACTCTTCAGCTTTAAAATTCCAGAGTTATATACTGCCTTGCAGAAGAATTCACCCATTACCCTTTAACTTTTCTACAGTTTGTTTTGTCACAGCCTGGGTTTGAAATGGAGTGAAACGGTGTTTAATTTGTCCAGAAACAATGGAAGACTGCTTGATTAGTAGTTACTCTAAAAATTAAGAACAATGATAAAACTATCTTGCACCACTGCTGAACTGTGGATAGATGAGATCTATCTCATCTAGGGAACCTGTGGCTAAAGAGTAGAGGGGCTTCACCTAGGGATGAAGCTACTTCTGAAGCTTGTCCTGCTTACTCATGAGTAGACATGCTGTTCAAATGATGCTGAGCAGCTATTAGTTCTCAAGGGGCAATGGTGCCAGGGGAAGCCCACCCAGCTCCAAGAAACTTGTTGAAATGCCAAACTACAACTAAAATGTATTTGGGAGGAATACATTTTAGTTGCCAAACTACAACTAAAATGTATTTGGGAGGAAAGGGTCTTTTGTGTAACCGGACAGCTCTAACATGATGCAGCTGAGTACTGGGAGAAACCTAGCAGGCTGTAATGTCAAAAGCCTTTAGTGGCTGCTTCATCAAGGCTAGAAACCATGCCATTCTTCCTGCTCCAGAGCATAAATGTGTGTGTGTGCATGCGTGCTTTACCTCCTGGACCTCCATGCTATGAACTGTTGACTCTGCTCCTGGGCTGTGTAATGTATTTGAATATCTCTGAACTTTGTTGATGTGTCTTAAGAAGTGTACTCTGCGATGGGATTTGAAAAAGTTATTTGCCATTCCTATGAGATAATCCAACATTTTGTATCTCTATTTTGCATGATTACTTTGTGTATAATAAGAACACATTTTAATTGCTAATATTATTTGCTTAATTCTTCGGCCAGGGCGACTTATTTTATAATGTTAATGTGTTTTATATTTTTAGTGTTTTATATTTTAATTGTTTTGTAAGCCGCCCCGAGGCTTTGGCGAATGGGGCGGCATAGAAAATTTTAAATAAATAAATAAAATAAAAACATTTGAAATTATACCACAGAAGGATTCAAAAACATTTTGGTTCACAGACAGAGAATTACATGACCTATTTAAGAAGAAGCACGTGTTACAGTCAAATTTACAATCCAACTGGGAAAAGCTACAGGAAGCGCAGGTTCTTAAAACTACCCAACCAGACAATATCAGAGGTAGGTGTGCTGTTATTGTTCATACTTTCATTACGTTAAATATACTGAGGGCACAATCTTATGAACCCTCTGAACTCAGAGCATTATAGACATGATATGCTGATTGAGAAGAATGTGGAGGCTCTGCAAACTAGCTAGATTATTGATTTCAGCTGTCTAGTTGTGGCATGTTGAAGGAGGAGGAGAGAAGGCTGTCATACCCCCAGGATTCCCCTATTTTGGTTGTACTGGTCTGCTTCTCTTCCCATCCCCCCAAACACCAGCCAAATCCATTCTGCAAAGTTATTTTTGCTGGCCAGAAGTGAGGGTAGAGGAGGATCTGAGTTCAGATCTCCAGCTCTGAGGCCAAAATGCTTCTCAAACCAGAAGCTGCATATCCAAACAATCCTATGACTGTCTAGATGCTGTCTAGGAGCCATGGGATTGTTTTGCACATAGATGAATTTATGGCTATGAGAAAGCTGTTTGAAAGCTGAAAGAAATACTGCTATAGTACCACTCAGTTTACATAGTATAGCATGCTACACTGGGACTATAGAATGTCAATTTCGGAGACTAAATCTGGTTTGTTTCTATGAACTGCATTTACACTTAAACTCAATTTAGGTTTTGTGTGACTTGACAAACTGTGTTTAATCTTAATTGGAAAAGAAAACTTCTGTTTTCCTTTTAAACATGTCAGAGGAGGTTTGGGCAAGAGAGGTATGCACAGCTGATAGGCTCACGCCTCTAATGCTAAGCCATGGTTTAACATTACATACATATCAGTAAAAAATGGATAATGAATTTTGTGCAAAGATATTCTAGCTCAAAAGTAAAAGTTTGAACAGGCAGAAAACCTGTGTGTGTGTCTGTATGCATGTAAAGATACATGACATTATCAGAATATATGTAATGTTTAAAATTATGTTGTACAGATATGTGGGAATAATATGTATGTCTGACTTGAGCACATTTAGCATATATAATCAATAAATCAATTCTTTATTCAGTCATTGACTAGCCAATAAATAAAACACAAAATTACAATTAGTTAAAAATAAGAAAAATGCAGTACTAATAAAATTACAATAATTAAGAAAATAAAATAAAAGCATTCTTGTAGCATTCTAAAAGCATTCTAACAACATTTAGCGTTAATTCTACCATGCACTGTACAAACTACCAAACAGTATTTGGCTGTAGTCAGTGAGATAAAATTGGATTGATTGGTTGAAAGTAACTTAAGATAAAGAGAATAGGAGTAACTGGAATATTTAGAAAGGAGTGGAGATAACAGTTCCTGGTGAGCACCTGTATAGAGAGGGCAGTAACATGCTCCAGCAATCGTTTTTCCCCCACATGGACACAATCTCTGTTCAAGGGGTATTTTTTTATATCTCCCTTCAGTAATGGTTGTTGGGAGGGCATTAAATCTGGCTAGAGATAAATCCATTCTAAATTTGGGGATTGTTATGCTACTGAGATATCTAGCTGGTGAAGAAGATGTGCGGAATGGTTCAGGAAAGTATTTCTGGATAGAATTGGATAAACTGTTTGTAGCTCTAAATCAATGACCCACTGTTTAAGTTCTGCTAACATCTGTTCATAGCCCATCAGGGAGACAGCTGGCCATGAATAACCATACAATTGCAATTTGGCCTATATTGCCTGGCTCCATGAGCTCTGAAAGCTGTCAGTCATTATTAAAGGGACCAACCCAGCTGGAAAGAAGAGAAGCTTGAGCCAGTAAGAAAAGATGTAAATCCAGGCTGAAGTTTCAATTTTAAGAAGGCCAGATTCACATTGAAGGACCATGTTTGAGACACAGAGGGGTGCTTGGACAATGGTCCTCAGGAATTTAGACTGAACTATTTCCAAGGAAAGAAAAGACCTCTAGGGTCCCACTTGAGCTCCAAACAGGAGCTGGGCTTGAATCTTAGCTGAGAAGACTTTAATTGCTGTGGGTATATACTGGAGATGAGATCAAAAGCACATCTGAGGTCAATGTATGCTGCACAGAGTGAAGAGCGTGCGCCAGAAGAATTTTTGGCGCCAGGGTTAGTGCATGGTCAATGATTGAGTGACCTTTTCTAAAACCTGCCTGCTTATCAGCCAAAATATTCTCAGTTACAACCCAGTCCTGAAGTTTATAATACAGGTGTCTAGCATATGGTTTACTGACTGTACTAAGGTGGTTAATAGGGCGGTAATTGATGGGTAGGTCTCTCTGTCCATTTTTGTAGATTGGAATCACCAAAGCTAGGCCTCAATCCTCAGGAACCTTAGCATTATCATGTATAATATATATGGAGTGATACAGCACTATATACATGCTAAGTATATTTACATTTTATAGATACTATTAAATACAATTCAATATTGTTTCATTCATATATATATATAGAGAGAGAGAGAGAGAGAGTTATGAATTTATTTTTTTAATAGAACAACAACTACAGGAACTAGCTGCAGAAAGAAGATGTTTGACTGAAGATCTAGATCAAACTGTTGTGGACATAATAAAAGCACAGCGTTTTGCTTCAGAGAAAAGTCTAACTGAAAAACCTGGTGGTAAATACAGAATAAATGACCTTGAGTTTTAAGGGGGCATTTTTGATGCATTTTGCTTCAGTGTTGCCTGCCACTGTCATCAGTGACACTTTCAGAGGGAGAAGAGCTATCAGACTGACACCTTTCCATGATGGTTGCATTGAATCCCAGTGGAAACCTCTCCTTTCTTTAGTTGTCAGGGTTGTAACTGCTATCATCAGAAGCAGAAGTCAGGCTCCTTTCCATCATGTCTGTATTGATTTTCAGTAGAGAACTATTCCCCTTTCACCTACCAATGTGAGGCTTTTGTAATAGGGAGGGAGAAAGCAGATAGGAATTCTTCAATTTTCCATTGATTGCTTTTATGTCCTTTAGTTGCTTCATAAGCCATTTTTTGGTTTAAAATAAGATGGTAATACAAAACCCAATTAATGATAAACTTACTGCAGAGGTATTCTAGAGCCTACTTCAGTAGCTTCTAAAAATTATTATGATGTTCACTTGCTCATGTACACTCTTCTTGTTGCTAGAAGCAGTATTGAACTGTTTGTTTTTACTTTATTAGATCTCTTGTAACTGATTAATTCAAGATTATATATTAGGTTTATCTTTCTGTTTTGTGCTAACTGGGAGAGTGAGGCACAGTCACTGTTTTCCTTGCTTTCAAGAGTTCACAGAGAGAGATTAGAGTGGAGCTTGTACTGTGGTGGGCATTTCTTACCATGTTCATATGAGGGTAATAGTTACAGATCTTTGCCCTAAAAAAGCATGATGCTCCTGTAGGATTGTCAAAGGCTTGCTCCCATCTGAAGTTACTTTGCTACATTTAACTGAAAGACTTGATTTAGTTTCTTAGAAAAACAATGAAAATCTTGTTTTTCTGAAATTATCCATTGTATATACTTTTTGTTTTATCTGACTCTATGAGTAATAAGAATATTGTGGAACAGTTTCTGATGAAATGATTTAGCAACATATCTTTTACAGAGAAAGAACTATATGAACTATCAGAGAAGAAACAACTGTTATTGGAAAATTTGAAAGATCTACAAGAAGCTCAAGCTCTTGCAGCTACCCAACGTGGCAGTGTTGGTGGTATGTATGCTGTAATTTCTCATGCCTTTCAGTTATAAGATTAAGTATATATGCTTGGAATTAAGGTGCTTCAATTTCCAATACATGTTTGCATTGCAGTAAATGACTGTTTCTGTATTTAAACAACTGGAATCTGCACTCTCATCTAAGAGTGCCTGAAGTTGTATATCAACACTGTGTGTCTGTTCAGTCATAACAGAAAACCAAAGCTTGCCCAAATCTTGGTTTATAAACCAGTTTCAAGTATACACTCATTTGGCTATCCTTTGAAAGCCCTTAAAATCTTATAAAAATAGTTTTAGCTCATGTATGGAGAGGAATCATGGTTTTGTGCTAGATCTTAATGCAGTCAATTAATATGAAATAATCTGAAAATTGAAGTAGTATCTAATTTTAATTGCACTGCTATTTTACTATAGGTAATTTCATAGTTTTTACTTAATATAGTAGTTTTCATTATATTTAGCTATAAATTGGTCTGAAATTATTTTGTAGATTTTAGAAGAAAACAGTTAGATGAGCAAAGAAGACATTTGGCTGAAGATCTAGAGGCAACTGTGCATGATATACAAAAATTGCAGCATCTTGCCCCAGAAATACCTGTAACTGTAAAACCCAGTGGTAAGTCGAAAATAAATGGTACTGCGGGTCTTTTTAACTGAAAAACTAATGTTAATTCATAGTTGTCTCCAGAGAGAGAAGAGGATAGTATGGTATCCTTTCTGGAACTTTAAAGATCTGCCCAGCTCAGAAATTGACTCTTCCCCCTGATCATGAAGTTTGAATTTGAAGCCAACTCCAGAAAACTTGGTAGCAACAGGTTAACTATACCCCCTGCCCACATGTAATCTTGCATTGCATTTGATTTGTATTGATCTTTTATTTTAATTCTATTCTGCTTAGGAAATCCAAATGGTGAGGGTTGGTGGCAGCAATGTCTGTGTGAGAATGTATCCACTCCAGTTAGTCATTTGAACTTTAGGGGAGCCATCTGTGATGCTAAGTATATTTTCAGGGTGAGGGGTATGGTTTTAACTGGCTGTGATAAGTCCTTCTCAATGGCCACATCTAATCTGAGAACATCTTCCCCCACCCTCTGAAGGCTCATAAAGACCTTTGATGGGGCAGGCTTTTGGCCTGCTTGACTCATCGATCTTGACATTTGTTGACATGGGGTCTGCCCTAAGAAAGCCATCATTGCAGACTTCTGCCCTTAATCATCATCATGGATCTCTGATATTCGCAGAGGCTAGGTCCCTTAAGAGGCTATGTGTCTGCATTCCCAGAAGGATTTAATTTGTCTTGTTTATCCTGTCTTAAGCTGTGTGTTGACAGAGATAAGGAAACTGTCATTTAAAACAAATTATTTTTAAACAAGTGTCTTCAATTTTTGTGGTACTGTGGCAATGAGGCCACTTCAAAATTATTATTAAAGAGATGATTATAGAATATCTAATTTTGCAGAAAGGGAATTATTTGAACTTTCTGAGAAGAAGTACTTGTTATTAGAAAATTTGGCATCCAATCGAAAAGAACTACAGGAAGCTCAGGCTCTTGCAGCCGCCCAACCTGGCAGTGTCAGTGGTACGTTTTCTATGATTTTTCATGATGATATCTACAGTTGTATGCATATGTACTTCACTTTAAATGTTCCTTTGTTTAAATTTCAGGCCAGTGCCAAACTGACCAGCAAAAAGAGGAAAACCACCAAGGCAGAAACAAAAAGCACTATACACAAAATACTGTATTCAGTGTATTAGTTTCCAAACATGATTCCAAAAAATGAAAATTCTTCAAAACAACCAAGACAACCAAGCAACAAAAAATGCCAATGAAAGAACAAAATATTGGCATCTCCCCTCCCTGGCCTCTGTGGTGGCACCAGTGCACACCCTGCGAATGTGATGCCAACCGAGGAAGAGGTGGTGGAGCACAGCCAGTCCCCATGCCACTCCATGGCAAGTGGGATGCAGCCCTCCCATGGACTGGCAGGAAATCTCCTGTGGACTGGTGGATGAAAACCACTGGTTTAAAATATTGAGTGTACTTTCAGATAGAGAGCTCCTAGTGCTAACAATCTGAAAACATTGTGTGAATACTTCATTTTTCCTTCCTTAATATTGTTGGGTTTTTTACTAAGAAAAAGAAGAAACAGTTACAAAATGCAGGATGTTTAATGTTGTAGAATGATTCCTCTGTATAAAATTATGTGAGTGAGCCAGTGAGACTGAATAATAAAAGCCTTACTGAGAAGCACCCTAAGATTATGTGCATTAAATGACCTATAAAATGAACAGTGATTTTATATTCTAGAGTATATTGTATATGAATTACATTTTTCTATTTTATATAGTTAATTCATACCAAATATTAATATATTTTAATTTTCAATGAAATTACTGAAATTACTTCGTAGATTCTAAACTACAGGAAATAGCAGAACAAAGAAGACGTTTGACTGAAGATTTAAAGGCAACTTTACACAATATACAAGAAATGCAGCGTCGTCCTTCATTGGCAGCTCTAACAGGAAGATCCAGAGGTGAATATAAATTAATTACCTTAACTATTTAGAAAGGGACATGCAGTGTTGTAAGCCTAATTAGCCTTGTCATTATTGAGGCTATCAAAAGACAGATGTAAGTCATCTATAGGCTGTGGATGTCTTCCATTTTGTGGGCAAAGCCTCCATCTTGCCTGGCTCAGCTAAAAAGCCTGGCTCATCAGAGATGATGGATAAAGGGCACCTCATAACATCAACACCAGTGAATGAGTAGGTGTTTGCTATCAGCTCCATAACAAGGCCTGCATTGCAGGACCCTACTAGCTTCCACCACAGCTCAAGTTCATTGCTGTGCCTCTTTTCACTGGTTCTCTTCCTCACAAGGGAACTGATGAAAATTTTCATCATACAGTAGGACCTCCTGTCATACCCATGAGGGATAGGGTCTAAACCCCTCATCAGGTGCTTGAAACCTCAGAACCCTTTAGAAGTGAAAAACCTGTGAATATCTCTAGTGAAAAACTGGGAATATCTCTAGGGACTCTGTATGGGAATGCTATAGTCTTTGTCTCAGCACTAGCCAGGCTCACTCACATATTTTGTCTCTAAGTGGTTATCAGTGTAAGAGGACTGACACAGTTCCCCTGAAAGGCTCTTTCAGCCTCCTGTCAGATTCATTCCAAGTTCCAGATTTTTCCCTCCACAGAGGCAGGGTGCATGAAGGATGCAGATGGGCTCAAGAATCTGCACCACAGTGAAGGTACCAATCTACAAAAGTAGTCTCCATTGACCTGCAGAGTCACAAAGGTCCTGACGTTTACCGATATAGTCCACGTTCTATCCTCAAGAGGAAAGAGGAAGATAGATTTAGATGGGCTAGCTCTGTTGTATGTCTGTGTGAGCAGCAAAAAGACTGAAAATGATTTTTGAACAGGTCATTTCAAAAACAATCTGTTTACAGAAAGGGAACTATATGAACTTTCTGAGAAGAAACAAATGCTGCTTAAAGTTTTGGAATCAAAGAGGAATGAACTAAAAGAAGCTGAAGCTCTTGCAGCTGCCCAGCCAGGCAGTATCAGTGGTATGAACAGAGTCATTTTTCATGTTTCCAATTACAATGTTAAACATAAGTGTCTGGAACTAAGGCCTTTTATTTCAGTTGGGTATATGGTCATGGGCCAAGCAGATTCTGCATTGCTGTAGATTGCTTCTGGATATTCCTAGTACTGCTACTCCTGTTCTTGTTGTTATTTAATTTATATACTAATCTTCCACATGGAAGTGTCCAATGTGGCCTGCAATACAAGAACATGGATACAAATAAGAGTTTCATTACAGTAACCAAATACTGCCAATTTGTTTTGAAACATACTATATCAATTACAAATTGTTCCAGTTGTACAACAGGACATTTTAATAATACTAAGTTCAGTATAATTAAATTCATTATAAATCTTCTGTATAATAATAATAAAGGGGGGGTTGTGCATCTCTGTTTGCCTATCCATCACTACCATAGGGCCAAGACATTGACATCTATGTGCCTAAAACTTGGCATAGGGATGTGCAACGTTGTAAGGCTCATTCCATTTTTAATCAAGGGACTTTTGACACATTTCTAACTATGTGACCAAAACTGAGTCGATTCTTTTTTATCCCAGTTTCTCTGAAATTGCTTAACATATTTGCAAAAACATATATTATATGTTTATTTCATTTCTAGATTATTCCAAGGGCCAAAGTTTTCTTGGTTGTTCACAAGAATTTTTACAACATACAGATACAATGAAAATAGGATAAGATTAGCATATTTTCCCATTGTCCAAAATTTAAAAAATAATTCACCAAATAGAACAATTTTACTGCAATTACACCTGTTGGAAGTAACTGAGATAAATAACCCATTCTACTATTAGGTGTTCTCTAATGCCATTTTGCAGTTAGTACAATTGGAGCAATTTGTATAAATTGGCACTAATTTTTTATACTTGAGTTCTTTTTGTTCTAACACCATGAGAAATATGGAAGCACCATTTCCCCAGGTATTTGCCAAAAAAAGGGCAAATTGTGGCCCATTTTAAAAATTTGAAGTTTGCATGCTGAGTCCACATCCTTCATCTGAGTCAGCACAAACACAGATTTCATGGAACAGAATCCAGAATCTGTTCAGATTTCATGGAACCAGCACGTGGCTCTGCAGTCCATACATCTGAAACATAGCAATAGAAGAGATTGCTATGGGGATGCATTTAGCATGGAGTATGCCTAGTGCCACTACTGGGCATGGCTTCAATCAGACAGGGTGAGTACCGTGTGTCCAGCTCTTTGTCGGCTGTGTAGGTTGATGTGAATGCTTTATTGTAGCAAACTAAGGCCTGCTTAGTATACTAGCCTACTTCAACCAGGTACCCTCCAGATGTGTTGGACTACAATTCCTATTATGGGAGTTATATTGCAACTCATCTGGTGGATGCTAGATCAGAAAAGGCCACAGTAGGCTGAGGGATAGCGTTATATGTCTGTTCTCCCTCTGCTGTGGGGCAGCCACCCTCCCTACCAGGAAATGTGAAGGTGTCTCACAGGCAATAGGGATACACCATGGGAAGGGCCATGTGTAGGGAAGCATACAGACATGGGTTTATTCAGGCAGGGTGGACATACTGTGTCTAACTCAGGAGTGTAGGTTTGCTTGCAAACTTCAATATATCAATCTAAGAGCTATTTCTACCTTTGCCGAGCCAGAACTATTAGCTAGTTGAACCAAAGACACTTGACTGTTACCAACTGTTAACACAAATTAGCTAAGTTAGAATCTGATACACTAGAACTTTTCAGAGTTGTCAGATGTTAATAAATAATCAGCAGCCAGATTCTCATAAGGATCAGGTGAAGGACTGCTAATATATCTGCCAATGTAACTGCTAATATAAAAAGTTCTGGGTAGCGAATAATCTTATTTAAAGATTGCAAAGAGGCCACCTAACTCAAGTGAAGTGCTCTTTTTGCTTATCACAACAACCAGGATTTATGAAACTAAGCAAGTATGCTAAGTTTAATACACTAGGTACCAGAGCATGGTACCTAGGTTTCAATTCCCCCTCAGGCCAGAGTTACTGCCTCACTTGGTGGAAATTTGTTTAGAAATTTAGCTGCTGTTGCTCGTGCCCATTGTAATTGGAAATGTACACTAGTTCTTTGCCATCTTACTGACAGTCATGTTGTTCTGTTCAAACTGAATCAAAAAGTTTCTGAAAACCAAATATATTTGAAAACAACTCAGATAGGTCCCTTATTCTCAAGAATGACACTTGAACCTTATATAGGTCTAATATGCTGCATGTTGTCAGTAGAGGCATTTACCTTTTTTTCCCCCAAATTACAACTTGGTGAAAAAAAGTTCAATTGCCTTGGAAGTAACATTTAGCAAAACATACAGGGTCTTATCAGGGCAGTTTTCTCTTTTAGAATAACACTTGTACGATGCTGAAACAAAACTGTCTAATATGTACTCCCACAGATGGATTGTCATAGTCAATGTAGGAATAAAAGTATTTTATAAGACTGCTGTATGGATTACTAAGATAATGAGTGACTTTGCACAGCATGACAAGCCATGATGGTTTCTTGCTCAGTATCATTTGTTGTGTTGTCTGAATCATGTCACAGCATGTTAATAAGAAACAACCGTCTGTTCTATGGTTTCCATGCTTCACTATGGTTTCTCCAGTCACCTAAAGATTGCATCGTTGTTTCCTTGCCTGGTATGCAGCTACCATAGAGTCCTCCGGAAGGAGCAGTAACTGCAGGAGCTGTTCCACCCATCTAGTGTGGCATTGAAGTTCAGGTGCAGTGGCTGATAGTATACATGCCAACAGCACAAGAACTAAGTCATGCGGGTGGAAACCATGATAGTGTGGAAAATACTTGGTCATTTGTGACCCATATCCAGGCAAAAAAATGTGCACTGTGGAAACAGTTTGGGGTTGCTTGTCATGATGTGTGGAGCCAGCCAATAAATACGAAGTGGTTTAGAGGGTGGTATCTAGAGCTAACCATTAGTATGAAAAAATGTGGGTTAGATATTGATCTAGTCATAGCAGACTCATTTAAATCAATGGTACTTCACTCATTACAAAATTGAGTCCCATTAATTTCAGTGGAGCCTAATTATGACTAAAACTGGACCCTATTCATTTTCTACTAATTGCACAATTTCATGTTGGCATTTCAATTTATACTAATATTTTGACATGAATTGGCTTGAAATTATTTTATAGTGCATAAACTGCAGGTGCTAGATGAGCAGAGAAGACAATTGATTATAGATTTGGAGGCAACTATACAGGATATTGAAGAAATACAACATGATGCTTCACAAAGAGTTCTGATTAGAAGATCCAGTGGTGTGCAGAAAATTATCAATATTTACAGATAAGTTTTTAAATATGCACAGTATTTCAGTAGTTGCAAACCCAATTAAAGTGGCATATCGAGCTGACTAAACCTAAACCTACAGTTCAAATACTTCTCAATGGGAAAACCGTAGCCTTGACTATACACACTTTTGTTGGCAGGGTGATGTCTCTGCTTTTTAGTATGCTGTCTAGATATGCCATAGTCTTCCTCCCCAGGAGCAAGCGTCTTTTGATTTCTTGGCTGCAGTCCCCGTCTGCAGTGATCTTGGAGCCCAGGAAAATAAAGTCTGTCACTACCTCCATTTCTTCCCCATCTATTTGCCAGGAAGTGATAGGGCTGGATGCCATGATCTTAGTTTTCTTGATGTTGAGTTTCAAGCCAACTTTTGCGCTCTCCTCCTTCACCTGCATCACGAGGCTCTTTAGTTTCTCTTCACTTTCTGCCATTAGAATGGTATCATCTGCATATCTGAGTTTGTTGATATTTCTCCTGGCAATCTTAATTCCAACTTGCACAGGTGCTATTCCAGGGAATTTATTTATTTATTTATTTATTTATATCCTGACTTTTTCCTACAAAGGGCTCAAGGCAGCTTACATCATTCTCCTCCTCCATCTTATCCCCACAACAACAACCTTGTGAGGTAGGTTGGGCTGAGAGTCTGTGACTGGCCCAAAGTCACCCAGTTGGCTCCATGGCTGAGTGGGGACTAGAACCCAGATCGTCTGAGTCCCAGTCCCACGCTCTTAACCACTACACCACACTGGGTCTCAATTATTCATTGGTCTACCTGCTAGGGTCAATAGAATGTGCAGATAAGAGTTGCTTCATGTAAAGGTTCAGATGCACAGAAAAATGTTGGTGCTTTGGGCAGCCTGGAGCTGCAGTAATGTTTAATTACAAAATGTTATTTTTCTTGCCACACATCAGGATGAACAAAACATGGTAGGGGAATACAAAAAACATTGAAAGTCTATGAATTAGAAACATTGTACTCTGGATGTTCCATAAAAAGTGATTGTACAAAGGGTGGCAATTCCTGAGAAATGGTTTTGTGTGGAAATGTTCTATTAATCCCCTTGATATTTCTGAATTACATTGCCAGAAGTACTTCATTTAACTCCTGTACTCTGTGACATCTGTCATGATAGATTCAGAGTTTGTCTTTTCAATGAAATAATCAATTTTTAATAAATATCTTCCTCCTCTTCCACTTTTCTGTGATTGGATTCCAAAGCAGCTTGAAATTATATCATGTTAGTGTGTATACTCTTCTGGCTCCTGGCCATTAATGATGCATTCCAGGGTTTTTCCCCCCAGAGGCAGGTAACTTGAAGGAGGCAAATGGGCTCAAGGGTCTACCTGCTGATGAAGGTGCCAATGCACAATAACAGCCCCTGTAGATCTGCAGAGTCACGAAGGTCCTAACAATGAAAGTTATAGTCCAAATTCCAAACTCTTCCCTCAAGAGAGAAAAGGCAGATGGGCCAGCTTTGTTTTGTGATTGTGCAAGCAAAGAGAATATTTAATATGATTTTAGATCCATCATACCCAAAAATATATGTTCATAATGAGAACCATTGAGGTTATTTTTCAATTGATCACTCAAAACAAATTTGCTTACAGAAAAAGAATTATATGAACTATCTGCGAAGAAACAAATATTGCTTGAAAGTTTGGAATCCAAGAAGAAAGAACTACAGGAAGCTGAAATTCTTGCAGTGACTCACCCAGGCATTATTAGTGGTATGAATATAATTATTTGTCATGCTCCCTGGATTCAATCTATTTAAAGTAGTTGCATGTTTTAATTTAATGTAGTTATTATTTTGATATGACTAGGGCTGAAATTATTTTGTAGAACATAAGTTACAGGAGCTAGATGAGCAAAGAAGACATTTAACTACAGAGTTGGAGGCAACTGTGCATAATATACAAAACATACTAGATCGTGCTTCACCAAGAACTCTGACTGGAAGAGCTGGTGGTGAGTAACAAATAAATAATATTTTAATTGTAGACTGTTGCACTCATGTTCTGCTTGTGGGCTTCCCAGGGCAGTTGGTTGGGCACTGCATGAACTGAATGCTAGAGCAGATGGACCCTTGGTCTGATCCAGCATGGCTTGTATGTTCTTAGCTCTTGAAGCAGATTATCCGTAGAACAAATAACAATTAGAGCAGTGTCGCTCCTGTACTGATCATATAATACCGGTTATCAGTATAAGAGGACTGACAGAGTATCCCTGAGAGGCACTTCAGCCTCCTTGGTTATTCACTGTATCCCTGAGGGACACCAGTTTCATAACTTTGAATCTAGATAGAATTGAAGAACCAATTTCTCCCATATTTTTCTGCTTATCTAATTTAAAGCATTTTACTGCTTAGCTGAAAAGTTATAATGAAAGATGAAGAGTTAGTCATTTCTATGAAATAATCCATTGTAACATGTTCATGCTTTCTTCTACTTTTCCTCTTCACTGCAATTGGATTTCAAAGGAGCTTAAATTTTTATTTTAATGTGTAGCTTCTTGTGGGCACTGCCAGATGCATTCCAAGTTCCAGATTTTCCCCTCCCTGGAGCCAGGGTGCACAAAGAATGCAGATGGACACAAGAGTCTGTCTGCTGATGAATGTGCCATTCCACAAAAACAGTCCCCATTGCTCTACAAGATCCTTGCTATTAGAGATATAGTCTATGTTTCATGCCCTTTTCTTGTGACTGAAAGGTTAGATGTGCTGGTGTCGTTATGAGAGTCTGTGAGCTGCAAGGACACTTGAAATGTTTTTTCTGTCATTCCATAAAGCATATATATTTGCAATCAGAACACTTGAAACCATTTTTCAATAAATCATTCCAAAAATATCTGCTTACAGAAAGAGAATTATATGAACTCTCTGAGAAGAAACAAATGTTGCTTGAAAGTTTGGAATCAAAGAAGAAAGAACTACAAGAAGCTGAAGCTCTTGCAGCTGCCCAGCCAGGCAGTATCAGTGGTATGAATCCAGTGATTTTTCATGCTATCAGTTACAACTTTAAATATAAGAACTAGAGTCTTTCATTTCAAAGGAGTGTATAATTCTTCTTCAAGGGCTGCATTTGTTATCTGTACTGGAATGTTCAATTGGCATGTAGAAGATTAATAATCTGCATTACTAGTATTACTTCTGCTATTCTTATTGTTTAATGTCTGTACTGCCCTTCCATACAGATGTGTCCAAAACAGTTAACAGCACAAGAATGTCCATATATATCAAAGAGTTGTTACAGTAACAGTCTACTATCAATTTATTTCAAAACACCATATATCAACTGGTATAGAAAATCAGTTCTACAGTTCATTTCAACAATGCTGACATATTTATAATTACATTTCAGATTCATTACAACATAGACATTATCATTAAAACAAACTTACATTATTTCAATTGTTAAAATACAATATGCAACTTAGATTCAGAAACAGTAGATTTTTCCAGACCAATCAAGTATTAATAATAGTATCAGCAGTCAGATTCTCAAAATGGGAAATGCAGGAAACAATAGTAAGGTTTGTTACAATATCAAAAAATAAATGGTGCATATACATCTAAATAATCTTACTTAAGGACTGTCAAAAGACTGCCTATGTCAAGTGACCACAATTAATAAAATTAACCAATCATTCAAAAAAGCTATAGAGTGCATCTGGGATGCACTGTAGGAAATTTTGTGTTACATAACCCATGATTTGCTGATCTTGCATGCGAAAAGCCTCTTGGTCAGAGTAACTTAAGTCCCACTGATTTCAGTGGGTCTACAAGTTATGAATGAATCTGGATTTAAGTTATTGTATTCTAATTTTACTTCTTATTTTACTTATTTCAGTGTATATTAATATGTTGATATGACTAGGCTTGAAATTATTTTGTAGAGCGTAAGTTACAGGAGCTAGATGAGCAAAGAAGACATTTGACTACAGAGCTGGAGGCAACTGTGCACGATATGCAAGAAATACAACATCGTGCTTCACCAGGAACTCTGACTAGAAGTTCTGATGGTGAGTGGAAAATAATGGTATTTTAAATATAGGCTGTTAAATATGTATATTTTTTCAGTGTGCTGTATGTAAGTATAGCAATTCAAAAGGTTGGACATAAATTTCAGCTGGCAACTTACATTCCTCTTAGCTCCAGAAATAGAATGTCTGTAGACAAAGACAAAAATTTCACTGCTGTACTGGTGAGAGAAGATGGGTTATCACTATAAGAGATCTGACACAGCAGTCTGGTTTGCAAAACATGACAAACCACTAGGACTAGCAAGTCATGGTGGGTTATTGGGGCATCTGAACCCATGGTTTCTTGGAGGTGGTCTGTTTTCAAGAACATATTACCTTGAGAACACATGGCTTGTGTTAGGTTTGATCTTGTCCACTGTGGGCTGTCATGTCATTTGAATCCAGCCATCATGACACAGATCGTGTCATAGGTTGTTAGAAATGACAACAAGCAGCAACCCCCTCTGCTGCTTTCTTTTGCAATCTTACCAGTGATTGCCCTTTTGCCAAAGACAAAAAAGGACTGCCATTAATTCTTCAACTTTTTATCAGGCCCGAAAATGTGTAACTGGTCTGTACTTCTTTTTTATTGCTATTTTTATTATTTTTGTTGGTCTTTCACAAGTATGTCCGTATGATGATCTAATATGTGTAGTTTAACCATGTCAACTTCCTTGTCAGTTTTAACTGTCAAGGGAAAGACAAAACCAGACTGTATTGTAAGCCGTCCTGAGATGCCATGCTTAAGGGATGGCATATTAATGTTTTAAATAAATAAATAATATTTAGGCTAATTCATGCACAAAGGGATCACATGCCTACCTGTCAACTGACAAGCACCTTTAAGAGGGGGAAAGTGCCAACAAAAGTGCATTGAAAGGAGATTGAGACACTGTCTTCTTCATAGCAATATTACTAGGATTACTAGGATTGAATATTACTAGGATTCAATATCCTTGATTACTAGGATTGAACCAGCAGTTCTTAGTACCCTCCACATTTTCAAGGAGTCAATAATTTCCCTCCAAGTAGCTGGTTGCTCAAGCAAGTGTTTTTAGTCTTGGTAATACTTTTCTGGATTTTGAATTTTCTCTACAGAGAAGCTTGCTTAGCATCTTCTCTTTTCTCCTTTTGTTGCTAAAAAGCACTATTCAGAAATAGTAGATTTGTGGTGGTAGAAGGATAAAGCTTTTGATCACTGCATTCCTTCTGCTTGTTTACATTGTATTTAACATGATCTATTAGATTTGAAATTGTATTATTTATTGTTGTATTCCATTGTATCTGCCCCTTTAGATACTTTACACAATTGGTGTAGAAATACTGAATAATAGCCAATATCCATCCTACACAGAGTAGACCCACTGAAATGAATGTGACATAAGTTAATCAAAACAAATTTAAGCTCCATTCTTTTCAGCGGGTCTTCTCTATTTAGGATTGGCATTGGATATTATCTGATGTAAATAAGTAATACTGTCAACTTCTGTGATATTGCTAAAGATTTAGGTCTTCCTTGAAAGTCACTGCATTCTGCAAAATTTCAGTTTCCTCTCTTTAACAGCTGTAAAGAAAATGTTTTTCTTTTAATTTAAGAACCAGTTTTGAATATCTTCCTTCATTTTATAAGGCTCAGTAATAGGACCATTTGAAACTTAAAAAGAGATCATTCTAAACCATTGTTGTTTATAGGAAAAGGCTTACATGAATTATCTCTGTGGAAGCAATTTTTATTGGAAAGTTTGGAATCTAATGTGAAATTGCTAGACGATGCTCATGCTCTTGAAGCTACACAACCAGGCAGTATCAGTGGTAGGTGTATGTGTGATATCTTTTGCTTGTTTCACTTATGGTCCTCAACACAAGCTCTTGCAATATGATCCTTCCATTTAATTGATGTGTAAACTTAAGATCATGTTAAGCATCCTAGTTGGGCTCGTCAGTCTAAATTGGCAGCTTACAAATTCAGGAAAATTGATGTGGGTGAAATAGCTATTAAAATATATACTTTGATGACAGTCAGCTGAATCCACTGTAGGCCAAAATCTGCCTGTACTGTAACCATCTCTCATCATGCTTAATCCATACTATAAATCAAGGGAGATTGAAGTGAGATTGATCTCAGCAGCTCATGAAATTGTCATATATTCTAGAGAAGTCTTTCCCAACTTGATTTCAGTGTGACTGAAGTATGTCTGATTTTCACTGCAATTGTATGCATGCACAAGTATTTTCATTAGACTGTCTTGCCAGTATTGGAGTGATTCAAACTTTGTATAATAATGCGTTTTGAAACACATGATATGTTAAAATATATTATATATATTGTATTGTATTTGTATTTATTTTGTATAAATGAATTATATGTATGAATTGCATTATATAATATGTATTATAAAATGTAGATTAGGAGAATGTAGCAATTGATGAAAGAAATGTGGAAGATGAAAATCTCCTTTTGGATAAATATTTGCAATGTAACCCATTATACAGGTTGGTGCAGAAGTCTTTCCAAATGTTTAGAGTACAAAGTCTTCTGGGGCAAATATTTATAATAGCAATGCAGTGTTAATGGATTCAGTTTATTAAAATCATTTATGTCGTGACTTTAGAAAGGCAGATCTTCCTTTGAGGTTTAGGTATATTCCATTAGTTTTTAAACTATAATTCTATTATTTGATATGAAAGATAATTCTATCATGCTTAATACATATATTTTAATAGTTCTATAAAATGCTTCAATTTGTTTCGTAGAGAAAAAAATGAAGGAATTAAATGAGCAAAGGAGGATTTTGACAGAAGACCTGAAAGCAGTTGTACAAGATGTACAAGAAATGAAACTTTCTATTTCAGAGGCAGGTGGAAAATTCAGACCTATAAGTAAGTACAGAATAAATAAGTTCCTCAGCAAAATTCCCTGAATAATTTTGATTTTAATTGTAAAGATGGTGATGAGTCTGAAGTACTGTCAGATTCCTAACCCATCATTCAGATAACCATGTTGGTTTGCTGTTTATGGAAGAACATTTTCTTAGCTTTCTTCCTAAACTATATTCTCCTACATTCAGGGGTTTGTCAGGATGTCACCTGAAATTCTTAGAACCCTGTGATTCTTGGTCATAAGACTGGGATTCACGCAGGGCAGTGTTAATGGAAGTAGATGAACTGCTGGAGATTGTCTTGATGGCTCTGGCAAAGAGATGAACAACCCTGCTTTTAAACAACAGTTCTTTTATTTTATAAAAGTAAGATAACAATGATGTAAAAGTAAAACATATCAACCATGTACTGTACAGCGCACATACCTGTTCTCTTAAGTAGATGTCTTTCAATGGGTATCTCTTCTGGAAAAAGAGTTATTTGGGAATCTGGACTTAGCTCTCATATCTCCCCACTTAAGTGAAGCAAAAGCAGGTTTTGGATTGGGATAGAAAGAGAAACACAAATGGCTGAAAACCTTTCTGGACCAACCTGTATCAGTGATGGTCTCTTTGGAAACGTAATCGGGGAGCAAAGTCTCTTGGAATGTTAGTGTTGTGAACCTCTGCCTTATGCTCAACTCACACATTTTTAAGAATGTGCAAATAGTACAAATTGTCATAAGCCTCCTCTGCCTCCTTTCAAAGAATATTGATCCCAGGATGAATATGAACACTGAAACTTCTCACTGTACACACACACACACTTTTCCTAAGTTACTTTTCACATTTAGATAATATTTTTTCTTTTTTAATTTTTTAAAAACTCAATATTTAGGCATGGATTTAAATGAACTTTATCGGAAGAAAAAGTGGGTTTTGGAATGTTTGGAATTAAATCGAAAACACCTGCGAGCAGCACAAACTCTTGCTGCTACTCATCCAATTAGTATCAATGGTAGGTATATCACACTGCTGTTTTTTAACTTTTTACTTTCTAGGCTGACTTTTCATCCAGAGCCCCGTATTTTACAAGTTGAGTTATGGAATGAAGAAGACAGCTTTAATTCTCATGAAAAGTCATCTTGGGGAAACAGATTTTTAGCTTAAATTTCTACAATTCATGCATTAAGAGAAGAATGTACTAATGAAAACAATAAGTTGCTAGTAATACGGGTACTACAGTCTCGTGACTTTCTTGCTGTGCTTTTCTGTTTACAGGTTCTGCCCTGGTCAAAATTATGGGGTCTTATGTCTAATGAAAATCTCAAAATAGATAGGAGTTATTCTCTCTCTCTCTCTCTCTCTCTCTCTCTCTCTCTCTCTCT
>NW_025335440.1:19587277-19620633 GCF_004798865.1 Varanus komodoensis | reverse complement strand
CTGTGTGTGTGTGTGTGTGTGTGTGTGTGTGTGTGTGTGTGTTAGTAGGTAAAATAGAATATTTTAACACCAAAGTTTAATATTCATTTAGAGGCCAATTATATGGATTTTAAATAAAAATAAAATGCAAAATACCACATGGGCTAGATATATTTACAGTAGTGATGGGTTGTGCTTTTGCTTATGTCTAATAGAAAAAAATGAATTCTAATCTGTTTTATTAATTGTTGGAAGATTCTATACCCCAGCATCCCATGAAAGGAGTTCTTCCTGCCTTATCTGAAGTTAGAGATTGAACCCAGGACCTTCTAGTTATGGTGCATGTGCCATTGAAAGTATAGCCCCTTCCTGAACATACCCACAATACAAAATGGCCTAAGGATGAGTTTACTAGAGATTTGGATAGTTGTGCTACAATCCTATTTAAAACTCTTTTCCATATAATTTTAATGATTTTCCCTTTACATTTTCTGTCCACCAAATTGATAGTTCTGGGTAACTTTCCAGTATTTCACCAAATTCCCTGTTTGAGCAGGAGGTGTCCACATGCATTATGCCCCCAACAATGCCCAGGATAAGGCAGGGAGCATGTGACCCAGCCTGGTGTGTGCCTACAACTGAATATATTTAGAGACAGTGAGCATGACAGAGAAAGCATCTTACTGTCTGTATTCATTCTTCATTTTGACACCCACTGGAACTTTTTAGGATTGCCTGAGGCCTGTTACATGCTGCCCCCAAGGAGATATTAGACCCATCTGAGGCCTACTATAATATACTGGCTGGGCACTTCCAGGGAAAAAATCTTGCATCCACCAGGACTTAGATTTCAGAGTTGAAGCATTTGAATCTGTTGAAATACCCAAACCACAACCTGGTCCAGTTTTATTAGGTGGGTTTCAGATGGTACAGCTTAAGGATGTTGAAAATGTGCTTGACCATGTTTGTGGAATCTTGACTGCCCTGGTTTATAAAAGCCAGCAAGGAAGGAACAACTGGCTGGGCCAGGGAAGTGATTAATGACTCTTGTGAGAAGAATGGTTCTGTGCTGTCTGAAAGAGGGTCTGAATGTTTCTTTCCTGAGTACGGTTCTGGAATAGGTGGTTGCCAAGGAATTCCAGGCACTCCTGGATGGGAAGTATTAGTTTTCAGTATTTGATCAGGTTTTGGGATGGAAACAGCTTTGATTGGATATGATGACCTATGTTGGGAAAGAGATGCGGGAGTTTGATCCTGTCAATATTTCTGGATCTTCCAACAGCTTTTGATACTATTGAGCAAGGTATCCTTCTAGGGTGAGTCTCTAAGCTGGAAGGTGGAGTACTCTATTGCAGTGGCTCTACTCCTCTTTGGAGGTTATTGGGTAATAAGAAGGGTGGGGGTTGGGTAATATTATTCAACCCAGTAGATTCTGCAGCATAGAATTCTTTGGGGGCTATTCTGTCCCCTGTGCTATTTAACATCTAGTTGAAATGGCTGAGTGAGGTCATCTAGAGTTTTGGAGTGCATTGCCATCAATATGCCAATGACACGCAGCTCTATTTCTCCTTTTCATCATCAGCAAGTGAGGCTGTGGATGTGCTAAACCAAGTGTCTGGCTGCAACAATGGACTGGGTGGGGGTTAGTACACTGAAGCACAATCCAGACAAGACTTAGATGCTGCTGGAGGGTTGTTCCTCTGCCAGGATGGAGAGCATTCAACCAGTTCTAGATAGGGTTGAACTCCTTCTGAAGGAGCATGTTCATAGCTTGGGGGTGCTCTTTGAGTCATCTTAGAAACATAGAAACAGAGCAAGTCAGAAGGGGGCTCCCAGGCCATTTATTTATTTATTATTATTATTTCTATACCATCCATTACTAAAAAAAAGTCTCTGGATGGTTTATAAGGAACAAAAAGCAAGAAAGAAACCATTACAACAACACACAGCACACTGCAAGCAGGTATTATATAGCTTTTGCAAATAGTTATTCCAAAAGGTAAATAATGCCTTTTCGTGCTAATTTTCTTGTGCTTTGATGCCTGTGCTTAATTATTTTTATTTACTTAGCATTTTTGTTAAAATATTTTTATCTAGAACAAAAAGTCCAAGAACTCACTGAACAAAGAAGGCTTTTGGCTGCAGGCCTTGATGCAATTATTCAAGATTTGCATGATATAGTGAGTTTTGCTCCAGAGAAAATTGGATCAAAATCCAGAGGTGGGTATAGAATAAGTGTTTTGGAAAATACAGAATCAATTTTTCGGAAATAATTATCACTCTACATGTCACATGATTCAACAATGTTCCACAGTTTAAGTTTAAACCTTTTACAGCTTGTATTTATAAAAGATTTCTGTGTGGGCAGGATAGCATACTTTGCTCCACCTTTGTAAACACTGCCACTACTATGTTTACTCTGATTTTATGGGAAAGGGGAATCTCTCAAACATCAAGTTTTAGAAAACTTTCCCCTTTACAACAAAATAGAGCCCAGTCAAGGGCTGTGCTGATTCAGATAGATCGGAAGGGGTCTGAATCAAAATTCAGATTTTGATCACATGACTAGGCTCACATGACATGTCGCTGGTGATTTAGTGTGTCATGTAACATCACCCCCCTCCTGCTTTCCATCAGCAGAATTGCAGGGCAGGGCAGTGGATGACAGTTGCTGAAAGTGCTCAAATTTGGCGGTTGACATCCTTGTACCCCTCAGTGCTCCTGTGGTGTCCTCTGGGATACCAGTGAGAAGACTGATAGGAGAGGAGAGGGGAGGAAGAGCCTCATGAATGCTGCTGTGCTGCTCATTAGTGGGGCAAAGCTAGTGTCCCCAGACAGCTTTAAGGCCTGGGTTTCTCTGTGTCCACAGATACACAAGTGATGTGTCTGCAAAAATTTATACCTTTCCCCCCAAGTTCTCCATATAAGGAAAACACCAGTGTAGAAGGGAGAGAGGAGATGGACAGGAGCTAGTGCAGTTGCTGACTAGTTGCAATAGCTTTCAGTCATAGTGAATGGCTGTACCAGGATTCTCTGATCCAGTGCTTCTGGGGAGGGATGCTGAAGTAATATATGATAGCAGCAAGCCAGTCTTCAATGTTCTTAGCTAGTTCTCTCTCCCAAAAGTAGGACTGTTAAGAGATTTAGTGGCATCAATGGGTCCTGGGCTGCTTGCTGGATGTTCCTTCTACCTCTGATGCTATATGTTCCATATGGTCCTCTTCTGTCCTATTGCACTGTTGATGATTTTGGTGCCAACTGAGCAGAAAACAAAAAGCTCTAATATGGGTTTTATTCATTGTAAGTTCCTAGCCTCACTTATTTCTCTAAAACTTTGCATATTTCTTGCCTAGGGACACAGGTAATTTTCATACAAAGTGCTCCCCCCAAGACATGGAAGGGTTTAAAGGGAAGTGAGTCACCTGCCCCATTTGAAAACCCCTGTTCACAAAACAAACAAACCATAGAACCTATCTTGTCTCAACTCTTGCAGGTTTATCAACTAGGGCCACCACTATATTGTATGACATTTTTATAACAAATGCCCATAAAAAATAGAAGTATAAACACTTTTTTGTTTTAGAAACCCCCAGACTGTAACATTTTCTTTAAAAATGCATACATACAAAAGATGAAGATGTCATAATTTTAAAAATCTAAATAAAACGGCACATTGCATACCCAAACTCTATATCTATTGGTCTAACATTTGGCAGACATGCTCCCCTCATTTGAGACTGCGATGCCTGCATATGTCTTGCTGTTATGAAGAAGAGAGAAATATATAGCCTTTCAAAACTTCCAAGTGGGAGGCATGAAGGTTTGGATTTGAACCTGAGTTAAGCCAAGCGACCCTAAGCCAAATCAACATGTTTTTGCAAAGTGCCGAATTGAGGTTCAAATTGAATCTTGTTTCTTTGGATCTAGGCGAGATTGCCGGAATGACCAAGCAATCTGGCACATGGAAGAATATTCCTTGGGTGATCAATGTTGCACAGTTAATCTTTGGCTTTCTGTTATTTATTTTTATTTTTTATTTATTTATTTATTAAAACATTTTTATGCCGCCCCATTCGCCGAAGCCTCGGGGCGGCTTACAACAAAAAATTAAAATAACATTTTAAAATATATACAATAAAATACAAATATATAATATAAAACATACACTATAAAACAAGCCGCCCTGGCCAAATAAAATTCAATAATATTAACATTTAAAATACTGCTTAAATAAAAAGGTCTTCGCCTGGCGCCGAAAAACAAATACCGACGGCACCAGGCGGACCTCTCTGGGGAGCGCATTCCATAACTTAGGCGCCACCGCTGAGAAAGCCCTCCTCCGAGTAACCACCCTCCTAACTTCTTCCATGGAGGGCTCCCGGAGAAGGGCCTCTCCCGCCGATCTCAGGGGGCGGCTGGGCATATAAGGATGTAAGCGCTCCTTCAGGTAACCAGGACCCAAGCCGTTTAGGGCTTTATAGGTCATAACCAACACCTTGAATTGGGCCCGGACTTCAATGGGAAGCCAGTGAAGCTGACGGAGAACTGGAGTCATGTGAACATAACGTCCAGTCCCCGTCAGCAGCCTGGCAGCTCTATTTTGGACCAATTGAAGTATCTGGACCGTCTTCAAGGGTAGCCCCACGTAGAGCGCGTTGCAGAAGTCCAAATGGGAAGTCACCAACGCATGTGTCACTGTCGCAAGGCAGTCATTCTCCAGATAGGGGCGCAGCTGATGAATTAGCCGAAGCTGGAGGAAAGCGCTCCTCGCCACTGCTGTTACCTGAGCTTCCAGTGAAAGCTCTGGGTCGAGGAGCACTCCCAAGCTGCAGACCTTGTCCCTAAGAGGGAGTGCAACCCCATTCAGGACAAGGTTCAATTCACCCTCTCCGAAGCCCGATCCACCAACCAACAGGACCTCCGTCTTGTCTGGATTGAGCTTCAGTTTATTGGCCCTCATCCAGCCCATTACCTCGGCCAGGCACCGGTTCAGCACAGCCACTGCCTCACCTGGATTGGTGGAAAACGAGAGGTAGAGCTGGGTATCATCAGCGTACTGATGGTTCCGCAGCCCACACCTCCTGATGACCTCTCCCAGCGGTTTCATGTATATGTTGAACAGCAAAGGGGACAAAATGGACCCCTGCGGTACTCCATGGCATAGCTGCCATGGCGCAGAGCCATAGTCCCCCAGCACCACCTTCTGGAACCGGCCACTGAGATAGGAGCGGAACCACTGCAAAGCAGTGCCTCCAACCCCCAATCCTGGAAGCCTATCCAGAAGGATACCATGGTCGATGGTATCGAAAGCCGCTGAGAGGTCCAGCAGAACCAACAGGGACGCACTCCCCCTGTCCTTCTCCCTGCACAGGTCATCATACAGGGCGACCAAGGCAGATTCAGTACCGTACCCGGGTCTGAAGCCGGACTGCAATGGGTCCAGATAATCAGTTTCATCCAAGAGTGCTTGGAGTTGTCCCGCCACCACTCGTTCTAACACCTTGCCCAGAAATGGGATGTTGGCCACTGGTCTATAATTAGTGGCCATCTCTGGATCCAGTGACGCCTTCTTCAGGACCGGTCGGACTACCGCCTCCTTCAAAGGGGCAGGCACCCGACCCTCCCTCAGAGAAGCGTTAACCACTTCCAAGATCCAGGTTCCAATCCCGTGCTTGGAATCATTTATTAACCAAGACGGGCAAGGGTCCAAAAGGCAAGTGGTTGGACGTACTCGCCCAAGCACCTTGTCCACATCATCGGGCCGCAATAACTGAAATTCATCCAATAAATCTGGACCAGACGGCAGCGTTGGTGTCTCCTTTGAAACCTCTGAATCAATAGTGGTGTCCAGCTCGTGCCGAATCTGAGCGATTTTCTCCCTGAAATGCCTGGCAAAGTCGTCACAGCGGGCCTTTGAGGGTGGAATCAGGTCTTCCTTTGGACCTGGACGGACCAGGCCTTGCACCACTCGAAAGAGCTCCGCCGGGCGGCATTGTGAGGAGGCAATGGAAGCGGAAAAGAATCTCTTTTTTGCCGCCCTCACCGCCACAGCATAGGCCCGATAGTGGGCTCTTAAGTGTGTTCGGTCAGATTCATCTCGTGATTTCCTCCACCTACGCTCTAGTCGTCTCCCAACCTGCTTCATCGCCCTCAATTCAGGAGTATACCAAGGGGAAGAGCGGGCTCTGCCCGGTGGGAGAGGACGCTTAGGAGCGATCGTGTCTACAGCCCTGGTCATCTCCCCATTCCACAGTTCGACCAGAGCCTCGACAGGAGCACCCGTCTTGTCAGCCGGAAACTCCCCCAGGGCCTTCAGGAATCCTTCTGGATCCATCCGGCTCCGGGGGCGGACCCACATAATCGGGTCCGCACCCTTACAGAGGGAGAAGTCGCTCTCGAGCATAAACCTCACCAGGAAGTGATCTGACCATGACAGGGGAGTCAAGCATAAATTACTCACCCTCAGACCACCCTCTTCCTGCCCCGTCGAGAAAACCAGGTCCAGAGTGTGTCCCCGTTCATGGGTGGGGCCGGTGACATGTTGAGACAGCCCCATGGCCGTCATGGAGGCCATGAAGTCCTGAGCCGCCCCGGTCAGACTAGCCTCAGCATGGAGATTGAAGTCCCCCAGGACCAACATCCTGGGGGTCCTCAACACCAGGTCCGAGACAGTCTCCGTCAGCTCAGGCAGGGAGGCTGTTGGGCAGAAGGGTGCGCGGTACACCAACAGAATCCCCAGTCTGTCTCGGTCGCCCAACACCAAATAGAGACACTCCAGCCCTGGTCTCGAAGGGACCGGAAGTCCCGTGAGGGAGATGGAGGCTCGGTAAACCAAAGCGACCCCCCCTCCCCTCCCCTCCAGCCGTGAGCAGTGCTGGACCAGATACCCGGGCGGGCACACTTGGGAGAGGGCAACATCCCCCCCCTCTCCCGCCCAGGTCTCCGTTATGCAGACCAGGTCGGCCCCCTCATCCACAATCAGGTCCTGGATGAGGGCAGATTTGTTATTGACCGACCTGGCATTAAGCAACAGCACCGTCAGGCCGGAGGGGCGACTGACGAGACTCCCTGGCACCCTCTGGCTGGGAGCAAAACCAGAAGTAGGGACAGGTGTCAGCCATCTGTCCCTCCTTCTTCTATGCGGACACGTTAAGCTCCCAACGCTGTTACGTCCCCTGCCCATAACCACCTCAATGGCGGCACCCGTGCGCTCCCCAGGAAACATAAGCGGCAGCATGGCCAGGGACGACTCCATAAAAAGATTTAAAATACTACTAAAAACACACACACACACACACACACACACACACACTCACCCCTCACTCACAGCCCAGCAGGAGGGCCTACCATCGCCAAGCGCAAGCCCCTGGCCAGCCCCGCCCCCTGCTCGGCCACCCGAACGGCGGCGACCGCCCTTTGGCCGACGCCCTTTGTAGCCGCCGGCCCTGCGTCCCCCGCCTCGTCCGAAGCACGCCTGCCACACGTGCTGGGGCGTGGCGGAGCAGCCAAGTGGGCGGTGGATGGCGGCGCGGTCTTACGCGGCAAGGCAGCGGCTCCCCTCCGGCGCGGCGCGGTCTTATACAGCGAGGAGGCGGCCCTCCTCCGGCGTAGGCTGCCGGGCGCAGTTGGTGCTGCTGTTGGCGCGCTCCTCCCGCGGGCTTTGTAGCCGCCGGCCCTGCGTCCCCCGCCTCGTCCGAAGCACGCCTGCCACACGTGCTGGGGCGTGGCGGAGCAGCCAAGTGGGCGGTGGATGGCGGCGCGGTCTTACGCGGCAAGGCAGCAGCTCCCCTCCGGCGCGGCGCGGTCTTACACAGCGAGGAGGCGGCCCTCCTCTGGCGTAGGCTGCCGGGCGCAGTTGGTGTTAAAAACTTGTCCATGTATATATAGGTATTTTTGCTTAATTTACTTAATCGGGCTATATCTCCTCTGTGTGAGTGGTAGACAGAAATCATCAATGGGATGGATCATCCTGTGGATCTAGAACAGGGGTCTCAAACTCAACTTACCTGGGGGCCGCTGGAAGTAGAGTCTGGGTGAGGCTGGGCCACATCAAGTATTCCACCACCGTGATGGTGTTGGGCCACTCATCCCGTGGCCGGCCTGGGCGCCGCCGGTGCTTTGAAGGCCGCAGGGCCCCTCCCCCGTGCCCCGCCTGTCCCAGCAATTGGCCTGCGGGCCACGAGTTTGAGACCCCGATCTAGAAAAAGGTGGGAAAACGGTTCCTTGCAGTTTCTGGCTACAGTTAGGAGATTTTTAAAGGAGGTGGACTTTGTGCTCTTAGTTTTCCACATTCTATTTGTAGAAAGAATTCTTGAAGAACTATCTGAAAAAAAGAAACAGTTTTTGGAAAATTTGGCTTCAAATTTGAAAGCCCTAAAAGAAGCCCAGGCTCTTGCAGCTGTCCAGCACAATGATGTGAATGGTAAGTATTTATGTGATTTGATATCCCTTTTTCACATTAAGGGCACAACCCAATCCATAAATCTGTAACTCAAACATGAGTATCCTGTGTAGGGTAGAGAGGCTGTGCTCCTCTCCAACACCAGCAGCATTCGCCTGCCCCATCCTAGGCACCTTCAACTAGTTTCATCAAGGGTTAGGATTTGTTTGTTAAACTGTGAAAATAATGTTCAATTTATGTTATGTTTGTTTCTTCAAACAGAACTGGAAAAAAGAGTAGGCATAACTATTTTGTATAAATAATCTTTTGTACAGCTGATTTCTTAGATATACTCACCTCAGATACCCCTAAGAGGGCAGTCTTTGTTGATCTGGGATGCCACAATTTAAGATATGGGAAGTAGCAAATTCTAAAGACTTCTATCTATTTTTAGCAACAGTTCAGAAAGTTATATATATATATGTGACTTGCAAGTTTTGTTACTGATGTAGTGGTGGTCTGTATCTTCCTGCTATGCCTACTATCACGGGAGCCCCATGGTTTGTTTAGCTAGTCCCATATAGTAAAAGATCTAGTCTTCATTTTATGCTATTTTTTGCAGAGCAAAAGGTACAAGAGCTCATTGAAAAAAGAAGACTTTTGACCGCAGGTTTACAGACAATTATGAAAGAAATGAAACAATTACAGGATCTTCTTTCAACCAGACTGGAAATACCAACGCCTAGTGGTAAGTACAGAATGGAAAATATGATCAGATACACAATGGTTCACAAATGAAAGGTCTTTTTACCTAACTGATATGTGATAGAATAGACATGTTTTCCTAATGAGAGACAATCCAGACCCATTCCAATATGAAGAACTTCCCCTTTTCTCTGTCATAATTCCTCACAATTTCCAATGACTTGGTATTTTCCAGCTGCCACAAGCAGTGGCATTATGTGATCATTCCATTTAATGCTTTTAAACTCATCTAGTCTATCTTTTAAGACTGTTCCATCCACCAGGTAAAGTAGCTGAAATGATATCACATTAGCAAACATAACATAGGAGGTGGTTTACATTCTGATCATAAACAGAATACGAGAGAAAAATATAGTAAGAGTCTGAATGTTTTCCCAGACTACCTATGTGGTGAAATGTTTTTAACTTTCAGTGTTTTTAGGATTGTGGTCTATGCCCTATATGAATACTTTGTTAATACTTAAGTGATACTTAAATCTTCCCTCCATCTTATTCAAGATAGTTGGTAATTCAGTAAACCATTTTATTGTATTTCTATTACATTTTAATGAGTGCAGCTATTTCTGTTTTTATTTTTTGCTTACTTTGATAATGGTAAATATTCTTCATCCTCAGTCATCAAAATAACAAAAGAATATTTAATTTATTTAATTCATTTTATACCCAATAACCAAGTCTCTCTGGTTGGTTAACAAAGTTAAAATTAAACAAGTTAAAAACACATGCAACATAATTGCAATTGCTATAATTCAGTGTAGAAGCATAGCAGTGGTACAGAATAAAATGAAATATATTAAAACAAAGTTGAAAAGTTAAACTATTAAAATATTGGGAAAATAAAAAGATCTTCACCTGGCACCAAAAAGAATATAAAGTAAACACCAGGGGTACCTATTTGGGGAGCTCCTTCAAAGACTGGAGTATCACAACTGAAAAGGCCCTCCTCCTGCTAGCCATTTCCCTCACTTCCTTTGGAAGAGGCTCATGGAGAAGGACCCCTAGAAATGACCTTGTGTTCTGGGGAGGTATATATGGGAAGAGGCGATCCTTCAGGTAACCTGTCCCTAAGCCCTTTAAGCCTTTGAATAGTACTTGTTTAAATTGGGCTTGGACTTTGAACCAGCAGTCAGTGTTGCTGGAAGTGAACTAGTGTAATGTGTTCTTGTAAAATTTCATGAATTTTGAACATTTTTCAGCTGATAATTCTAAACTATTTCTCTTTATAGAAAGAGAGTTAGCAAAATTATCCGAGAAGAGAAGATTGGTTTGGGAAAATATGGAAAAAAATGTGGAAGAACTGAAAGCTTTGCAGGCTATTGTAAATAATCTGTCAGGCAGCACGAATCGTAAGTAAAGTGTTACATAGTGTGTTGGATACTCCTTCCAAATAGGGCAGAACTGTATTGTTCTGGAGAATCCACTAATCCTTTAGAGCAGCTTTTCACTGGCCACAAGGTACTATTAATCAGCAAAAAATTCCTCCTTGTTTCCTTCTGTGGAGCCCTTCTGAAACAGAGCTCATGAGAACTCTGGACCCAAGAGTTAATGTACTCAGGATCAGAGCTGTGTCTCACATTTTCCCTCATTAGCAAAGCGAATTGGCTGTGCAGTATTGAGTAATGATACATCATTCCTCAACCCCTTTCAAGTAGTTCTCTCTTTATGGGACTGAGATGGCTTTAGTGGGTTCTGAGTTTAAAACCTGCACCTGGAGTTACATGGGGGAATTCTTCCCTTTTGATACCATTTGATCTCCCAGTGACTTTCATTTCCTGATGAAAATGAGAGAAAGTGCAAAACAGGACTGCTGCTGAACATTAAGAAAACAAAAATCAAAGCTACAGAAAAATCACATGTTTTAATACTAACAATGAAGAAATTAAAGATATGTAAATTTTGCATGGCTCGGTCATCAATTCAAATGGAGATTACAGCCAGGAAATTAGGAGAAGACTAAGACTAGGAAGGGCAGCCATGAAGGAAGTAGAAAAGGCTGTTTCACTGGAGATCAAGGCCAAGATCCACTCTGCTGTATTCCCTATCACTAGGGATGGGTGTGCAAGCTGGACAGTGAACAATGCTGACAGGAATAAAACTGATGAGTTCAAAACTTGGTGCTGGAAGAGAGCTTTGAAAGACAAGTGGATTGTAGATCAAATCAAGTAGAATTTTCCCTGGAAGCAAAGCTGACCAAACTGAAGCTGTCATACTTCGGGTATATCAAGAGAAGGCAAGACTCACCAGAGAAGAAAACAATGCTAGAGAGATTCAAAGGCAGAAGAAAAAGAGGAAGACTAAATATGAGGTGACTAGATTCCATAAAGGAAGTCACTGCTTTGAGTTTACAAGAGTTTAGCAGGGCTGTCAAGAACAGGACTTATCACAGTGCTTTCATTCATTAAGTCACCATAGGTTGAAGATGACTTGATAGCACATAACAACAACAAATGCATCATCTGTTTGTTTGAAATGTTAAACTGTGCCTTAATTTTTAAAAAATCAGGTTTGTATTAATAAAAAATTAATTGTAAAATATAATTAAAAGCAACTGAAATATTGAAATGTAGCAATAAAATTGACAGGAAGAAGTCCAGCTGAAAGAACAATACTTAGATGCCTAGGAAAAGAAAAGGTTTATTGTGGCACCCACCCCAATAGTGTCAGTACCCAACATACCTCTCCTGGAAGGGCATTCCAAAATCAGGGAGCTACGACAAAGAAAGGTTTTCCTCTGATAAACTATGGTCCATGTAATTCTGAAACTCACTTGAACATTTAATAGTGATTGGTTTTAATTTATAATGGGAGCATTCAACGTAGCTCTGTTCCCTGGGCATTGTTTGTTTATTAGTTATTTATTTAATTTGTATTTACCTTTATTCACAAAAATGGCATTCAAAGCAGCTAACAATAAAATCAGGATTAAAAATATATCTTAAGTTATTAAAATACAACAACATCTAGTTCGGTTTTATTGTGTCATTTAGAATCTGTAGGAAGTTTTTGAAAGATCATTCAGAGTGATGATATCCTCCATTAATACAGCATCTGCAATCACCTGCCTTGGTTTTAAAGCAATTTCATAGCTGTATCTGTATGAATTAAGTTAAATACTCTGATAATTAAACTCTTCAAGATGGAGGCAATATTAATGCATACTCTCAGCATGCAGGAGCTGTTAGTGGAATTAATTTGGGTGGGAATATCCTTGTCCCATGAGATTGTTTTGCTCCTACATAGATGGGCACTCTCGGCAACCACTGGCACCTATGAGCTTCACAGTTTAGGCAGGTTATGTCTCTTTCTGAAGAAGAAGGATATTGTTATGTAACCTTATGACTAAACTATCGTATTGGTGCCAGGCATCTATGGCTGATGCATGGATTACTTCTGCTATTCAGAACTGTTTTTGGTGACATGTTGCTTATGATGTGGCAGTTTTAAGTTGTTACAGTTGTATTGTTTCCTCTTTGTGGCCTTTGTGTAGTCACACACATGGATTTTGCATATGCACAAGGTCCGCAGCTTAGGAGTGCTCCTCGACCCGGAGCTTTCTTTGGAAGCTCAGGTGACAGCGGTGGCGAGGAACGCCTTCCTTCAGCTTCGGCTGATTAATCAGCTGCGCCCCTACCTGGAGTACGACTGCCTGGCGACAGTGACACACGCGCTGGTGACTTCCTGCCTAGACTTCTGTAACGCGCTTTACGTGGGGCTTCCCCTGAAGATGGTCCGAACACTTCAATTGGTGCAAAATAGAGCTGCCAGGGTGCTGACGGGGACGGGGCGTTATGCTCACATGACTCCAGTCCTCCGTCAGCTTCACTGGCTTCCCATTGAAGCCCGGGCCCAATTCAAGGTGTTGGTTATGACCTATAAAGCCCTAAACGGCTTGGGTCCTGGCTACCTGAACGAGCGCTTACGTCTGTATATGCCCGACCGCCCCTTGAGATCTGCGGGAGAGTCCCTTCTCCGGGAACCTTCCATGAAAGAAATTAGGACAGTAAGTACTCGGAGGAGGACTTTCTCTGCAGTGGCACCCAACCTATGGAATTCACTCCCCAAAGAGGTCCGCCTGGCACCGTCGTTACTGGTTTTTCGGCGCCAGGTAAAGACCTTTTTATTTAAACATCATTTTAATTGTTAAAATATATGATCTGGCCAGGGCAACTTCTTCTTCCTTCTCTTTTCTCCTCCTGTATTCTTTATTTACTTATTTTATACTGTTAATTTTAATGTTATATTATTGTATCTCAGTGTATTTTTTGTATTTTTGTATTTAGTGGTAATTTATTATTTTCTATTGTATTTCAATGTATCTTATTGTGTTGTAAGCCGCTCCGAGGCTTCGGCAAGGGGCGGCATAGAAATGTTATAACAACAACAACAACAACAACAACAACAGCTTTTAAGGATTATATATTTCCTGTACTCAAGCATCTTATATAATTATCTGGACCCATTTCAGTCCGCATTCAGACCCGGGTATGGTACTGAATCTGCCTTGGTCGCCCTGTACGATGACCTGTGCAGGGAGAAGGACAGGGGGAGTGCATCCCTGTTGGTTCTTCTGGACCTCTCAGCAGCTTTTGATACCATCGACCATGGTATCCTTCTGGATAGGCTAGTGGGATTGGGGGTCGGAGGCACTGCTTTGCAGTGGTTCCGCTCCTATCTCAATGGCTGATTCCAGAAGGTGGTGCTGAGGGACTATGGCTCTGCACCATGGCAGCTATGCCGTGGAGTACCGCAGGGATCCATTTTGTCCCCCTTGCTATTTATCGTCTACATGAAACCGCTGGGAGAGGTCATCAGGAGGTGTGGGCTGCAGAATCATCAGTATGCTGATGATTCCCAGCTCTGCCTCTCGTTCTCCACCAATCCAGGTGAGGCAGTGGCTGTGCTGAACCGGTGCCTGGCCAAGGTAATGGGCTGGATGAGGGATGAGGGATTGACTGAAGCTCAATCCAGACAAGACAGAGGTCCTGTTGGTTGGTGGATCGGGCTCCGGGGAAGGTGAATTGAACCTAGTCCTGAATGGGGTTGCACTTCTTCTTAGGTACAAGGTCCATAGCTTGGGAGTGCTCCTCGACCCAGAGCTTTCACTGGAAGCTCAGGTGACAGCAGTGGCGAGGAGCGCTTTCTTTCAGCTTCGGCTGATCCATCAGCTGTGCCCCTACCTGAAGAATGACTGCCTGGCGACAGTGACACACACGTTGGTGACTTCCGGACTTGACTTCTGTAACGCCCTCTACGTGGGGCTGTCCTTGAAGATAGTCTGGATGCTTCAATTGGTTCAAAATAGAGCTGCCAGGCTGCTGACGGGCACTGGACATTATGTTCACATGACTCCAGTCCTCCGTCAGCTTCACTGGCTTCCCATTGAAGTCTGGGGCCAATTCAAGGTGTTGGTGATGACCTATAAAGCCCTTAATGGCTTGTGTCCTGGTTACCTGAAGGAGCGCTTACGTCCATATACGCCTGCCCGCCCGCCCCTTGAGATCAGCGGGAGAGGCCCTTCTCCGGGAACCCTCCGTGAACGAAATTAGGAGGGTAAGTACTCAGGGGAGGGCTTTCTCTGCAGTGGTGCCCAATCTATGGAATGCGCTCCCCAGAGAGGTCTGCCTGGCGCCGTCGTTATTTTTTTTTGGCGCCAGGTGAAGACCTTTTTATTCAAACGTTATTTTAATTGTTAATATTATTTATTTATTTTATTCTTTGGCCAGGGCGACTTAATTTATATTGTTTTATAGGATTCTATTTATTTATGGTTGTGAGCCACCCCGAGGCTTCGGCGAATGGGGCGGCATAGAAGTTCCATCCATATATATATATATAAAAAAAATAGGGGAGCTTACCATAACCAGTAGCTTATGATGCATAAAAGCTTAGGGCTACCTCTGCAACATAACTGCTACTGTTGCTATCCAGATCTCTTACTGCACAAATGGATTTGTGTTAACATGACTAGCAAAGCTGTATAAACAGCTATTTGGACACACAACTTCCATGATACTTAATTTCAGCTTATTCCAATATACTCAGTTTCATAGGCTGACATCTTCTGTAGAGAAAAGTTTTAAAATGCAATTAGTAATGTGGACATTCTTTTATGCAGAGCAGAAAATGAAGGAGCTAGCTGAAAAAAGAACCCTCCTGACTACCTATCTTGAGACAGTTCTTCAAGACATACAGAGCTTTGATTCAGACAAATATGTAATGACAAGACTTGATGGTAAGTGCAGAATAAAATTCCACAGAAATGACTTTAAATTATTTGCTCTAGCAACATCAGCATTAGAAACTAACACAGCACTGCACTGAGCACATCTCATCCACACCTTTTTCAAAGGTAACCATTGATTGTCAGTGATTCTGCTGTAAAGGAAGAACATTACAGGGCTTGGGGTGATGATGAAGACCAACCTGCCTCTAAGGCAGAGCTCCAGAGAAATAATCACCTAAAATATTCACTCAACTTTCCTATATTAATTCTGAAACATCCCTTTAGAAATAGATATTTAGCACTTACAGATTGTCATGAACATGTCATTTGTGTTAGTGCATTCTGTTTGGTTGCTACAAATGTAAATAGCTAAAAGTGCAGGGACAGTGTGTCCTTAAGCTGTTTACCAATGAATCACTCATTGCATCAAACTGGAGAAGCAAGAGGAACAACTCTAGAACAAACCATTCTTTCTCTGCATTGGGAAGGTGACAAGACAGGGGTTGAGATTTGGGTGTAGAGACAGAACACTGATCTGCAGCCAAGCTGGAGAATATGCTTTGGGGTTTAGGGAAAGAATACTGTTTTGTAGCTAGTATTGAAGTGACTGTAATGTTAAAGTCACTAACATTCAGATAAAGCCATCTTTCTTACAATTGGTGCTTCCCACTCACTAAAAGACATCAGAGAAATGGCATCTTGTGCCTGTCCATTGCCACCTACAACAAACATGGCACTTCATGAGCCTTAAAAATGCATGTGAGTCTCTTGCTTCAATGGCCAATTGAACATAATAACCTTTAAGTAACCCCCTTCCTTAACCAAATACTGATTTATTCTTCATGCACAATTGACAGTACATGGGAAATTGACTAATCTGATTTAAAATGCTAACTATTGTTATGTCCTAAGGGAAAATGCTGTTCCCTGTTGAGATATATAGTTGCAACCATACACTTAGGTTTTGTTATGCTACAATACATAAACAATTTTAAAATATTCCTTTTAAATAATATTTATAGAGCCTTAGCATCAGGTCCATGCCCATGATATGGGAAGGCTTTCACTATATTACATAGATGTTCCATGCCAATGAGAAGTGGTCCTTATAAGATATTCAAAAGTACATCCAGTTACAATAGTTACATTATAATAAGAACAATTAATTAACATGTAGAAAGGTTAATTAAAATATCCATGGATCAAAGGACATCTGAATCCCCCCCCTCTCTCTCTCACACACGCACACGCACACTTTTGATCTGCATACTGATGGCACATCAGTATTCAATAATGTTTCAAAGGAGCATTCGAGATTGTTATACAATTCTAGATATTATCTTATCTGCATTTCATTCCTGAAATTTCTTATCCTCATATGTGTATCTTAAATGTTCTTCTGTTGTTCTAGCATCTCTGAAAATGTAAGTTTTAAATCATACAGAGTATGATTTGTATTGAATGCCCACTACTGTTGGTCTCTAAGATATAAATTCAGTGGTCTGTGAAACAAATTTTACCTAATGGAATTATAGATTTTCTGTGCTATAATTAGTTGTTTATGTGCCATCAAGTCATCTCCAACTTGCGGAGACCCTATGAATGAATGACCTCCAAATGTCCTGTTCTTGACAGCCCTACTAAACTTTTGTAAACTCAAGGCTATGGCTTCCTTTATGGAATCAAGTCACCTCATGTTTGGTCTTCCTCTTTTCCTTTTGCCTGTGACTCTCCCTAGCACTGTTGTCTTCACCAGTGAGTCTCTCTTTCTCTTGATGTGCCCAAAGTGCGACAGCTTCAATTTAATCAGCTTTGCTTCCAGGGAAAGTTTTGATTTGATTTACAATCCACTTGTTTGTCTTTCTGTCAGTACAGGGTATTTGCAGTCTTCCAACACCATGCTTTAAACTCATCCGTTTTACACCTGTCAGCATTATTCACTATCCAGCTTTCACAACCATCCATACAGATAGGGAGTGCAGCACAGTGGATCTTGGCCTTGATCTCCAGTGAAACGTCCTTACACTTGATGATTTTTTAAGTTCCTTTATGGCTGCCCTTCCTAATTTCAGTCTTCTTCTAATTTTTTGGCTACAGTCTCTGATTAAATTAATGACTGGGCCAAGGTATGCAAAATTTGTTTCTTCATTGTTGACTGTAAAGTTCTGTAATTTTTATGTAGTCATGGTTTTTGTTTTATTAATATTCAGCTGCACTACTGCTCTTGTATTTTCTTCTTTCACTTTCAAAGGAGTCAGTTCAATTTATTGTTGCTTTGTGCCAGTAATATGGTATTATTTGCATATTTTAATAATGGATTTATCCTTCCACCTTCATTTCACTTTCTAATATTGTAGGTTCTTCCTGACAGGATTCCTCTTTGAAGGAGTCTATCCATGCGAACAGTCTTCTGATTGGTTGCCTGAAGTATGTATTTACAATATGCAGATTATTGACTGCACAGAGTTCTGTGAGTTGTACTACTGCTTAATTTCTGACTCCTAGGCCAAATCCTCCCACAACATTGTGATCTGCTTTGTTTCCTACTTTTACATTCCTAAGATCCATATTTATTTATTTATTAAAAGCTTTTGTATGCCGTCCTATTATACAAGATCTCAGGGATAAATACAATTCCTCCTAGATGCCTGTGTAAAAGTTTTCCATTTCTTCTTCAGCATCTGTTATTGGAACATAGACTTGAATATTGGTTATGTTAATAGTTTTGCATTACAGCCCGTTACTACCTGTGGGACAGCTTGCCTCAATACTGGAGTCACTCAATTTCTTCTGAGTTTGTTATTGCCTGAGCAAAATACTTCCTGTTTGTCTGAATGAAAATATATATTCATTCTCTTTTGCTGATGTGAATGTTACTCTGAAGAAGGGAGATGCATCTTAGTTTGGTGTTTCAGCTCTGACCTTTCCACCTTAGGTGACCCTGCTAGGAGACCAGAGTAGTTGGGAGAGTCTGGCCTTCTGGTGTCCCTTTTGTCTTCTAGGATCCTTCCCATAGCATAGATGACTTTGTGAAACTGTGAGACAGTCTCTGAGGTGATAACAATCTACCCTCCTGGCTCCCTTCCCGTGAACCTTCTTGTAGGGCACATGGTGGTAGATGGACTTATGTGGGAAAGAATAATTCTGCTGAATTAGGTTTCAGGTGGCATGTGTCTGCTTGTATCCATCTCATTGTAAGCATCCATTCATCTGTCTCTCTTTCAGGATCTTTCCCACAGGGCAGAGTGTGAGAGAAGATCCTGTGAGAAACTGGGAAGTTTCAGCTGAAGCAGGCTTTATTGGGATCTTTGCATGCTTACTTCCCTTTCTACAAATACAAATTACAGAAGTGCTGATTTTATATTCCACTGATTGGAAGATTTATTTTTCTTCCTGTATTGTACCTTCCCCAATCAACATTCTCATTTCCAAAGGATTATGCTTGCTTAAACTAACTCTGATTATATTCTCAGTTATTGAACCCTAATCCTGAGCATGGGAACAAGTTAATCCTGAGACGGTAGGGCTACGCCTCGGGCTTTGTCCGAGGAGGTAGAAGTTTCCTCAGAGAGAGCGGAGCAAGAACTGAGACGTGAGGATAGCGGTCCTCATTGAAGCGGGGCTCGTGTCTTTCAGGAAGCGGTGCAGATTGAGACCTTTTACAATTCCTTGTATACTGGATAGACAGCACCAATTCCTTTATCTATTCTCACTTATGGCAACACTTAGCCTTTCAACTTGGAACACACGAGGTCTACGACAACCAAAGAGAAGGGAGGAGATCATCCCACAACTAGCTAAGCTTCCCTATGATATCACGGTCTTACAGGAGGCGCACATATGCAACGAGCAGCAGAGGAGCCATGCTCAGAGATTATGGTCCCCGGGACCGTCGGTGTGGTCCTACGGAGAAGAACGTGGTGCAGGGGTAGCTGTACTATTTAGGGAAAAACATAATCTCCATATTGACAACATTTTAGAGGCCCTCCTGGGGAGATTGATCGTGATCGATATCTCCTTAAAAGATTTGTCGGCAGACGGCCTGGAGATCTCGAGGCCCTTTCGCTTATGTGGTCTCTACATGCCTGTGGATAGTTCCCGGAGGAAAGGGTTTTGGGAAAACCTCAAGAACTTCTGCTTCACGCAGCGCTGTTTGATAATAGCGGGAGACTTCAACAATAGGACTAAATTATCCGACAGGATTCGTGCGGTCAACTCTCCCGCTCGGAGCAGAGCACTGGCCCTGAGTGCAGAGGAAAGGGACCTAGAAAAATTCCTGATGAGTCAAGGACTCCGGGATAAAGCCTTGGAGGTGCCTAACTCGTTGAACTTCTTCCCCGTGCCTTGCAGGAAGGCGTTTCTAGATACTTTCCCCACTACAGATGGGGTGAGGTTCACTTACTATTCGGGGAAAACAGCAAGCAGGTTAGACCGGTTCAGAGCCCCAAAGGAGGTCAAGACAGAGAAATGCAACATCGTCGTCACCCCGTGGTCAGATCACACCATTCTGGCTGTCGAGCTGAGCTTTGGGCAGGTATACCCTAGGGGCAGACCCCTGTGTAGACTCAGACCCAAGATGCTGGACGCGTCTTGCAGGGACAATATGGCTAACGTTTTGGCCAGTATGTTGACCCTGCATGACATCTATTTTGATGAGTTACTGGAATGGTGGGAAAGGATCAAGAGGGCGATTAGGAACAGCTGCCACAAGTATGAGTTTAAGGTGAATAGGCGAGGACTCCAGCACTACCAGGAGGCCGTCTTTCACTTCTTACAGTGCCACAGCAGAATGAATCAGGGACGACCATACGACGAAGGGGTTTTGGTCTGGTCTAGGAAAGTCATCGCAGAATTCCACTACAACCAAAGGAGGAACCGGCTAAACTATAGAGATTATAGAGTGAAGGGCTCCGCTGTTGACGTAGAGGAGCGGACGAAGGCTCGCAGTCCAAAGACACCCATAGAGATGAAAAGTCTGCGAGAGAAGGAAGGAGACGCGGTCACCTTCCACTCGCAGGAGATGTTGTCTATCATGGGGCGGTATTACCAGCAGTTTTTCGCTCCTAAGGACATTAACTCCCGCGAGGTGGAACGCTTCTTGGAGGACATTCCCAGAGAGAAAGCAGGCTCTCTCTATGGGAAACTGACAGAAGCGGAGAGTCAGATGTTAGAGGCACCTATTGAAGAAGACGCCATCTTGACGGCGAAAGGAAATTCCACCCCTGGAGCAGATGGGCTGGGATATGAATTTTATAGGATATTTTGGGAATGGCTCGTCCCCCCTCTGACAAAAGTGTTTAACTCATTACTGGCCCGAGAGCGACTCACTGAATCCTTTTATCAGGGCACTCTGATTTTCTTCCCTAAGAAAGGGGACCTGATGCTGCCGGCTAATTGGAGGCCCATAGCATTGACCAACATGGATTATCGCCTCCTGGCGAAGATACTGAACAGGAGACTGGCTAGTGTGGCACACAAATTGGTCGTGGGGTGCCAGACCAGTGCAGTGCCGGGGAGAGCTATGACAGACTCCCTCTGTCTAATGCGGGAGATCTTCCAGTTGGTGCGGGACAGGAAATGGGCGGGACGGTTTCTCCTGTTAGATCAGAGCAAGGCATTCGATAACGTCCACCACTCCTTCTTGTGGAGGGTTCTCCGATGGAAGGGCCTCCCGCCCTCCTATGTTGGGTTCCTCAAACTGCTGTATGCCGAAGCCACCGTCACTCCCCAGATCAATGGACACAGAGGAAGTCGCATCGATTTACAATCAGGAGTAAGGCAGGGGTGTCCGTTGAGCCCACTCCTCTATGTATTGGCTCTGGACGCTGTCCTGTGCTGCATACAGCTTGAGGAGGGGATAGCGGGGATCCGTTCGGCCCTTCCTACCAGTGCTCCCATACGGATCAAGTTCGTGGCCCATGCCCATGACATCTTGCTGCTCCTGAATGATGACAGAGAGGTCAGGAGAGTGCAGCGGATCTTTGATACGTACGCACGTGCCTCGGGTTCTCAGATAAACAAGAAGAAAAGTTGCCTTATTTCTTTTGACCCCGAGGACGAGCAGCTTAAGATAGCTCCCATGGAAACAGACCAAGAGGGGGAGGGCAGGAATGAGCAGAAGGTAGAGGAGGTGAAGATTCTGGGGACTTACTATTCCATAGCCAAGGAAGGGTGGAAGAGGAACTGGTTCGCTTGGCTTCAAAAGTTAAGGAAAAAATTGGAATGTGGAGGAAGTGGCAACTGACCGTGTATCAAAAGGCGGTTTACGTACGCACGTACGTGTTGCCAGTAGCGCATAACACAGCGGTGGTCTACCCCCCTCCGGGAGCCGTGATGAAGGAACTGGAGAAGGAGCTCTTCAAATTCCTCTGGGGAATGGCCACCTTCCCTCTGGCGAGGGTGGTGGCCTATAGACAGATAGACCAGGTGGGTTTGGACCTCCCGGCTCTCCGTCTGAGGATGTTCACCACCTTCCTGAGTTACAACTTTGGTAAATATGCTCAATGGGAGGAGGGAGGGGACCAAACTCACATGTGGGTGGTCCTGTTTGCACAGCACTGGGTGGGTAAACCGTGGGCGGAAACCTGGTGGGGGGAGCACTCCCTCGACTTTACCGTCTTGGCCACGATGCGGTGCACGGGGCCCGAATATCTGAGGGAACTCTACAGCTTCATTAAGCAGCATAAAGTCCATGCAGAATGGTTTGGTACTAGCCGAGGGGACCTGCGGAGTATCAAACGAGCGGTGTATAGAGAGCTGCTAGAGGTGGCCTATTTCAGACCTCAGGTCGTCAAGAATGCGAGGAGAGAGAGCCTCTCTCAATACTTGAGGGAACAGACTTACCCGATAGAATATTTTCAAGACAGAAGGGTTCCGTTCCGGCTGTGGGACATCAGGTGGAGGTTGTATCATCAGGTGTATGACCTGCAAGGGACCAGACCCTGGCTTCCCGGGTGGGCGCAGGCCTGCCCCAGACAGCAGTGTAAGAGCGGGGCTGTCGCGAGCGGGACGGTGCAAAAGGAGACTTTGAGGCACTTTGTCAGCGATTGCCCCGCGGCACGTGCCATGTGGAAGGCGGTGTCTGAAGCACTGGACTGGCCAAACCTGGGCTCCCAGGACTGGGAATCAGTCGTGTCTGGCACAGAACCTGCTCCTCCATTGAAGGGACCCAGGAGGAGGGTGCCCAGGAAGCGGTGGTGGAGAGAGAGCACGGCTCCCAAGACGTACTGGACTGTGCCGTGGTCCACAATTAGGCTGATTAATCTGTACGTTCTGTTGGCGCTGTCGCTCCAACGCCACAGAGAGATAAAGACATAAAAGGTGGCTGACGTGGCCGGCTCAGTCAAATTTGTCCAAGAGAAGATTTTTTGGTTGAGCCGCGAGGAAAAAGGGAGGATGCCGCCCAGTCGGTGGAGGAAATTGTGGCCGTGGTTGAGTGGGGCTCATGCCCCGATCACGTAATGTACGTAAACCGCTCATACATGTTGCTGAGACACATGGCATGAACCTATCAAGGAGAAGTCTACAGAATGTTCTTTTTGTAAATTTGATTTGTAAAGCTTGGGAATCCTGTAAATATGTGTACATTTGGCATTTTGATATCTTGTAAATATTGGATGGGGTACTTTTCTATTTTTGTAAAGTTGCTTTTTTTGTGCCTTTTGTAACTTTTGTAGTATGTTTTTATTTAAATAAAAAATTTCAACCTAAGTTCAGGAATACATTACTCTGCACTTATTGCATAGTGGATTCAAAAATTAGTTCATTCTTTTACCGTACTAGTAAAAATCTTTGGTCTCTGAATAGCTAATCAGTCCCAGCCTGCCAGCATTTTGACAAGTTTTGCAGGTAGGAAAAATGCCCTTACTATAAATACTGGGAGCCAGGAATAATTCTAGAAGAAGAGCACATAATGTGATCCTCCATTTTCTTAAAGAGTGGTATTGCAAATAAGCTTTCCTTCTGGCAGTCCACCAAATGATGAAGTTGCTTGTAAGACTGTTGAAATGGTTGGGAGTAGCATCTTTGTTCTTTTTGTTAACTGTGAAAAATACAAATAAGAACTTTCAGATCATTCAGTCCTGCTACTTTAAGATCCACTTTTCTTATAGTAAAATTAATTTTACAAAATTCTAGTTTTAAAGGAAATATTAGACAATGCTTTCATTTGTTGACTTTTGTTATTTTCACATTTCTAGGGAGAAAAATAAATGATCTCATAGAACTTTCAAGACTAGAGTCAAAACTAGATGAACTGGAAGAAACAGGGTGTTTTTCAGATATTCAGCTGAGTAGTATAAGTGAGTATATAAATGGAACCTTGTGTGTACTTCAATATGTTCTTCAATCTGATTTAGACTGAAAGTGTCCTTTGGCAACTTTTCTTTTTGTATAACAGCATGTATAATGAACAGACACAAAGCCACTGGAGCAGAAAGCAAAATATGCTTAAATGCATTCTTTTCAGTTAAGGGTACAAATCTGTGCATGTTTAGATGGAACAAAATCTTCCAGTTCTGATCATGCACCTTGCCACCATGGCTGGTCGGAAGGATTCTGGGAGTTGCAGGATGCTTTTTTCATCTAAACAAGCATCCCTTTCTGTCCAAAATACATAAACATCTGGTTGTTTTTATAGAAAGAAAAGTGCATGGACTAAAAGAACAAAGAAGGAATTTAATTGATAAATGGGAACTACTTCTTTTAGAAGAATATCCAGAAACATATGGACTTGATAGTGAGTATAAAATACTTATAATTTTAGGTTATTTTGAATTTAATGTGATAAATGAAATTGTCCACTATAACAGTCAAGCCCTACTCCTTCTTTTAAGCCTTCTTTCCCTTCCTCTTTCTTACTTAATTTACTAACTAAACTAAGTATTGTACATATAGTATCACAACACTTGGTTTCAAGTTTGGAACAAAGCTAGCAGCATGGTGCTTAAGTCTCTCCCAGTGTCATCAGTAGGACTCAAAAGTGCTTAAATTAGTTTGCTCATGCCCTAATTTAGCATTTCCATAACTAGTTTAGTATGTAGATGAAATTAGTTTCCATATCCCACTAAAGACATTATGTGGGGTCTACCCACATAACTGATACAGACTCATTGCTGATCAGAATATATAATGGACTATATCAATAGCTGATAATCATTGTACTGTATTGTATTTCATTTCTATAACACCCAATAGCTATTGGGTGGTTCACAAAAATGACACAGTATTTTAAAAATAGCATATAAAACTTCAAACACTCTAGGGTGCAATCCTATACATATTTAAACAGATCATAGGCCTACAATTCCTAACATTCCTGAACTGAATCAATAATTATTGATTACTACTAAGTTTAAAACTATAGTCCCAAAATATTGTGATAGGAAGGAAGAACTATCATAATTTGCTACTGCTTGGCAACTTTTCTTCTTCTCTGTACCATACTACTTGCTTCTTTCTATGGGGAAGCAATATGCCTTGGCTTCTCATAGTAAATGTATGGATTGAGGAAACCACCAACCTCCACCCACTGTTCGTCCTCCCCAAAACTCTATCTTATCTATTGTCTTGGCCTTTTTATTCTTCAAAATTAATTTGTAAAGGCTAAGACTACATATTGCACCTATCATGGGGAAATGTTTGCATATTGTTCTTATTAACTAGTGTTACTATAGGACTACTAGTATGTGTGATGCTTTATGCAAGACTTAAGGACACATCCCCATCTTAAGGAACTTATTGTTAAAAGAAAAATCAACCCAGAAAATTGTGTGAAAGGGTGGTAAGGATAAATAGGGAGAGCTTATGTGATTATTTCAGTTAATATACTGGGGGTTAGTTATAGGCTTAGTTACAATGGGGTAGGTGAACTAGGGGGTTATCTAATAGACCTTTTAGAAAAAGCTAGGTCTAAGGAAAGGCCTGTAAGTAGTCAGAAAAGTATTCTGAGCCCTGGATGGTAGTTCCATGGATATGAAGCTTGCAGGGGAGAAAGGGCTAAATCCTCCAAGAATGCAAGAGACATTTTGATAGCAGAGGGTGATGCAGCTGCATGTAGCATTAGTAAACATGTCCTCCTCCTTCTTTGTGGTCTCTGTGCATCACACATAATGGGTACTGTACCTACACAGTACCTGTTGCCGGCCAGAATACCCAGATTCAACGGATTTTGGCGGGAACTCCGCACCCCTTGCCGCTGGTACTATATAGGGTAGCGCACCCGCCATTTTCCACAGTCTTCTTTCGACTGCCGATCACATTGCCTCAAGCCATTACCTTATCTCTCTTGCTGTTTGATTGTTGTCCTCTTGTACTTTCCAGTTGAATTTATCCAAGTTGTTTCACCCTTATTTCCCAGTTTAAATCCTCTTCTTCCTTCTTTCCTTCCTATATATAAAAAAAGGTTTAAATCTCTTTTTACTTATTCGTACTTTCCTTCTTACTATTCTTACTCGATGGCTCAATGCGCAGCCTTTCGAAAGTGTTCTAAATGCGGGCCCAAAATGTCTCCGATGGACTCGCATAAGCTTTGCCTTCTCTGCCTGGGAGAAGGGCATTGCACCAATAAATGTGGGCACTGCCAGGCCTTCACTAAGCAGGCCCGGAAAAATCAAGAGAACCGGCTGAGAAAAATCCTTTGGGATCAGGCCTTACTAGCCTCCGACAAGCTTGCCGCTCAGCCTATGTCGACCGGCCCTTCCATGGTGACCTCCCCTCCCCCGCCATCTGGGGGAGTTGCTTCTGAAAAGACCTTTTGCTCCTCCCATTCCTCCTTGCTCAAACAAAAGGAGAAGCGGAAGCACACCGACCGCGGTGATCCGTCGGTCTTGAAGAAGCCCAAGAAAGATAAATTGGGCAAGACTAGCCATAAGCATAGGCTTGCGTTGGAACCACGTCGAGATTCGGATTCGACTGTCCCTTTGGTCCAGATGGCACCATCGATCCCGATGCCCTCGACACCGACAACAAGGGCGTTGATGCAAGTTACGCCACCCGGATCTCCACAGAGGCTTGAGTCCTCGGTTCCGACAACATTGCATCCACCTGAACCTGCCGTTCATGGGTCGATGTCAGATGGAGAGGTCTGAGATTCTCCTCCATGATCGCTGCCATGCCACCAACCAGCCCACTCCCCGACTCCAATGCCATCTTCTCCAGAGGCTCCCCGGAGGCCCACACTGGCTGAACCCCACCAGTATCATCGCTTGTCGGGGGTCCCAATGCCATACGAAGGCCCCAAACCATCTCGACCCTACTATTGGGATTACCTGCCTCCATATGGCTACTATCCCCTGCTGAGTGAACACAGGCACTGGTCTCGACCAGCCAGGACCGAAGCTCCCTCCACTTTGGCACCGATGACCTCTCGCCCTCCTCCATCTCCGGCTCAATCCTCCTCCAGTCCGCCATATCCTTACGACTTGGATTCCGAGGACTCGGACGAGTGCTCCACATCCTCCGCAGCAGTGATCTCCACCCAGCGGCCTGGGTCACCGGAGGAATCCTACGCCACCTTCGGTGAGCCACCTTACCCGAGCCTTGGAGATTGAAGTCAAACACCAGCTGAATATCAAGGACAATTTTTATGATATTGTTCATAAAGAGCAGTCCTCTACCATCACTATTCCATTAATTACAACCTTACAGGAAGCTATGGAGGATACATGGACTTCTCCCAGCCAACCTCACCCAATATCCAGGAGGTATGAGTCCATGTACAAGGTCTGGGAACAGGATATCTTGTTCCTTTTGAGGCACCCAAAACCCAACTCTGTTGTGGTCGAGTCTTCCCAGGGGCGAGACAACAGGGAGCACTCGGCTCCTAGAGACAAAGAGGGCAGAAAGATAGACCTCATGGCACGGCGCATCTATATGACCATGGGACTGGGTCTCAGGATCTCGAACAACGAGGCAACGATGGCGAGGTATCAGCATTTTCTGATGCAGTGGCTGGATTCCATCACCTTGTCGATCGCAGAACAACAGCGTGACCTGGTCCGAGTCTTCATCAGAGAGGCTATGCAACTCTCTATTCAGCAGCTCACTACAGCCCGTCATCACGTCGACTGCGATTCCTGTGCTCTGGTCGGCTCCGTCGCTCTCTGTCGACACGCCTGGTTGTGTTCTTGTAATTTCCCAGAGGAAACCAAGCACCGGATCAAGGGGATGCCTTTCGATGGTTTGGGTCTCTTCCACGACTGTATAGACCACAAGCTCGAGCATATCTATAATACTCAAGCTACTGCTTGGAAGATGGAGATCCCAGGCTCGACCCGTCGTAAGTGGCCTCAATCTCGTTATCCGAGATCCCAGCCCTATCACTGCTACCAGCCGCGCCAACAATACCCTCAGTGACAACAACGAAACCAAGCACAACCAACCATACAATATCAGCAAGGCTGCCGTTGCCAACCCACCGATAAGAGGCAACGTTGACGGGTTGCACAAACTAATCCTCTCTCTCTCATACCCTCCCTCCCTCCCTTCGGGGGCCAGCTGCCCTTTTGGGAGGCCATCACATCTGATAAATGGGTACTTTCCATCATTGAGTCTGGATATAGAATTGAGTTTGACACCATACCCCCTTTGGGAGTTGTACTCTATACCGCCCCATCGAAAGTTCTCAGAGAGGAGGTATTCCAGCTGCTCCATAAGGGAGCAATTCACCAAATCTCCCATTCCGATGGACTCTGCGGCTTCTACTCCAGATACTTTACGGTACCGAAACGGGATGGTGGTCTACGCCCCATACTTGATCTAAGGGGCATCAATGCCTTTATTACAACTAAGAAATTTCGCGTGACCACCCTACAGAATATCCTTCCCCTATTAGAGAGAGAAGATTGGTTCACATCTATAGATTTGAGGGATGCCTATTTCCATATCGGCATCCACCCACATTACAGGAGGTTTCTCCATTTTACTGTTGGGTCTGACATTCAAAAATACAATGTCCTCCCTTTCAGTCTTGCGACAGCCCCTAAGGTATTTACCAAGTGCATGGCTCCGGTCTGTGCTCACCTTCGTCAACAAGGTGTACAAATTTACCCATATTTAGATGATTGGCTTATCGTCTCTTCTTTCCGGGACCACCTGGTCATGGACATTGAAACTACATGTACCCTCCTGGAGAACTTGGGACTACGTATTAATAGTGAAAAATCCTGTCTCACTCCTTCGCAGGTCATCGAGTTCATTGGAGCACAACTCAATTCAGTCCAGGCACGAGCATTCCTCCCACGGGCCCGAATGGAAAGACTCTGTTCCGTAGTCAGACAAATCCAGGAAGGCGGACGAATTCAAGAACTGATTATCCAGAAGCTCCTGGGCCATATGGCCTCGACAATCATGGTTGTTCTTCGTCATGGCCTCTGTGCATCACACATATGGGTTCTGTGCCTGCACAGTGCCTTTGGCTGGAAGATTAACAGCTAACGGTTTTTGGTGGGAACTGCTCTCTCCCTCCCCGCTAGCATTATATAAGGAGCGGAGTGTCCGCCATTTTCCAGTCTTTGCGACCGCCGTTCGTTGTGCCTCATGCCGCTTCACTCTCGCTAAGATTATTACTTACCTTCTTGCTTGTTGGAAAATCTCTCCTTTTTCCTACCAAGTTTGTATCCCTTGTTTCTGTTGTTAGTACTTCACTTATTTTTCTTCTTAACTTTTGAACCATTTTTTCCTCTTTATCGTTCCCCAAAAATAAACCCCAAAAATATTACTTTCCTGCTTTACTATCTCCTTTTTTTCTTCTTTCTACGATGGCGCAACGGGCAGTGTTCCGCAAGTGTGAAAAATGCGGCTCCAAAATGCCCGCCACGGACCCGCATGATCTGTGCCTCCTTTGTTTGGGGGAAGGGCACAGAACCGATAAGTGTGGCCATTGTTTGGCCTTCTCTAAGGCAAGGAAGAACAGGGAGAACCGCCTCCGCAAACTCTTGTGGGACCAGGCTCTCCTCCAATCGGACCGGCTGGTGGCTAAGCCTTCCACTGTTGTGGCTCCACCCGAAGGCCGTCCAACTTCGGCTGACCTGCCGCAACACCCGGCCTCTTCCTCCATTGCTCCGCCCTCACGCCCTTCTGAAGAAGGCGCTCATACCATGGCCGACCAGTCTGTTTCCCTGCTGAGGAAACAAAAGGGAAAAAGGAAGCACAGCGACTCAGATAAATATCCTGTGCATAAGAAGGCCAAGAAAGATAAGACAGGCAAGCCAGTTAAGAAGCCGAAGAACCCCGAGCAGGCAAAACACCGCCACTCGGGCTCGGCCTCTTCCTCGATTCCGATCCCTGCTTCGGAACCAACACCCTCGGTCCCGACCATCCAGGCGGCTATGAGGGTTACCCCACCGGGCTCACTGTGCCGACCGACAGCCGAACCCATTCTGGATTCAAGGCGTGGTTCCATCTCAGATGGGGAAATACGAGATTCTCCACCTAGAGCTCGATCACCAACCCCGATGCCTCCGATCCCAATGGATTCTGAGATCGCCATCTCCCCTCCGAGAAGCCGTAGGAGCCGTTCCTCGGATGCGAGGTCTGATGACTGGTACCACGCCAGGTACTCCTCCGCTCTGAGACGAGAAGAGTACCACTCCGTAGCCTATTATCCGACCTCCAGGGGACAATCTTCGCCACCAGCACCTTGGGAACGTTTCCATTCAACGCCCAGAGACCCAGCGAGGGCCCCATCTAAAGAAAGTGGCAGATCAGAGTCACCAGGAGATTCTTCCTCCAGTGTACCACCCCCCTACTGGATGGAATCCGACGAGTCTGAGGCTGACTCGACCTCGCCGGATGCAGCGGTTGCTTCTCAGGGCCCCAGGTCACCCGAGGAACCGTATATATCATTTAACGATCTGATTGCCAGACTAGCTCGATATAGAAGCCCACCAACAGCCGGGACCGAGTACTGATCGTTTTTATGATGTGGTCGGGGTGAACGATCCACATCTATTGCCTTGCTGTTTATTACAACCTTACGGCAGGCAATGACCCAGCCGTGGGACCTCCCAGCTCACCCACAACCGACTTCTCGTAAATACGAGTCCATGTATCGGCTGCGGGAAGAGGACATCCCATTTCTTCTCCGTCACCTCAAGCCGAATTCAGTTGTAGAATCCTCGCAGGGGCGGGAAGCCCGTGGACGCACCTCGCCTTGTGACAAAGAGGGCAGAAAGGTTGATTCCCTCGCCCGCTGGGTATATGCAGCTTCGGGCCTTGGTTTACGAATTTCTGATTATGAGGCAATCCTGGCGCATTAACAATATTTCCTTATGCAACGCCTGGACGCCATCATTGATACCCTCCCGGGAGACCAGGGCAAACTTGCTAAGACTTTTGTTAAGGAAGCTATGCAAGTGGCGGTGTAACAGCTTTCCACCGCGAGGCACCACGTGGACTCTGATTCAAGGTCGCTGGTCGGTGCCATTTCCCTCCGCAGACATGCCTGGTTGCGTAATTGCAATTTTCCGGATGAGATGAAGCAGAGAATTGAGGAGATGCCATTCAACGGTTCCGGTCTCTTCCATGCAAGGACGGATAGCAAATTGAAGAAAATCCATGAATCAAGGATGACGGCCCGTCGTATGGAATGGCAATCTCTACCCCGACATAAGTGGTCATGGTCACGTCCACAGTACTGTCAACAATTTCCACCTCGGCAACAACAACCGCATCAACGTCAGCAGCGTTGCAGGCAACAACCACCCCAGTGCTTCCAACAGGGCCACCGCTGCTTTGATACGGGCAGGCGACAGCGCTGATGCGATGAGCGAACTTCTCCTCTCATTCCAACTCTAGCCTCCCCCCTCTCATTTGGGGACCAGCTGAAGAGTTGGATCTCCATTTGGGAGTCCATCACATCTGATGGGTGGGTGTTATCTATCATTCAGCACGGATATGGAATCGAATTCGACGTTGTGCCATCACCAAATCCTATCTGCTATACTCCAACTTCCTTGGTACTGTTAGACAAGATTCACCAACTCCTTGCTAAAGGAGCTATTTGTCGCCTGTCATTATCGGAGGGATTCCATGGGTTCTATTCCAGATACTTTACGGCCCCGAAACAAGATGGGGGTCTCAGACCAATATTGGACTTGAGAGCTCTCAATAGATTCATAACACCAAAGAAGTTTCGGATGACCACACTTCAAAGTATTCTCCTGTTGCTGGGAAGAGGGGATTGGTTCGCCTCATTGGATCTGAAGGATGCCTATTTTCATATTTCAATACATCCAAGTTATAGGCGTTTCCTTCGTTTTGCGGTGGACTCTGAAATCTACGAATTCAATGTGCTACCGTTTGGATTAGCCACTGCACCAAGGGTTTTTACAAAGTGTATGGCTCCTGTCTGTGCACACCTTCGATTACACAGAATTCGGATATACCCGTACCTTGATGATTGGTTGCTGGTCTCCGACACAGAAGCAGGGCTTTCATTTGCTGTTGAGTTTACATGTGCTCTATTGCACGATCTCGGACTCTGTGTTAATCGACAGAAATCTTCCCTTCTCCCTACGCAGGTGATCAACTTTATCGGAGCCCGGCTGGATTCTATGTTGGCAAGAACCTTCCTTCCTCGGGACAGACGGCATGCGATTGCTCAGTGCATCGCTTGGATTCGACAAGCAAGAACCATTCCCACCCGGTCTATTCAGAGCCTGTTGGGACACATGTCTGCTTCCATCGCTGTGATTCCGCATGCCAAACTCAGGCTATGTCCCCTTCAACTGTTCTTCAACGGAACATTTTGACCACAGACAGATCCACCTACCAAACGGATTTGACTCCCGGCTTCTGTTCTTCGGTCCCTGTTATGGTGGATAGACCCAGCCAATCTGACTGTAGGCATTCCGTTTCGACCCCGGTACCCTACAGTAACCCTCGGCACCGATGCGTCCCTGCTGGGATGGGGAGCCATTTGCTCCGATCTACATACCCAGGGAATATGGAGTCACCGGGATTGCAGGAACCATATCAATTTTCTGGAACTTCTTGCCATTTTCAAAGCCCTGTAATCATTCGAGGATGTGCTTCTACACCAGGTCGTCCAGGTGACCTCAGACAACATGGCGACAGTCTTTTATTTGAACAAACAAGGGGGAACCTGATCCCGGAAACTAGCCTGCCTGGCCATGCAGATTTGGGACTCGTGCATACCGAGAGGTATCACTCTTCTAGCAGTTCATCTTGCGGGCACGGAAAATACAGACGCGTATCTCTTGAGCAGACATACGTTGCGGTCACACGAATGGGAGCTAGACCATTGGGTTTGTGACATGCTATTTCACCGATGGGGCCAGCCAAACATCGACCTGTTTGCCACACAACAGAACAGGGCATGCACGGCCTATTGTTCCAGAGCGGGGATGGGTCAGGACTCGCTCGGGGACGCTTTCATGATCCCCTGGACAAATATGACTTTTTATGCTTACCCTCCAATCCCACTCATCATGAGAGTGTTGGCAAAGATCATTCACGAAGGGGCCACAGGGCTACTGATCACCCCCTGGTGGCCACGCCAGCCATGGTTCTCAACTTTCCTTCACGTCTCCTGAGAAGAATTTCTCCAACTCCCTCTTCTTCCTTATCTCGTTACCCAGAGGGAGGGCACAATCCACCACCCAGACTTGCTGTCGCTGAAACTGACTGCATGGAGGATACGATGACCAGCTGCGATGCACCGGTATCGACGCCACCAACCGTCCCTGCCATTCCTGCTCAGCAGAATCTACACCCAGACCTACAGTATATTCTCGAATCTGCGCTACAACCATCTACTAGGAAGTCGTACGCGGCAAAATGGCAGAGATTCTCTAACTTTGCCAATTTACACTCATTTCCGGCCCCCTCGGCTTCTGTTTCGCAGATCCTTCAGTTTCTCTTTGAATTGCATCAGTCTGGACTCAAACCTTCGTCCATAAAAGTTTATACAGCAGCGATTTCACATTACCAGGGAACTATGCATGGTCTCTCCATTTTTGCTCAACCTCTGATTAAAAGATTTTTGAG
>NW_025335440.1:19545425-19587177 GCF_004798865.1 Varanus komodoensis | reverse complement strand
TGTTTCACAGATCCTTCAGTTTCTCTTTGAATTGCATCAGTCTGGACTCAAACCTTCGTCCATAAAAGTTTATACAGCAGCGATTTCACATTACCAGGGAACTATGCATGGTCTCTCCATTTTTGCTCAACCTCTGATTAAAAGATTTTTGAGAGGATTGAGTAATCTGCATCCAACTATAAGACCTCTAATGCCCACCTGGAGTCTTTTGGTGGTTTTACAAGCACTGACTCAATCACCTTTCGAACCCATGGCGACGATGGATCTACGCCTTGCTTCACGGAAGACTGCCTTCCTTGTTGCAATGACTTCAGTCCGTAGATCCTCGGAACTCTGCGCCCCTCGGGTAGACCCCCCTTTTCTAAATTTTCATAAGGAAAAAGTGGTTCTTCGGCTGGATCCGTCTTTCCTTCCGAAAGTCACTACTTCGTTTCACATGCAACAGGAGATTGTTTTACCGGCATTCTTTCCAACCCCATCAAATCCGATAGAGCGATCTCTACATATGCTGGACGTTCGTCGTTGCTTAGCCTTTTATAGGTCCAGGACTGAGTCTGTTCAGCGTTCCAGTAGACTTTTTGTGAAATATTTGGAACATGACCGAGGCTGTCCAGTCACTTCACGTCTTTCGAAATGGATAGTAAATACAATTGTCCTGTCTTATCAGTTAGCTAAGTTGGACTTGCCATCTACTTCAAGAGGTCATTCTACAAGAGCTGTTGCTGCTTCTTCGGCCTTTGCATCAGGGGTCCCGATAGAAGATGTGTGCAGGGCGGCCATTTGGGCTACCCCGTGTACCTTCGCCAGACATTATAGACTCGATGTCTGTGCCAGGCAGGATTGCTCTTTTGGCAGAGCTGTCCTTTCTTCTGTCCTTCGCTGATGACACCTCCCTCCTCCACTTGGGGTAAGCTTGTTATTCTACCCATATGTGTGATGCACAGAGGCCACGACGAAGAAGAGCAGGTTGCTTACCTGTAACTGATGTTCTTCGAGTGGCCATCTGTGCAGTCACACAACCCACCCTCCGACCCCGCTTGGTGTCATGGGTGGTCTGACTATTTTCTTTCGATACTATGAGCTCTGCTATGTGTCGTACCACTACTGAATTGGGCTATATTGTCATACTGACAAACCTAATTATAAAAACAAACATCGGTCTTTCAAAGACTGGAAAATGGCGGACACTCCGCTCCTTATATAATGCTAGGGGGGAGGGGGAGTGGAGTTCCTGCCAAAAACAGCTGTTAATCTTCTGGCCAAAGGCACTGCGCAGGCACAGAACCCATATGGTGACTGCACAGATGGCCACTCGAAGAACATCAGTTACAGGTAAGCAACCTGCTCTTCCAAATACCAGACTGCGAATACAGCCACTCCAGCTGTGGTTCAACGACGTGTTCCAGCCCCTCCGCGATTCCCTGAGACAACTTCTCCTCCCCCCGCCCCCCGCCTCGGTTCACCAGACCTTGACTTGGTGGACGAACACCTACAACCTTGCCGTCAGCATTGCGTTTCACCAGCGGCAGCCCTCCATTTTGCTCAATACCAACGCGTCCTTCACAGGTTGGGGAGCACATTGTTCCAATCTGCGGACACAGGGCACCTGGCAAGCTCACAAGAGGTCCAACCACATCAACTTTCTCGAGCTGCTAGCAGTGTTCAAGGCACTATGTTCCTTCGAGCCCATTCTACGGAATCAGTCGATACCGGTAGCCTCCAACAACGTAGTTACCGTCTTCTACCTGAACAAACAAGGTGGCACGAAGTCGGTACCACTGGCCCACCTGTCCCTACAGATTTGGGACTGGTGTATCCCCAGAGGAATCTCTCTCCTTGCAATCCATCTGGCAGGAGTAGACAACCAAGAAGCGGACACCTTCAGCAGGAAGATGTCGTCAACCCACGGATGGGAATTGGACGACCAGGTTTGCAAAGACTTGTTTGCCCGCTGGGGTACCCCGACATTGGACTTGTTTGTGACAGCTTCCAATTCTACTCTAGGGCGCGACCTATTGCTCCAGGGCGGGATCGGGTCCGAACTCACGGGGAGACGCCTTGATGGTGTGTTGGTCGGATTCCTTCCTATACACCTTTCCTCCGATCCCTCTAATCACCCACACCCTGGAAGAGGCTGCTTGGGACCGAACACGGGTCATCTTCATCACACCATGGTGGCCTTGGCAACCGTGGTTCTCGACTGTCCTCAACCTGTCCCAACACACGTTCTTTCGTCTGCCACAGGTTCCTCATCTGATCACACAGGAGAGAGGGACAGTTCTTCATCCCAACCTCGAAACCCTCAATCTCACCGTGTGGTTCATGCACTAACTGCTCCTGACCACTCACACCGGGTTTGACAAAGTATATCAGCTTCGATACCTGTCTCTCATCCTTTGACATCGGAATCTCGGTCGGTACCGAACGACTCCACTCAGGTCTCCTCTGGAACTACACCATTTCAACATGAAATCGAATTCATACTGCAGTCTGCTCTCCAACCATCCACCTGTTGGTTGTATGAGGCAAAGTGGAAGCGTTTCACCACCTTTGCGGAAGTCAATCATTTCGCTCCTGAATTGGCTTCCATCGATAACATTCTCTCTTTCTGGCTCTCCTTGCACCAGTCTGGACTTAAGCCTACCTCCATCAAAGTATACATAGCGGCTATATCCCACTTTTGTGGGCCCCTGTCCAGTTCCTCTGTGTTTTCTCATACACTCATCCATCACTTCTTCAAAGGACTACAAAATCTCCATCCTCCAACCTGACCATCGGTACCGACCTGGAGTCTGTCAGTGGTTCTCCATGCACTGACCAAAGCCTCTTTCGAACCCTTAGCAACGACCATTTTAAGGCTACTGTCTTGGAAGGTGGCCTTCTTAGTTGCCATAACATCGGCGAGAAGGGCAAGCGAGCTCTCTGCCCTCTGTGTGGACCCACCATACCTTAACTTCCACAAGGAAAAGGTAGTCCTGTGTACCAATCCAGCATTCCTCCCTAAGGTTGCTACAGCATTTCATATTAACCAAGACATTGTTCTTCCAGCATTCTTCCCTACCCTGTCCACCCCGATAGAGAAATCCCTCCATTCCCTTGATGTGCGGTGATGCCTCGCCTACTATTGATCGCACACAGAGAGTTTCTGAAAGACCAATTGCTTCTTCGTGAGGTACTCCGATCCTGATAAGGGTGCTGCTATCTCTGCCCAGAGACTCTCGAAATGGATAGTTCAGACTATTGAGCTTGCTTACCAGCTAGCCAAGCTGGATCTTCCTGTCACCTCCAAGGATCACACTACTAGGGCTATGGCTGCTTCCTCGGCTTTTTCATCGGGCGTACCACTACTGGACATTTGTAAGGCTGCCACGTGGACAACTCCCTGTACCTTCACCAGGCACTACAGACTTGACATTTGAGCCAGACAGGACTGTTACTTCGGACGGGCTGTCCTCTCATCCATCCTTCACTGACAACACCGCCCCACGTCCGGTTAGTTAAGCTTGCTAATCACCCATTATGTGTGATGCACAGAGACCACGAAGAAGAAAGCCAGGTTGCTTACCGGTAACTGTCGTTTTTCGAGTGGTCATCTGTGCAGTCACACAACCCGCCCAGCGGCCCCACTCGGTGTCGGAGGACGGGACAGTAGTCTTCTGCTATCGACTACTCTAGCCTATGGCATGCTTCGCTAGGGGGCAATCTGTTGGTCTCCAGAGTCTGAGGAAAATGGTGGGCACTCCGCCCTATGTAGTACCAGGGGGGAGGGGTGTGGAGTTCCCGCCAAAATCCGTCGAAGCTTTGATATTCTGGTCAGCAACAGGCACTGCGCAGGTGCAATTACCCATTATGTGTGACTGCACAGATGACCACTCGAAGAACAACAGTTACAGGTAAACAACCTGGCTTTTTTCATCACATGGAGTGCCTCCATGACTGTGCTTTCTGTGATTGAAGGGAGATGACACGAGCATGGAGACACCTCATGTGAAGTTAAATTTAATATTTAATAGTTCTGTAAAGATTTGTTTTTCTTTTTTGGAGAAGGAGAGAAAGATAAAACAATACAAGAATTCCTTGATCAAAAAAAGCATTTATTTTCATACCTGCAATCAAGTATCAGAGATCTGCAAAAAAGAGGAATTATTCAACAGGGCTCCATGCATGGTAAGCGAAATGTTATCTCTAATAACTTTCTTTTTGTTTAGAGTTTTTATAAGAGTGGTTATGTCCTTGCAAAAGACCCTTGCATAGACTTGCTAGCAGATGTACTGAATATGCAGATCCAATACTTCAGCAGACACATATATTGATATTGATTTATCATACTTATTCCTTCTTCAGACAGTTCAGAACAGTGTTCAGCTTCACACCAAGCTTCTAAAATAATGTAGGCTGACAGATCATGACTTGTCCAAGGCCACCAATAAATTTACAGCTGGCTGTTGCACATTTGGAGTTTTCCTACGTAGGTGTATACTGCTGCAAAATATGCACATAATGTCACATTCCCATCTATGAAGACTGTGCAAAGATTTATTTTGCTAGATATATTTTCACTGAAGAGTTGTGATTAGCAGTGGGTTTAACAAATACACATTTGACAAAACAGACATTTGCATGATCTTTACACATAACTATATATTGGGGGTGGGGGGTATGCAAGTGAACACTCTGGCATGATATACATTTTTTAATTTGCCATGAATTAGATATTTAGAATTAGGTTTTTGGTTTCACTACATCCAAACCAAGCCTCATGCCTCAAACTACAATACAGTGGCCAGCACTGCAACCCTGAGGTGCTCTGGTAGCCAAGGCAGCAATTGGCTGATCTGGATCTTCCTAAAGCAAGAGGTCTTTCCCAAACCCCTCAGCTAATTAGGTGTTTGTTTTGTGGTGCAGGTTCTATAGGGAAGAAAATGTGTACTGAACCTCCAAAAGTAAAGTTACATTTTTGGTAGTAGGAAATCACCTTCCTCCTGTTCTAGAAACCTGTTCCTGAATGGTTAAATTTGGTAGTATACAGGATACACAAAAAGCAAAGGACAACATGTTCTTCCATTTAAAAAAATCCAAAATCTCTAGTCAGTAAATTGTAATTGAACATTTTTAGTCATATTAATGTTATTGAAAAGAATTATGGAGTTTTGAAGCCTCTGGGGAAGGCGATTTTGCTTTTAAAACAAGGCTTCTCTTGTACCTTGTTTTAAACTGTAAAACTGAAAAGAAAAATTGCTCATTTTTGCTGGTGGTAGCAAGAAGGGAGTGCAGCCTTGGTGGGTTTCAAGGTGTGTGTGAATGACCTCCAGGTTCCTGATGTAGTGTAATCATGAGTATTCTGGTGCAGGAATAATTTACATGTTTCCAAGTAAATCAGTATTGAGTTCTTCAAAACCCTTTTCTTAGAGGCAATTCAAGAGGTATCAGATGATCATCATCCATTAGGCTTGCTGAAATCAGAGGCTGCTGCTTTAAGTGCAAAATATGGATCTGATGGTAAGTCTGAAAGTAATCATAAAATAGAATATGATTGACTCATTTTACAATTTTGCTTCTCATTTACAAGGACTCATATCTGTTCAAAGTTCTAGTACAGAACTTGACCTGACTCTGCACTCCTCCTCCTCCTCCTCCTCCCTCCCATCATCTTAAATGAGGAGCAGTCTATACAGATGAAACTTCTTGTAACATACTGCAGTAGAGAGCTCATAGGACATAAAGTGCATAAAATATTAGTATATGAAATTCACCACCACAAGATATATATGTCTTAGTAAGCTTTAAAAGGAGATTATTGGCATTAATATAATGTGAGTTTATAAGGAGATTACTCACATTTATATAAACAGTTATTATCCATAATAGCTGAATGGAACCTTCATATCCAGAGGCAGTATATCCTTAATGCTCTTAGCTAATAAAAGCTAGTGGAGAGAAAACAGCTGACTGGGAAGTGACCCGTGATCTTTATGGAAGGGAGTGGTCCCATGCCATGTGAAATAGGCAGTGACAAAGCCACTCCCGAAGAAGTCTTTTCTGAAGATCTCAATAATTTTAGGCCAATGGTAAATATCCTCTTTCTTGGCAAGAAGTTCTTGAAAGAGTGATAGCCAAACTCCTTGGATGTCACTCATTATCTAGATCCATTTCAGTCAGGTTTCAGGCTATCTTTTGGCACTGAAAGACTTTTGTTATCCGGTATTACCTATGCTGGAAGAGAGGAGTGTGAATCTATTGATATTCCTGGAACTCCTGGTGGCTTTTGATACCATTGACCATGATATTCTTCAGGGGCAACTGTTTGAGGTGGAAGTGAGGGCTACTGCTTTGCAGTGATTCTACTCCTGATTAGATAGTCGGGCCCAGGAGGTGGTACTTAGGAAATATTACATGACTCTGTGGATTCTCCAGTATGGGATTTCTAAGAGGTCAGTCACATTCCTGTGCTATTTAGAATCTGCATGAAATCAATTAGAGGGCCATCCATACTTTTGGAGTGTGTTGCCATCTGTATGCTGATGACATGTAGGTCTGTTTCTTTTTCTTCATCAACAGGTAAGGCTATGGATGTGACAATGGGCTGGATGAGGGATAGCAAACTGGAAGCTCAGTCCTGAGAAGACAGAAGCTGTTAATGGGTGGTTCCTCTAATTGGGTGGAGGGTGTTCTCAGGGGGAGTGCAACCTGTTCTGGATGGGTTGCACTCCCCTTGATGGAGCAGGTTTGTGACTTGGGGGTGCTCCTTGAGCTATCCTTGTCACTTGAGGCTCAAGTAGTCTCAGTGGCTGTCTCAGAGTCCCTTCTACCAGTTTTGGCTGGTAGCCCAGCATACCCCTATCTGTAGTGGGATAGCTTGATTTCTGGTACTCTCTAAACTAGAGTACTGCCATGTAATGTACATGAGGTTGGCCTGCAGCTTGTGCAAAATGTAGCAACCATACTAATAACAAGGACTAGAAGTTCTGAACATCTGACATTAATTCTGTCCTTTTTATAAAGACTACCTATATGTTTCCAAACACAGTTGAAGGTGTTAGTTCTAACTTACAGAGCCCTAGACAGCTTGATGGAATATTTCTCCCAGCTATGATCTACCTAGACACTATGATCAAGATTTGGGGCCTGCCTTTGACTGCCACCTCTAAGAAAGACTTAGTTGGTGGCAATAAGGAAGAGGGCCTTCTCAGTTGTGCCCCGCCCCTGTCCCAGTTATGGAATAGGCTCTCCTCTGAGGGCCATGTGGCACAAACTCTGCTTTCAGTTTGGTGTGAGGTAAAGAAAGTTTTCTATGACAGAGCATTTAATCACCTTTAAATAGCATTCTGTCAGCTGTTCAGCAGGTCTTGAGGGTTGTGTTAACTATTGTAACATTTAAAATTTGGTTTTTAATTTGGCTTTTAAAGTTTCTGGTGTATTTTTATGTTACTTGTATTTTGTATCTATTGTGTTTTGTCTGCTGCTATTGGTTCTATAGCAGCCAATATTGCTAGAGAACTTTGGTTATTGGGCAATATAGAAATTAAATAAGCCAACTAATAATAGTAGTACAAATGATAATACTAAGTGAGATTGGTCTTTATCTGCTGGAATGCTGAGGATATTTCTTGTACAATTTGTTTTTGCTTCATATAATCTGGTTAACTTTAGAAAGGTTTGGCTGTGGCCAAACATAATCAGAAATAAAATTAGTAACTGCAATTTTAAATAGTTTCTCCACTTTTATCTGCTTTGTCGTTATAGATGAGAAAATAGCAAAGCAAAGGGTTTTGGCAGCAAAACTAGAAGCAAATATAAAAGATCTACAAACTGCTTTTGAAATACAGAAAATTGAAAAGCCCAAATACATGGGTAAGAAATTTCAGAGTAGAAGAAATGTACATATCAGAGATATAAATATTTTTATTCAGATAATTGGAAATCCCATAGATACTTATTAACATAGATTTGCCAGGTGGGTGTGTTCTTGGATTAAGCCTTGAACCTGGATGCTCAGAAGTACATTTGCAAGTCCATAGAGATACTTGATTTGACCACACTAATGCATGTTTACTTCAGATTGCTGATTAGGTTACTGTAACAGAGAACTATATTTGAAAAGTGTGTGAAACCAAGCCCTTGGGATTGGGACTTGGGACCAGGCTTCTTGAAAGACTGCCTATTCCTATATGAGCTTGCCAGGGTTTTAAGATCATTGGAGGAGACCCTCCTCTAAATCTCATGGCCATTGGAGGCACTTTTGGTAGGAACAGAAGAGAGGACCATCTGTGAGACTTCTCCCAAGACCTAGAACTCCCTTCCAATAAAAGTAAGCTAGACTGCTTCTTTATTGTCCTTCCACTAGAAGGCAAAGACAATTCTATTCAGACAGGCTTTAGCATGATTGGCTGCTGAAAGAGATCTTAACTGGATATCTGTTGACTGGTTTAAAATTGTTTTCCTGATTGATTTGTTTTTGTTATTTTTAATTTAAGGTTTTGATTTAAACTTATATTTTAAATAAATATAAAGCTGAAATACTTTTTTTGCAACTGTTCAGTCAAACAGACTTCCAGGGCAGCTTACAAAGTTAAGAAATAACAGACTTTCAATCCAAAAGGCACAACAAAAATGGGAAATGGAGGGCAATGAAAAAACAAATCCAGGAACTAGTTTAGTTGCTTGGTTGTGAGGTTTGGCAGGTCATGAATTGGCTGCTGCTTTTTGTTCTTCTGAAGTCACCTTCAGTGGTAGTTGGTAGCATAAAGGACAAGTGAATCCAGGCATGATGAAGGATGTCAGACTGCTGCTTTCTCTCCCTTTGGTGATCTTTTGTTATTTTTAGATGCCTTGAGCCCATGTACCCCTTGTATACCTGAACACAGAAATCATGCCTTTCTCTTTCCACTTAATGAAGAGTAGCCTGTCCCTCCTAAGGAATTAACAGAAAGGTTGAATGTGCAGATGGCATTATTCCCCATAAGTCAGAGACCCTCTGAAGAGTCTTTTTCTGAAAATTAAGCAGAATTTTTCCCTATTTATCTGGCAACCCACAACACAGCAATTTTCAAAACCTCAATTAAAAAGACTAGGAGGCAGAATATTTCCCTCAGTTCAAAAACCTGACTCCAGATTTTCGTCCTTCCCTGCAGCAACTCCCCTTTACAGCTATTATCTGTTGTTTTATTCATCAGCCTCCTCAGCAATATAAACAAAGGGAGATGGTCTTTTTGTATTCTTTCTGATATATATAGCAAGGGTGAGTGAATGAGAGAAGCCAGTTGCAAGTGGGGCCACAGAAAAGCTACAAGGGCAGAGAGGAAGCTGTTTGTTGACTGGGAGGTATTTAGAAGTGTGGCTCCAAAGGTTCTTTGGCAACAGCAGGACCAACTGCTGCTATTTTGCTACTGAGTTCTAGGAAGAGGATAGTTTTGCAGGAGGAAAGCAAAATAGACTGTGTGCAGCAAGCAACATTGCACATGGATCAGGAGAGACTAAAAATTAATCCTGAGCAACACCAGAGAAAGATTGATAATAGTGTGGTTAGCTCCTCCCTTGCCACTGAGCTATTTAGACTTACAGTATTACCAAGTGAATGGAACAAGAAGAACCCTTGTACATGCCGTTCAGAACTAGAGAACAAACTGTGTCCCCAGTCTACTCCATATTTTTTTGGCAGCTTAATTTAGTAATGAATGCTCTTTGCTAAGATCAAATTAGCAAAGATCAAATTTGCTAAGATCAAATTGCCCTTTGTTAACAAGTCAGTTTGTTGAAAGCTGCATAACATGTTTTCTTCATTTTGAAACTTCAGACTTGCCTCTGATTATCTCAAAATGAATAAAAAACAAGTAGCTGCCACAGCTTATCCTCTTTCTTAATTGTTTCCAGGCAAAGCACTGTTCATTTCCATTCTTTCATAGCTTGCTTTTCGAACATTAGCATTTCCACCTCTCCCAGTTCCAGAAAAGAATAAGCACAAATATTTATATTATATGTAATAGGAATTCATTACTTTAAACCCATACTACTCAGTGGAATAAAAGCGGGATAAAAGACTCTAATTGTTCTAATGCCAGTGGCACTCGATACTTGAACTGCAGTGGCCTCTAGCATTGGATCCACATGTGGGTCAAACTAAGTCTAAAAACTAAGACTGTCATATGCATGTCCATTACCTAATGACTGCAACAGATCAGTTACAAATGGAACTGACATGACCCCTAACATCTAATCAAATGCAGTATTTCCAAACATGTCTATCTGAATATTCCAATCTCACTATTGTACTCTCCTGCAATTCCACTTCATGGCTTTCACCTCTTTAATTCTAAATCACCTCTGCATTCAGTCTCTTGATATGCTGCTTTTCATAGCCCTAGCATACAGCCATACTACATGATACTGTTCTGAGCTCCAAGGAGCTTCCGAAGGCCCCATTTGTTATGTGGTTTCTTTGATGTCTGAGGTGCAGCTGTTAATTGCTGCTCTGACTTCCTTCTGAATTCTAGTACTGAACTGGGCCACTTTGGTATTTTCCTGTGACCTCCAGAAGGTATTCAGAATCTCAAGGACAGTATATATCTCTGGAAATAACCACAGAGTAGATATTTGGATCTTGTCCTGCAGAGGGTCTACTTTGCCCTACCGGCATGGAGGAAGTAAAACAGCATTTTTAGTTTGCTCCTCTAAGCTTACTTCCTTTTAAACAAGTTTTTCCCCTCCCAACTTCTCCCTTACTTCCCACTGCATATCAAAGATAGGGACATGCAGTGGGACCTCTGAAGGTACAAGTTTTCCTTTGAAGGGGCTGCATCCATGTTCAATGACTGCTATAACTGTTGTCATTATATGTTTTTTGGCGCCAGGTTAAGACCTTTTTATTTAATCAATATTTTAATAAGTTTTAATATTGAATTTTATTACCATATTTTAATTACAGCCAGAGTGGGTCATCAATTTATTTATTGTTATGTATTTTGGAATTTTATTTGGTTACCTGAAGGAGCACGTACATCCATATTTGCCCAGCCGCCCCCTGAGATCGGTGGGAGAGGCCCTTCTCTGGGAACCCTCCGTGAAAGAAATTAGGAGGGTGGGTACTCGGAGGAGGGCTTTTTCAGTGGTGACGCCTAAGTTATGGAATGCGCTCCCCAGAGAGGTCCACCTGGCGCTGTCATTATTTGTTTTTCGGCGCCAGGTGAAGACCTTTTTATTTAAGCAGCATTTTAAATGTGAATATTATTGAATTTTATCTGGCCAGGGTGGCTTATTTTATATTGTATGTATTTTATTTTAATGTTTATATTTTTAATTATAATTATTTAACTAATTGTTGTAAGCCGCCCCGAAGCTTCAGCGAATGGGGCGGCATAAAAATGTTTTAATAAATAAATAAATAAAATAAATAAATTTATGTAAGCCGTCCTGGGGCTCTCGCAAAGGACAAATATCTTAAATAAATAAATAAATAAATGTAACAATGTTTTATTTGAAGATGCACATTAGACAGTTTTGTTCATTTTTAATTCTCTCCCTAACATGTATGAATAATCAATCTAAGCAAGGAGAGACAGTGCACAAGGAAGAATGAGAGTTAGTATAACTGAATCATCAGATCAACAATTGAAACCATTATTATCAGAACTGCAAATACAAATAACAAAACCACCTGGTAAGTACAGAATATTATGTATAATGTATTATGCACACTCCCAAGAGTATTCTTTATTCTTTCGGTCCTTTCCAACATAGATAGTATATTACAGAAGAATGGGGGGAAATGCAGTTGTGACAAGAGGATAAGGAGAATATGACTGTCCAGAAACTGTCTGAATGTCTCCAGCAAGGAAGAGCCCACAACTTCCTCACGTAATAGGTTCCATTGTCGTAATTTTCTGTCAGTGAGGAAATTCTTCCTTGTGTCTAGTCTAAATGTAGCTTCTTTTAAGTCTGTTATCCTGTGTCCTGCACTCTGGAATGAATAAGAGATCTTGTCCGTCCTCTTTGTAAAAGCCTTTTAGGCACTTGAAGAGTTGCTATCATATCTCCCTTCAGTCTTCTCTTGCTGAGGCTAGACATGCCCAGTTCTCTCAGTCTGTCCTCATTTGCATTACTAGGGTGTGTTTTAAAGCTTGGTTATTTTGCTATGTATGAATTTTATTGTGAGTTTCTATGCAGACCTAGTCTGGCCTAAAGGGAGGGATAGCAATATGAAGTCTAAAACAGAATGTCTCTTTTCCATATAAATGACTATTAGATATTCAGATAATTAGCATAACCATATCCAAGGTAATTTAAGTGTCATTTATAAAAGTCTAAGCAATAGAACAAAAGATTACAAGCAGCAACAAAAACTCTATTTTCAATTTTTTGCTCAGTCAAATACTTAACAATAACAGCATCAGCACTGAGAAACAAGTGGCAGCAACCTTTTCTTTCCTTTGGCATCAGCGCAAGATTTTCCTTTGTTGTCAGGCTTATGATAGGTTTGTTTTAAATGAATTGCTTTGGTTATGGTTGTTCTGATGTTTCAGATATCATGTTTTACTATTTTATTGAAATAGTCATAAATTGTTTCGCATTTTTCATGTTTTTAATATTTTTGTTACATGTTGCCTTGAATTTTTAAGAGAGAGGTGTCTCATAAATTAAGATGATGATAATGTCTAGTGATTAAGCTGCTCAGCTTGACTCCAACACAAATATGTTTCTGTTAATGCAGCTCTGGCATATCTGAAATATGCACATTCCTTGTGTTTGCTATATCCACACCCATAGAATCTGTGCTTGTTCATAATCAGCTTCGGAAACATTTAAGAGTTTTAGCCAGGGAATTGATGCTTACCCCTCCCATCTGTATGGTAGCAGTACATTTATTTATTTATTTATTTAAACATTTTTATGCCGCCCCATTCGCTGAAGCCTCGGGGCGGCTTACAACAATAAATTAAAATAACATTTTAAAATATATACATTAAAACAAAATACAAATATACAATATAAAACATACAATATAAAACAAGCCGCCCTGGCCGGATAAAATTCAATAATATTAACATTTAAAATGCTGCTTAAATAAAAAGGTCTTCGCCTGGTGCCGAAAAACAAATAACGATGGCGCCAGGCAGACCTCTCAGGGGAGCGCATTCCATAACTTAGGCGCCACCGCTGAGAAAGCCCTCCTCTGAATAACCACCCTCCTAACTTCTTGCACGGAGGGCTCCCGGAGAAGGGCCTCTCCTGCCGATCTCAGGGGGCGGCTGGGCATATATGGATGTAAGTGCTCCTTCAAGTAACCAGGACCCAAGCCGTTTAGGGCTTTATAGGTCATCACCAACACCTTGAATTGGGCCCGGACTTCAATGGGAAGCCAGTGAAGCTGACGGAGAACTGGAGTCATGTGAACATAACGTCCAGTCCCCGTCAGCAGCCTGGCAGCTCTATTTTGAACCAACTGAAGTATCCGGACCGTCTTCAAGGGTAGCCCCACGTAGAGCGTGTTACAGAAATCAAGACGGGAAGTCACCAACGCATGTGTCACTGTCGCAAGGCAGTCGTTCTCCAGATAGGGGCGCAGCTGATGAATCAGCCGAAGCTGGAGGAAAGCGCTCCTCGCCGCTGCTGTTACCTGAGCTTCCAATGAAAGCTCCGGGTCGAGGAGCACTCCCAAGCTGCGGACCTTGTCCCTAAGAGGGAGTGCAACCCCGTTCAGGACAAGGTTCAATTCACCCTCTCCAAAGCCTGATCCGCCCACCAACAGGAACTCCGTCTTGTCTGGATTGAGCTTCAGTTTATTGGCCCTCATCCAGCCCATTACCTCGGCCAGGCACCGGTTCAGCACAGCCACTGCCTCACCTGGATTGGTGGAAAACGAGAGGTAGAGCTGGGTATCATCTGCATACTGATGGTTCCGCAGCCCACACCTCCTGATGACCTCTCCCAGTGGTTTCATGTATATGTTGAACAGCAAAGGGGACAAAATGGACCCCTGCGGTACTCCATGGCATAGCTGCCATGGTGCAGGGCCATAGTCCCCCAGCACCACCTTCTGGAATCGGCCATTGAGATAGGAGCGGAACCACTGCAAAGCAGTGCCTCCGACCCCCCATCCTGCAAGCCTATCCAGAAGGATACCATGGTCGATGGTATCGAAAGCCTCTGAGAGGTCCAGGAGAACCAACAGGGACGCACTCCCCCTGTCCTTCTCCCTGCACAGGTCATCGTACAGGGCGACCAAGGCAGATTCAGTACTGTACCCGGGTCTGAAGCCGGACTGCAATGGGTCCAGATAATCAGTTTCATCCAAGAGTGCTTGGAGTTGTCCCGCCACCACCCACTCTAACACCTTGCCCAGAAACGGGATGTTGGCCACTGGTCTATAATAAGTGGCCATCTCTGGATCCAGTGACACCTTCTTCAGGACCGGTCGGACTACTGCCTCCTTTAAAGGGGCAGGCACCCGACCCTCCCTCAGAGAAGCGTTAACCACTTCCAAGATCCAGGTTCCAATCCCGTGCTTGGAATCATTTATTAACCAAGACGGGCAAGGGTCCAAAAGGCAAGTGGTTGGACGTACTCGCCCAAGCACCTTGTCCACGTCATCGGGCCTCAGTAACTGAAATTCATCCAATAAATCTGGACCAGATGGCAGCGTTGGTGTCTCCTTTGAAACCTCTGAATCAATAGTGGTGTCCAGCTCGTGCCGAATCTGAGCGATTTTCTCCCTGAAATGCCTGGCAAAGTCGTCACAGCGGGCCTTTGAGGGTGGAATCAGGTCTTCCTTCGGACCTGGACAAACCAGGCCTTGCACCACTCGAAAGAGCTCTGCCGGACGGCATTGTGAGGAGGCAATGGAAGCGGAAAAGAATCTCTTTTTCGCCGCCCTCACCGCCACAACATAGGCCCGATAGTGGGCTCTTAAGTGTGTTCGGTCAGATTCATCTCGTGATTTCCTCCACCTACGCTCTAGTCGTCTCCCAACCTGCTTCATTGCCCTCAATTCAGGAGTATACCAAGGGGAAGAGCGGGCTCTGCCTGGTGGGAGAGGACGTTTAGGAGCGATCATGTCTACAGCCCTGGTCATCTCCCCATTCCACAGTTCGACCAGAGCCTCGACAGGAGCACCTGTCTTGTCAGCTGGAAACTCCCCCAGGGCCTTCAGGAATCCTTCCGGATCCATCCGGCTCCGGGGGCGGACCCACATAATTGGGTCCGCACCCTTCCAGAGGGAGAAGTCGCTCTCGAGCACAAACCTAACCAGGAAGTGATCTGACCATGACATGTGCCTTAAGAAGTTGCAGTCTATTCCTCCCTAATTCAGAATATTTGTTTGAGTAATTTGTGCTGTGAAAATATCCTGTCTGAATTACTGTGAGGTTTGACAATGGTCTGAAAACCATAGCTGTCCCAAAATAGGATGCAACACTGATGACTGGGATTAGCTAGGGCTTTTTCATCTGCAGTGGTTGCTGATGCATTACTGGGCCACAGTAATCTGTAAGGTAAGATTACAGTAAGGTAATCTTCAGAGACCCTTTCAGGGTTCTTCTGGAAAATGATTTTTGGTGGGGGCTGCCACAGAAATTACTTTTTAGTGATGGCTCATCAATTGTAAAATTGTCAGTTGTTCAGAGGTTTGCCTAATTAGTAATCCTTTCAGCAGCTAGTGAAAGTCTTTATTTCTCAGTTAAAGTACTAAATTCAAATTAAATGTTTTAAGACCCTTAAGATCACCTTTAAGTTCCCCTATTGATATTGCTTTGTTGTTGCTAGTTTAATTTATGTATGTATTTCTTTTGTACTAAGGTACATTTTTAATATACTTGGTGCTTAGGTTGTAGTGTTTTCACTGGAAAGGGAATTTGGAGCTCTGTAGGACAGTTTGGATTCCCAGCTCCCAGACCGGAAACGATGTTCTGCTTTGGACTCCTTCACATGCCCTCTCGCAGCTAGCACCAAAAGATCTACATCAACTGTACTGTTTGCTTAGGAAAAGAATTTTGGAGAGGGGTTAAGGGAGAGGGGTGTTTGGATAGGTGGGAGGAGACTAGAGTGGCCAGAATGCAAGGTATCCTGAAGTCCCTCCAGCCTCTTCCTCCTCCTGTTTGAAATGGCCATCTGGCAAAAATGCAATGGGAAGACTGGCGGAAAACAAATATTTCCTCCACTGTCCCTCCTATTGTGCATCGGATAACTATAAGGCTCTGAATTCAAGGGCTTACGAGTATTCTCCCCATGATGGTATACTAAAGCACTGGAGGACAATGTTGAGTGGGAGATATGTAAGCATTGAACTAAGGCAAAATATAAAACAAATAAGCCAATCAGCCAATTGGACAGATGTGCTATGTCTTGCAGAGAAGAGCTCTGCTCAGAAACACTCAAGGCTCTTATACAGTTTTTTGATTTAAACATCTAGCTTAGGTTGTGATTAACTAGAGATGGTAGATCTCTCCATTCATCTCCCCCATGACTTCACTAAACATCTGAGGGGGTAGAATCCCCATTTTTCATTAAAACACATGTGGAACAATAAAGTACTCTTGAGAGTGTGTTTTAATGTTTTAAAATAGAATAGGATTGCTAATACAGTCAGGTGTAGTTAACATATGAAATTTCTTCTCAGGCATTATAGTTAGGTTTTCACACCAAATCAGAAAATGTCCTATAGGAATCAGCCCTCTGAATGTTGAAATATTTTTTTTATAGTAGCACAGGAGGAAAATTCAAAATTTTATAAGCAAATGTGAAGACTATTTCCATGACATGTTGACAGACTTTGGGCTTTTTCACTTTGTAAACTCAAATCCAGATTCTTATATCCTTACATAACAATACATGCTTCCATTTAATTTGGGATTTCATACCAAAAAAATCTTCTCCCTGGCTATCTCCCTTACCCCATGTGCAAAGTGTTTTTTCTTCAAAATAAAAGTAGTTTAAGTACACTTGCAGTTTGGTCCTCCAACACATGCTTTTTTGCTGCATTCTCTTGTTTTCTGGGTCTAAGGATCCAGCTGGCCATCATAGGAAATCATTTCTCAGATAAGAGTGTATAGTAGATCCTAAAGGAAAAAAATGCATATTAATACTTTCATGTGTATGTGTTTTCTCTCCTCCAATCAATGTAGTGGTTAGAAAATTCAAGCCTGATAGTATTTCACCAAGTCAAAGAACAGAAATAGAATTATATACTTCAGCCAAGGAGAAGCAGGAAAAAAACTTTAGTAAGCCTGTATTCGTATACGTATTTTTATTTGAGCCGGATTAAATTTGTGAGTTATATGCCTTTATAAAGATATGTAGGATTAAGATGCAAAGCATAAATTATCACATTGTTTGGTAAATTTCTTTTGTTACATTGCAGAATTAACATTTTTCTTCATGGTCTCTGTGCATCATGCATACGGGCCTTGTAGCTGCTCAAAATCTTGTTCGAGAAATTTCTGTAGCTGAGGACATTTTGGTGGGAACCTTCTTTCACTGTGCATGCCACAGGCAGAGTCTCACCTATTCCCTCAGCTTTCTTTCACCATTCTGGGAACTTTCTCTATTGTTTCATTTTCTTGGATGAAAAGGATTTTCCTACACTTTCTTTAGTCTGTCTGTGTGTCTGATCTTTTTTCTATCTTCTTGTTCTCTTGTCTCTGTAATTTTTTTTTATTTCTTTTCTTCCCTAATGGCTTATGGCCTTTCAGTGCCCCTTGTGAAGGTATGCTCATTGTGATTTCCATATACCCTGCCCTACAACAGCCTCTCCACTGCCAGAGTATGAGCCATCATTGCTGCTAAATTACTTCTCAGAAGAGGCTCAGAGAACTATCAGTATGGTAGCCAAATCGTCTTCTAGCAGATATTGTTACACCATCCCTCAGTGTGGAAGCTAGTGGGTCTGGCAACACACTCTGGCATCTAGTCTCCAAGGGTTCTTAGAGTACTACCTTCTCAGTACTCTAAGTGCTGTTCCTAGTGTGTGTGTGCTCACACGCACGCACCCCAGCATCACCCTGGCAGCTGAGCATCGGATAACAGCACACAATGGGGGCCATGTGCATGCTTGGAAAGGAGTAGCGATGCCAGGCGATGACATCACGCGCTATGACTCATTAGCCGTGACTTGTCTGAGCTTTTGCATGGCTGGTCAGTGCACTGCCAAGGATATATATATATATATTTGCTTGGACTGGCTGTGAGTTGTTTTTTCTAAACTAAAACCTCAGTTCTCAGGTTTTATTGCAGTGTTGACACTTTACGAAATATAAGTGGTGTTGGGTTGCAGTTTGGGCACTCGATCTCTAAAAGGTTCACTACCACTGTCCTAGAGCCTGAAAAGCTTGTGCACTTCTGCTCTAAATATGTATAATAAAGCAACATGATAGCCTTCCATTACAAACAAGCTTAGAACCATGGAATTAGCCCATGGGAAATGGAGTTCCCTGGACCTCCAGCCCCCTGAAAATGTCATAAGGGCTTGGGGGACCCTGGTGAATGGCATTACCTGTCATAAGGGAGGGCAAGGGAACCTCCAAATTCAGACAGTGGAATCTTCTGTGTGTAAAACATTTCTTTCAGTGGAAGGAAGGTCCTGGAGCCAACACATTGAGTCCATTATTGTTCAGCCTTTTTTTCCTATAGTAAGACTAGATTACTTGGCATCATGATGGCTTTATTGGTTGTAACCTGCCAGTTGCTAGGATTTATGTGTAATTAGCTGTTTGCTGTGTCTCAAACTTGATCCTTGCAGAAAAGGAAATAGAGCTAGCACTTAAAAGGCAATTTATGCAACCATTACCAGGAAATTACTACCAGCAATCAACAGTGAACCAACCATCTTTTCCACTGTTGGTTAGTCCTATACAACGTGAAGTAAATGCAAACAAACTTCCTAGTAAGTAAAAATTACTGTCCTGGGGAAAGTTGAAGATGGTTTGAGGTGTGAATGAAAGATGGAGTTCCTGATTTAGGCCATGAATAAGGGAGTAGTTACAATGTTTGTCAAAAAGATAGTAGAGTTCGGAAGGAAAAAGTAATATTATACTAAGCATAGTCTCATGCAGCAATATATTTTGAAGTTAAATGGTCGCATTCAGAAATCTCAGGGACAAATGGATACCAGAGATATATTATTATTTTATTTTATTTATTAGGATATTTTTATCTCATCCATTATGGTTCATCTCTGCACAGCTTACAATATAAAATTATTATTATATTTAGAAGAATATTATACTTCCAGAGAAAGACTCCTCCAAAGTAGATTTTGAATGTTCTAGTCAGAATAGCTGAAATTTTGATTCTATGTATAAAATGTTAAAATGCATAGAGAGGTTCTAATTACAAGATTCCTTCTGTTCAGCACCAACCTGTGTGTTTGTACTTTTCAACATATGAGGCTGGATCTAGAGTTAAGCTGGATAAGCTATTGCTAGCAGATAATCTGTGTAATATTCCTGAAAATATTACACAGATTATCAGCAGACCCTGCTGGATGGCATGAGCTTTGGGGGAAGGAAATCCTTCAAACTGTGCAGAATTTAACCTCCCATGAGATAAACAATCAACACTGTCCAATCTGACAATACAAAATGCATGTAACGACCCGCATACCTAACTGATTCAGGGTGGCCAATTATTGCCAGAACTGTAGATATGCACTGCCAAGAAAGGAGGGTGGGGACACAGGATACAGGGTGATATAAAACTTGAATATGCTAATTTATATGTTTAGCTATGAACTGAGAAATAACCCCTATACTTCAATTACAAATAGAAGTGCATCTTATTATAATAGGGAAGACTGTGTGCCTGCTGACTTTGCTGATGAGGGGCTAACTATTGAGGAAACTTTAAAACTTCTGCTCTCCCTTCTTATGGTTTCTTGTGGGTTTAAAACCATTTTTTAAATCTTTGAACTGAGCATTCCTTCAGTAAAGGGCATTGTCAAATAAAGAACTGTCCTCTGTTAAGTAGGTCACCTGGCCACCCTAGAGCCAATGCAACACCAATTATCTATATGCAACTTTGGATGTACAGGGTATTTTAATAGTTTAATAATATATTATTTTTTTAATCGAGCCATTCTTTGTTTCAGTTGAGTATTCAATGCAAAACATACTAGACTATAACAAGAATCTACTTCCAGCCCATAGAGCAAATCTACAGCAAGCACTACAACTTGCACAGCATCAATTACTACAGCAACAAACTAACAGTCTTTGTAAGTAATGAGTTAATTGTGTATACAAAGATAGACTTCAGATTTATTTAACTTTTCCAGGAACCCAGCGGATAATTTGATGCTGCTATGAATAAAATTAAAAACAAACAAATCAGAGTTTGTAGAACATTTTAATAGTTAAATATTTATGATAATTAGTTGTTTCTATTGTTCTGTGAGTACATTTTCATATACTGGCAACTGACAAAAACAAATTGTCAATAACCTTTTTTTCAGAAGTTGTTAAGAAGCCTGATTCTAACACTTGTCCTTATGTTCCACAAAAGTTACTGTACACATTTTTTAATATTCCAGTTTTCAACTTATAATATTCTAGAAAAATTTCTGTGTAAACTTCTTTACTTGTCCTTGAAATGTTTTTGCGTGTATTCTTTTAAGAGTCTAAATTCCTCTGATGGTTTCAATCTTCCTTAACCCACCCCTGTATCTTCTTACATTATGACATGTATGCTTCACTAGTTTCTCTTTAAAAACTCTGTATTTTGAATTTCTCTCTCTATTTTCATCTATTATCCAGTTCATCTTTATCTGGATGTTGAGAGCCAGTGTACTATAGTGGTTAGAGTGTTGGACCAGGACTCAGGAGATCCAGATTCTAGTCCCCACTCAGCCAGGAAACTCACTGGGTGAGTTTGTATCAGTCAGTGACTCTCTGCCCAACCTACATCACAGGGTTCTTCGTCATGGCCTCTGTGCATCACACATATGGGTGCTGCGCTTGTGCAGTGCCTTTGGCTGGAAGATTGCCAGCTAACGGTTTTTGGCAGAAAGCTCCGCTCCCCCTCCCCCCGTGGCCTATAAAGAGCGAAGCGTCCACCATTTTGTTCAGTCTTTGCAACCGCCGTTCACTGTGCCTCGTGCCACTTTCGACTTTCGCTCTGACTGTTACTTGTTAGCCTTTTCTTCTTGATTGTTCCAATTCTATAGTCCTGGTTTTTTCTCCTTATTCCTGTTAGTTAACTGTCTCTGCTTCGTATAGTTCCTGTAGTTTTTTCTCTATCATTCTACCTTCTTTTGATCTATCTAAAAAAAAAAAAAAACCAAAAATATATACTTACCCTCTGCACTATCTCTCTCTTTTTCCTTTTTCTGCGATGGCTCAGCGAGCTGCTTTCTGCAAATGCGCGGAGTGTGGGTCAGAAATGTCACCAACTGACCCGCATACCTATGCCTCCTTTGTTTGGGGAAGGGGCATAGGACCGATAAATGCGCTCACTGCCTGGCCTTCTCCAAGCAGGCCAGGAAGAATTGAGAAAACCACCTCCGGAAGCTCCTTTGGGATCGGGCTCTCATGCAGTCTGACCTGTTGCTTTCTGCTCCAAAGCCTGGCTCTGCTTCAGTAGCCCCACCTTCATGCCCTTCAGATGAAGGCGCGTCTGCTACGGTGGCTCCCTCTGCTTCCCCCAAAAAGAAGCATGAGAAGTGGAAGCATGCCGAACCCGAGAAGTCGGCAGGCCATAAGAAGGCCAGGAAGGAGAAAGTCTCCAAGCCTTCCAAGAAACCGAGGGACTCGGAGCGTCCTCGTCAGCGGGATTCGGATTCGACGGCGCTCTCGGTACTGGCAGCGCTCACAGTACTGACACCACCCGACCCAGTTCTTCAGGAGGCTATGCGGGTTACCCCTCAAGAGTCCCCGCGCCGTGTGGCCAACCTCCCATCTGCGCCCCTTCCAACTCTGCAAAGGGGCTCGATTTCTGATGGGGAAATTCAGGACTCTCCCCCTAGGGCTAGGTTGCCTACACCCATGCCCGCTGCCACTGTGGAAGTGGATGTAGGGATGTCCCTGTCTGGGAGTCGGAGGAGCCGCTCCGTGGAGCAACGTTCGGAGGGATGGTGTCGCCCCTACTATCATACCTGGGGTGATCCACTCTCCATAGGATATTACCCCGCTCCTAGGGGTCGGTCCTCTCCACCGTCTCGCGACTGACCACATCCCTCGGACCCGAGACGTGTATCTCCACAATCCCCTTGGGATGGAAGCAGCTGCTCCTTTTCTCCAGTGGAGTCTTTGTCATCGGCTCCACCATACTACGGTGCCGATTCTGACGATTCGGAGGTTGACTCAACCTCCCCAGACGTCGCCGTGACATCCCAGGGTCCTGTGTCACCGGACGAATCTCACGTGTCCTTTGTGGAGCTGATGTCCAGACTTGTCCAGTCCCTCGACATCGACGCCATCCAGCGTCCGGGACCGACAACAGACAAGTTCTACGACGTCGTCCGTGGGGAGCAGTCGACATCGATTGTCCTGCCGCTCATAACCACCCTTCGGCAAGCGATGACGCAGCCCTGGGACTTGCCCTCCCACCCTCAGCCTATGTCCAGGAGGTATGAATCTATGTACCGGGTTCAGGAGAAGGATAACCCCTTCCTCCTCTGCCACCCCAAGCCGAACTTGGTCATAGTGGAGTCCTCCCAGGGCAGAGAGGCAAGAGGGCACACGGCACCACAAGACAAGGAGGGCCAAAAGATCGACTCCCTGGCTAGGCAAGTCTACGCTGCTTCAGGCCTGGGGCTGCAGATCTCGAATTAAGAGGCGACGTTGGCAAAGTACCAGTACTTCATCATGTAGCGCCTCCACAATGTCGCCTCGACCCTCCCGGACCACCAGGGTGACCTGGCTAAGGTCCTTATCAAGGAGGCAATGCAGGTGGCTGTTCAGCAGTTGTCCACAGCCAGGCACCACGTGGACACAGACTCGAGGGCCTTGGTCGGTACAGTTTCACTCCGGAGACATGCCTGGCTTAGAAACTGCACCTTTCCAGAGGAAACCAAGCACCATATAGAGGAAATGCTCTTTGACGGGTCCGGGCTTTTCCATTCCCGCACCGACCACAAACTAAAAAACGGCACGCAAGATGGAGATCCAGATCCAGACTAGACTTAAGTGGTCATGGAATCGCCCATCTTACAGGCAGTCTTACCAGGCAAGACAACAGCCCCAGCACTGTCAGCAGCAACAACAGCAGCTCCGCCGTCCGCAGCCCCAACAACGCTACCAACAAGGCCACCGCCGTTTCGATGACAGGAGGCAGCGTTGATGGGACTGGTGAACCATCCCTCAAATTCCTTCTATAACCACCCCCCTCTCATCTGGGGATCGGCTCTGAAGCTGACTCCCCATTTGGGAGTCCATCACATCTGATCGGTGAGTATTGTCCATCATTCAGCACGGCTATCGGATAGAATTCAACATCGTTCCTCCATCAAGTCCGATCCAGTTTACATCATGTTCGCCGGTATTGCTCGACGAAATACATCAACTTCTTTGTAAAGGAGCGATTCGTCAAGTATTCCCATCTGACGGACTTCACGGATTCTATTCCAGATACTTTACGGTCCCGAAGCGGGATGGTGGTTTACGTCCAATTTTGGACTTGCGTAACCTGAATCGATTTATTGTACCGAAAAAGTTTCGGATGACCACCCTTCAAAATATCTTGCCGTTGCTAAGGAAAGAGGATTGGTTCACCTCACTGGACTTGAAGGACGCCTATTTCCACATTTCGATCCACCCGAGTTATAGGCGTTTCCTTTGTTTTGCTGTTGCACCCCATCTCTATGAGTTTACAGTTTTGCCTTTTGGACTGGCCACGGGTCCGAGGGTATTTACCAAATGTATGGCTCCTGTCTGTGCTTTCCTACACCTCCAAGGCATACAGATTTACCCATACCTTGACGACTGGCTGTTAGTGTCCCAGTCTAGGGAGGGACTCCTTGCGTCTATTCGTACAACCTGTGCCTTATTGGATGACCTAGGCCTAAGCATTAATACCGAGAAATCTTCTCTTCTTCCGACACAGGCGCTTACCTTCATTGGAACCTGCTTGGGTTTGACGTTGGAGAAAGCCTTCCTTCCTCGGGACAGACAATAGACTCTTGCTCGCCACATCCATCGAATGCGACAAGATGGGACAGTCCCGGCAAAGTCCATCCAGAGGATCCTGGGCCATATGGCTTCCTCGGTTGCTGTAGTTCCGCACGCCAGGCTTCGGCTCCGTCCGCTACAACTTCTCTTCAACAAGGTGTACCATCCTCAGAGAGACCCACCGTCGAAGTTGATTCGAATCCCATCTTCCGTACTCCATTCTCTACTTTGGTGATCGGTACCAGCCAATCTGACTGTTGAAGTGCCCTTCAGAGCACAGCCTCCTTCGATAACCCTCAGTACTGACGCATCTCTTCTGGGATGGGGAGCGACATGCTCCGGCCTATATACCCAAGGCACATGGAATCGTCGAGAATCCATGAATCATATCAACTTCCTCGAGCTATTGGCAGTACTCAAAGCCCTGCGCTCTTTCAAGGACATTCTTCAACATTGGGTCGTTCAGATAACCTCGGACAATGTAGCTACTGTCTTCTATCTGAACAAGCAGGGGGGAATGAAGTCACCGACTCTGGCCAGACTTTCCATGAAAATTTGGGACTGGTGCATCCCGAGAGACATCACGCTGATGGCTGTTCACCTCACTGGTGCGGACAATGTGCAGGCAGATCTTCTCAGCAGGCACATGTTCACCTCTCACAAATGGGAGCTAGATCCTTGCACTCGCGACCATCTTTTCCAGTGCTGGGGGTTTCGCAACGTGGACTTATTCACCACCCAACAGAACAGGGTGTGCAGTGCTTACTGCTCGAGAACGGGAATCGGACACGCATCCTTAGGGGATGCTTTCATGATCCCATGGAACAACATGATCTTTTATGCCTTCCCCCCAATCCCTCTTATGATGCGGCTCATAGCAAAAATAGTGTACAACCAAGCTTCAGGGATACTAGTTGCCCCTTGGTGGCCACGGCAAGCTTGGTTTGCGACACTATTCGACATCTCTCACGGGGAATATCTTCATCTACCATCACTTCCATACCTTATAACCCAACAGGACGGTATGCTTCGCCACCCGGACTTGCTCTCATTGAATCTAACAGCATGGTGAATCCGATGACTACCATTGTCCCCCCGGTACTGATGACAACCTCAACCGAATCGAATCCAGTTGTCGAATCCAATCACTCTGGCGCTTCCTCTTCCTCTTCCTTTGTTCATTCCGTACCATCGGATTCAAGACATGCCCCGTCGAATTCTACAGATTTTCACCCTGATATCCAACATATCATCGATTCTGCCTTAAAGCCGTCCCCAAGGAAATCATATGTGGCTAAATGGAAATGGTTTTCCACCTTTGCCGAGTCTCGTTCGTTCTCTCCGTTCATGTCATCTATACATCAAATCCTTCAGTTCCTATTGGAACTGCACCATTCTGGATTAAAGCCATCGTCTGTTAAAGTATATATGGCAGCAATAGCCCACTATCGTGGCTTAGTCGACGGATCACCTCTCTTTTCTCAACCTATCATCAAGAGATTTCTTAAGGGACTATATAATCTTAACCCATCAATCAGACCAGTAATGCCTACCTGGAGTCTTTCTGTCATTCTACAAGCCCTTATGAAAGCCCCCTTTGAACCATTGGCAACAGTGAATCTGCACCTGGTTTCATGGAAGACAGCGTTTCTCATGGCAGTCACTTCAGCCCGAAGGGCCAGTGAACTTTGCACTCTCCGCATAGGCCCTCCTTATTTGAACTTTCACAGGGAGAAGGTTGTTTTATACCTTGACTCGTCTTTTCTTCCTAAAGTGACTACGCCTTTTCATATGGGGCAAGATATTGTATTACCTGCCTTTTTCCCGTCACCGTCAACTCCACTAGAGAGATCTTTGCATACACTTGATGTTCGGCGTCTCTTAGCTTTTTACAGATCGAGGACTGAGTCTATTCGACGTTCAAATAAACTGTTCATTAAGTATTCCACTAGAGCTCAGGGCAATCCAGTCACGCCACAGAGACTTTCCAAATGGATAGTCCACACTATCATCTTATCAACTAGCTAAGATTGATTTGTCTTCAGTCCCTCGAGGCCATTCCACTAGGGCTGTTGCAACCTAGTCCACCTTTGCATCCGGAGTTTCGCTTGATGATGTATGCCGAGCTGCCACTTGGGTGAACCCTTGCACCTTCGCCAGACATTACCGTCTCAATGTTCAGGCTTGACAGGATTGTTCTTTCGTCTGTTCTTCACTGAGGACATCTTCCCTCCTCCTTTATGGTAAGCTTGGTAATCTACCCATATGTGTGATGCACAGAGGCCATGACGAAGAAAAGCAGGTTGCTTACCTGTAACTGATGTTCTTCGAGTGGCCATCTGTGCAGTCACACAACCCACCCACCGGACCAGCTCAGTGTCGGTGAGTGGATACATCTATCAGTACCAAAGGTTCCCTTTTTTCATGGTACTGACCCTCTATTTCCCTATCTCAAATTACAAATTTTTCCATGAGGGGCCACACGTTCGGTCGCAAAGACTGAACAAAATGGCGGATACTCCACTCTTTATAGGCCACGGGGGGAGGGGGAGCAGAGCTTCCTGCCAAAAACCATTAGCTGGCAATCTTCCGGCCAAAGGCACTGCACAGGCGCAGCACCCATATGTGTGACTGCACAGATGGCCACTCGAAGAACATCAGTTACAGGTAAGCAACCTGCTTTTTTTGTGAAGATAAAATAAACCAAGAAGACTATGTAAGCTTCCTTGAGTTCCTTACAAGAAGGAAAAGGTGGGATATAAATGTAATGTACTACTACTACTACTATTACTACTACTACTAATAATAATATAAACTTAGAAGAATTTACGAGACTCTTGTAACCCCCCCTCCCAGAATGCATTCCTTAAACAAACTTTTTATTAAGTGTTCTAAAATAGCAATGGAATAGTATACAAATAGTAAAGAAACAAGCAAATAAATACTTAAACAGATTAATAGATACACACATGCTATTGCTACTAACTATATCAGGAGCATGAAAGTCATTTTCTTAAAAAGGAGAGATCACAAAGTGAAAAACCTCTGAGAATCTTACTGTCTAAATCTCCTAAAGTAAGTTTGTCCATGCATCACTGGGAGAGACTGGAATATGTGTCCTTCTCAATCAGTAAAATAGATAAATGGTGACCAAGTACATTCAAATGTATTGATTCCCGGATGGTCTTTTAGATACCTAACTTGCTCTGTCAATTTCTCCAATAAAGACAAATTCCTCACTTTCCTATGGCAATCACTCAAATTAGAGATACTGTCCCTCTCTAGTTTGGGGCAAAAACTTGTCTATCAGACAACCAAAATGGAAGAAAATCTTTTTTCAAATATTTAATGTTAAAATCATTTATTAGATGAGGTAAACAAGACCTGAGTTGAGAATAATCAATTGTTTGGTGATTTTGTTAATTTCATTTTCAATGTCTCCCCAGAAGCATCAAGCAAATGGGCATGCCCACCAATGATGAAAGTATAAGCTTAGGCCCTACCCATCGCTCCAACATAATGGAGGCTACTTTTAGTTATTCTTGCAAGCTTCAATGAAGGGAAATGCCATCTGTAAATCACCTTGATTAAACCTTTAGTGTGAATTGAGATTGATGTGAATCGATGGGCAGAACCGTTTTTTTCCAACTCTTGACATTGATTTCATATCTTAAATCTTGTTCCCAGGTAATGCTCTAAATGATAATTATCAGTATTGAAAAGGCATTTGTAGATTTTTGAAACAATCTCTTTAGAGCCCAGGGTATAGTAACTCGATAATTTTCAAATTGTATGAGCTGCCTTGTAGCTTGCTGTTCAACCAGTGGAGCCTTTAAAAAGTGGAGCATTGATAGACTAGGAACCACATAATAGGGATGTCCTTTAGAAAGAAAGATTTCTAAATTAGTAAAGCACAGTCTTCCCAACCAGCAAATAGAGCTGTTTCATTTGGATTAAAAAAATGAGATGAATTAAGATGTGTGAGTGATAAGATTTGGGACAGTAAATATTTGTGCCATTTATTCCAGATTTGTCAAAAAGGCGGTTGTAATATAGCTATATACCTATTAGGCAAGTAGATATACGTCAAAATTATCTCCAGTATATTCTATTTCCACCCATGCGATATCAAGATGGCATTTCCTTTGGACCAGTGAGGGTATCTATAATAGCTCCTCCAATAGGAGGGGTCACCATCTCTAACATGCAGAGCAATTTGGGGCTCACAATACCTTTATTTTTATAGGCATCTCCCCCTTAGCCCAAAAATGATGGGAAGCCTTTACATAAAAAGAGATGAGTCAGTGTAGAAAGCAAATTCAAGGGACTTTGATATCCGCAGGACCCACAATGGGAAACACACAGCTGTTACTGAAATTTGACCTACCACGGCTGTCCAGTTCAAGGAAAAAGGGAGTACACACCTTATAAGCCCTATGTAGAAGCAGAATCACAATTCTGGGAGTACATTTGTACTCCAGAACATGATACATATTGTTTATATTCCTGAATGCCTTTTTTGAAGAGTTGCCACATTTTTTATTACTGCCAGCCACTGCTGTGGCAACAGATTTGGCAGGGATGGAGGTACATACAAAGGGCCCACAGAAATGGCTGGAGGTGGCACATATGGCCCACAGAGGCACATATGGCCCATTTCCCACTCCTGTTCTAGACCTTGGAATGATGCTATGTCCCTTCCAGACTTTAAGGCATAATCCTAGATGGGGAAAGAGACAACAGAATAGGAAAAAAATATTTAGGTTTTCTGCAGCCTTCTAGAAGAACTGTTGTAGCATCAAAGACAGGCATGGCAGTGCCAAGTACAAGTAGTATGCCAGCATTGGTTCAATTTCCTTCCTGCTGTATAGGCAGGCAAGGGTGAGTGACATGAAACACCATCTTACTGAATAGCAGGTTTATGGGTAGCATTCCTTACCACATTCATAGAGAGTATGCCTAGAACTGTTAGAAACAAGGCTTTTTGGTAACCAGAAAGGTCCATTTTTGTCACTAAACGTAACTGTACTGTTAATGGAAAAATGTAATCCATACATACCAGGTTGTTCATGTGTCTTACCTTACAGCTGTCTATTTCAAGAACTGTCCAAATCAAGTCCCTTGAAGAAGATAAAAGAGCCATGAAACAGAATGGTCTTGGCTCAGTAGCAGAGCTCATTTATCCCATGTTCAAGGTTCCAAGTTCAATCTCTGGCATCTCCTGATAGAGCTGGAGAAAATTCTGCATGAAACTATGAAAGCTGCTGCCAGTTGGTGTTGATAGTGCTGGGCTTAATGGAAAAGTGGTCTGACTCAGTATAAATCAAATGAGAGAAGGCACAAGTGTAAAGGAAGCAATGAGGGAAAAAATCATATTCCCAGGTGCCAATAAAAAACATGTTATTGTTGCCCAATAAACAACTGGGACCTGCTTGGAAACATGCTGTAGGTCCAGCGCTTAATTTCCAAGGAGTTCAGAGGTTATTCCATCAGGATAGAGCACAGTACTCCAAATCTAAATCTCCCACTTGGAAGCCTCCTAAGGGAAAATAGAAAAAACAATAACAATAACATAGTTGTTCCTGTAGAAGGAGTTCCAGCCCTAAACCTAAGAAGGGGCTGTAGAACAAACCTGACAGTCAACTTGAATAACAATTTAAGGCTCTGCTATTATTACATTTTTATCCCACTTTTTTCTCTCTTGCAAAGAGCCAAGCTTACATGTTTCTCCTCCTCTCTATTTTATCCTTACAACAATCCTGAGCTTCATGGCCAAGAACCCAGAACTTCTGAGTCCTGGTCCAACACACAATACCACATTGGACTCCATGGAAATAACTCAGGAAGAAAAGACAAATATCCAAAATGTCTTTCAGTGGACCAGCATCATTCTTTGGGTGAAGGGAGGGGTAGAATTTTTGCAAGAAGCACAAGATACTTGTTGGCCAAAGACTCCCACTTAAATCTGTTCTTTTTTAACTGCCGTTTCTCTGGACATCAGGGAACATGTCTCTGTTGCCATCATTTCTGCAATATAAATACTGCTGGTGAAAAGATGTATATATTTATTGTCATGGTAATTTGGCAAAAGCAGATAGACACTCTTTGGCATGTAGCTCTACTCTAGGGCTGTACCCCATAAATGAACAAGTGATAAAAATGGAATTAGGTACCTACCTTTTCTTGCCCAGTAGATAGTTATCCATAAGTACTATGTCCACAGTGTTTTATTTTTTAAAAGATGTTCTTAACAGACATCTCTACTTCATAAGTTGTTCAAAAATGTTTTGTGTTTTACTTTGCAGCAGAAAGAATAAAAGATGTTGCAATATTTGGTCTCCAGCAACCTGGCACAACTAGGTTCCATGAGTATTCTGTCCCGTTCTCAAGACCAGGTAATTCACAAAGCTAAATGTATAAGCAAAATACTCCTAATTTTTAAAGGGTAAAATGAAAACTCAGAAAGTTAAAGGTAGCATCTGTTTTAAGAAGAGCTGAATGTTATGGATGATTGAGGTTTTGTTACTGGTGGTAAAAGCTTGTTTAAAATTTCTGGTTTTTAAAAAACATAGTTTTACCTGTTTTGACTTGGCTGTGCTCATTACTTGAATGTGGAACCCAAGAGCTACTTTGAAACTGAATTTGGCTCTCAGATTGAAGAAGATTCTACACCTCTGCTTTACATATATGAATTACAAATAGAAAGAAACCAAAGTAGATGGAATTAGTGGAAGCACATAAACAATGCATGGGGCATAAGAAATGCATGCCAAAGAATGAAACAAAAATTGTATGAAGCATGATAACTAAGATTGTAGAAAAATTATTTGTGTTTTTGAAACTTTTTTTACAACCCTCCCTTTTTTTTTACAAAACTATGAAGTCTTTTTAAACATATGAAGCTGAATGCAAAATGTTGTGTCTGTTTGGAGCTTTGCAGCACACAAAGTCATGATTTACACTAACATTTAATTCTCCAAAGTGAATCAGTTTGAACATTGATGCATGCCACCACTGAGGGCCAGTGTGGTGTGGTGGATAAGAATCTGGGACTGGGATTCAAGGGATCTGTGTTCTAGTCCCTGCTCAGCCATGGAATCAACTGGGTGATCTTGGACCATTCACAAACTCTCAGTCCAACCTATCTTACAGGATTGTTGTTGTGGGGATAAGATTGAGAAAAGGAGGAGGAAAATGATGTAAGCCACTTTGAGTTCTTTGTAAGAAAAAGGTGGAATACAAATCAAATTAATAGATGATATTTATAATGCTTAGTACATATTTTTCTTTCTTCCACTTAACAGCCAATTTTCTTGCTAAAATCTTTGTTTCACACTACTTAAGATAAACATATATGTCAGTCCAATTAGGAAACAAAATACTTTGGTCAAATACACAAAGTCCTCACTGTTTTAGATGTATTAGGAATGGTAAATTGTGTCTGTTCTGCTATAACAGCTATAAACATAGCTCTGTAGATTTATACATTTATTACCTTAAGCCTTTAGTCACCAAACATTCAATTTTTGAATGATTGGTTTTTAGGTAAAATGGACAAATACATGGCTATCTGGGGTGTCTTTATTTATGCATATTTATCTCTAATAATAGTGTATTTTACTATATGTAAAATATACAAGAGTATATAGTAGATCTGTAGACAGTTATATTTTATTTTATTAAATATTTTATTTCTTTTTTATTTCTATTTATTTATAGGTTTTGTTTTTGAAACTGACAGATAGTATTGCATCTGTCTCAAAGGTTTATAATTATTTTTGATAATTAAGGTACAATAGATATTTCTGGATTCAGAACATCATTATATTTTCTTTAAATATTGATTTTACAGTATGGGAAGGAAGCCAGTTACCACGAAGGGACTATGTCCCAAAGCTGAATATATTAAGGAAAAAACTCCTGGGCCTAGATATGAAAGGTAATTTAACTCCTCAAAAAGGTGGTTTTTGCTTTGCTTTGCTTTGCTTTGCTTTGCTTTGGACAAAAAGGATAAGTTTACACCCTTGCAGAAAATTGGGCCCATAGGTGGGGTTGTTTCTTTCCTCCTTCCTACTTTCATCCTCGGTCCTCCTGCAGTATCCCAGTCGAAACTGAAACAGCACTGAGATGTGAATGTAAAGAATTGTCCATGTCATGTTGGAATATTGTACCACACTGCTAAACATGTTTTACATTTTGAAAAAGTGGGGGAATGGAAAGCACCCTTTGCTGCAGAATCATCAGAGTTTTGAGAGGATGTTCATATGGCCCTGGATTGGCTTCACTTTCATAAGTCTGAATAACTGAAGCGTGCAGTGGTCGTGCCCCCCCAAGACAAGAAACTGTAAAAAGGGTTGTTTTGAGTATTTCTTTTAAATTCCATCCATTTACATGCAGTTCCTTGGGGCTTTGGGGGAATACTGGGAAGCCCTAGCTGTTGCCTCATTTTTCCAATTTTGCCTCAAGTTAGTATTTTGGTAAGTGGCAGAAATGGAGAGAATCCTCAATGCAAGAAGAGGCATGAGTCTTGGCATTTAAAGGGATAGGTCTGCTTTTCTACTCAGGATTTACCCCAAGTTTTGAAGTGTTTGCCCCACTCTTAGTACTCTTAGCAGACATCTCCCAAATACACTTTGGGTTCACTCTGAAAATTGGGGAAGAGCCTCTTTCTGTGAAGTGTGTTCTCCTGGGGCTCTGCATTAATCCTTGCCAACATACATGGCAGCAAGTGTGCATGCAAGCACAAGGTAGGGGGCTAGAATACAAGGCTGGCTGGGTTTGGTACCTGCTAGATTTGGGAAGCAGACCCTTGTCTGTTCATTACTCACTAGTTTGGGAGGTGTTAAAGAGTCTGTGTTCCCTAGTGCAAGTGACAGCTCATTTTTTTTTTTTTTTAAGGAAGTCCAATATTGCCTGCAAACAGAGAGTGAAGCTCCTTTAACAAAACTTTTGCAATCTAACATCAATGAATCAATCAAATAAGTAAAACTGTGGCCAGTACAAAATGGCTAGCCTTTCTGTTACTCTTGCCAAGGAGCTCTCTGTTTTATCGGCTTGCCCATGGCTTATTTCATTGTCTGGGTTTGGTTAACAGAACAAGCTATAGTGAGTTAATTAAACCCTAACAAAGCCATGGGTAACTGGAGAAGTTTATAAGCCTCCCCACATGAAGAGTGCTGAGTTCAGATAACACATTAACCCATCATACTTTCTAACCATGATACCTTATGTGAAGCCAGTCAGAGAAGGGAAATGTGAAATGATATTCAAGATACTGGGTTGGATCCAAATGTAATCATACTTAAAGTAGACTTACTGATATCAGTGGGACTTAGGCTTGTCATGACTAACTTTATCTCAGCATGTTATTGGAACTGCATCTTTCTGAATGAAGCAAAAAGATAGGCTTTCCAAGTATGCTGCACCTATTCATTTTAGCAATTACATCTATATTTTCTTTTAGAGTATACCTAATAGACTGTGTAGATAGTGAGTTTATATTGGAATCTCAGTGCCAAAATTAAGAGTCAAATCAAATGTTAATCTGTCTTACATGAGCTTTGAAAAATGACTCAATTAGTTCTATTTGAAAAACATTGGGTTAGATAGAGAGTACTCAGCTGAAATCAGTGGAATTTAGTCATGACTAACTTGTGATATTCATGCCCCATAGATGTTTGTGAGTCTGTTCTCTGCTTTATCCAACCCATTATACTTGTATATTTGGGTAATATTTTTTCCTTCCTTGATTTGCTTGTGTTGTTTAAAATAATATCGGAGATATCAGAAATACCATTCCACAATAGGTTGTTCTTTTTATTAGGCATTCCCTACATTATATATCATCTAAATTGTATGAGCTGCAACCTGTTCCTGTTCTCTGATACGTATTTGTGCAAGTGCAGCCAATGTTTTGTTCGGTAATCAGCCTAGGATTCCTCATGAATAGAATGGTTCAGGATACAGAAGTACCCTTGTGCCTATACCTCCTGTGCCACAGGCCATATTTATCACTATCTTGGACCTCATCATTTTACAATAACAGAGCTTTTAAGGCAGAGGGGGAATTTTTGCTGCTTTACATCTGACACTTTATTTCTGCTGATTCTTCATATATGGGAAGAAAGAGATGATAAACACATGGTAGTAGTTTCAGTACACTTCCTATATGAGTTTAACCTATATTAAAACCACAGCAGAAGGTTGCTTGGTTTCCATGTGAAATACTAGATAATGTTGAAATTTTATTGAAATGTTCATTTTGGTTTTATGATAAAGAATTGGCCAACATTGTTCCTAGTATATAAATAAAATCAAGAAACACCAGATAGCCTTCCAAATGATATAACAAAGTAATGGATTTTATGTTTATGACTAGGCGGTACTCCTCCATTGCCTATTCAGGGACCAAACATTCTGGCTAATCAGGATCAAGTAAGTTACTATGGTTTACCCTTTGAAAACTGAACATTCAGTAGCTCTTTTTGAAGGAAATATAAATTAAGAAGTGGTTTATTGATGCAATGACATATTTAAAGAGAATTAGTGGTTTATGATCCCAAATTCTGTGTCAGCATAGCCTTAAACCTGGAATGTAGAATTTATTTCATCTCTAGGGTTGAATTCCATTTGAGAGAAGCTCTTACAGGGGTACATTCCAGGGGTGTGGAGGGCCAAAGGTAAAAAAAACCCAACAAATACCAAAATTATCATCATATTTTAGTTTATAGCTTACTATCAGTAACCAAGCCTTAGGAGAGGTACATCTGCCTTTTAGCATGGGGAAAATACTGCACAAAAGTCACAAAATTATGGTGGTTCTGGGAAAGGAGTAGGATTAGGAAAAGAAGGCATGGCCTCCTTGGGACTCTGACAGGCCTGAGGTTTTGCACCAATGCTTTAAGCTAATCAATATCTTTTTCTTCCTGTTATCTGAAAATTCAGTAAAAGAAAAATATTTTTCATCATGACAATGACAGTTTTGTTGCCACTGAGAAAATGGGTTGGATGTTTGTATCTTTATTAAACTTTAAAGTTTTTAATTCAAAGTCATGTTAAGCAGAACTGCTTTGCCAGATCAGACCAGAATTCTTTCTAATTCAAATCCTGTTTCCAAAAGTAACCAATCAACTTTCCCTAGGGAGCATGCTAGTAAGGCATGAAGGTGACAACTGTTTCTTGTGAACTTTCTTCCCTAGATAACTTGAGTTTGTTTATTTATTAGATTGATATCCTACGTTTTTTTTTCCTTTCAAGGAATCACCCACAAACAGTATCTCTATATTGTTTGGATTGAGTCTTAGTTTATTAGCCCTTATCCAGACTGTTACTATGCCTAACCATTAGTTCAGAATATCAGCTGCCTCACCTGTATTATTTATTTATTTATTTATTTATTTATTTATTTATTTATTTATTTATTTATTTAAAACATTTCTATTCTGCCCCCATTGCAACAAAGCCTCGGGGCGGCTCAAAGCATAATTAAAACATATAAATAACAATTAATACAATTAGAGATTAAAAAGCCCGGTTGCATCTCGGCTTAAAAATTTAAAATCCTATAAATACCCTAATAAGTTAACAATTAAAATAAGTTTTGAATAAACGGTCTTGGCCTGGCACTGAAAAACAAATAGCGACGGCGCCAGGCAGACCTCTCTGAGGAGTGCATTCCATAGGTGGGGCGCCACCGCAGAGAAAGCCCTCCTCCGGGTACTCACCCTCCTAATATCATTCACGGAGGGTTCCCGGAGAAGGGCATCTGTTGCCAATCTCAAGGGGCGGGAGGGCATATATGGACGCAAGCATTCCTTTAGATAATCAGGTCCCAAGCCATTGAGGGCTTTATAGGTCATAACCAACACCTTGAATTGGGGCCAGACTTCAATGGGAAGCCAGTGAAGCTGATGGAGAACTGGGGTTATATGAGAACAACGCCCAGTCCCTGTCAGCAACCTGGCAGCTCTATTCTGCACCAATTGAAATATCCAGACAGTCTTCAAGGGTAGCCCCACGTAGAGCACATTATAGAAGTCTAATTGGGAAGTTACCAACGCGTGTGTCACTGTCGCCAGGCAGTCATTCTCCAGAAGGGACGCAGCTGATGGATCAGCCGAAGCTGAAGGAAGGTGCTCCTCGCCACCTCCTTCACCTGAGCTTCTAGTGACAGCTCTGGGTCGAGGAGCACTCCCAAGCTGTGAACCCTGTCCCTCAGAGGGAGTGCAACCCCATTTAGGACAAGGTCCAAGTCCCCCATCCCGAAGCCCGAACCACCCACCAACAGGACCTCCGTCTTGTCTGGATTGAGCCTCAGTTTATTGGCCCTCATCCAGCCCATTACCTCGGCCAGGCACCGGTTCAATACAGCCACTGCCTCACCTGGATTGGTGGAAAACGAGAGGTAGAGCTGGGTATCATCAGCATACTGATGATTCCACAGCCCACACCTCCTAATTACCTCTCCCAGCAGTTTCATGTAGATGTTAAATAGCAAGGGGGACAAAATGGACCCCTGCTGAACTCCATGGCATAACTGCCATGGTGCAGAGCCATAGTCCCCCAGTACCACCTTCTGGAATTGGCCGTTGAGATAGGAGTGGAACCACCGCCACACGGTGCCTCCAACTCCCAATCTCGCTAGCCTATCCAGAAGGATACCATGGTCGATGGTATCGAAAGCCGCTGAGAGGTCCAGGAGAACTAACAGGGATGTACTCCCCCTGTCTCTCTCCCTGCACAGGTCATCGTACAGGGTGACCAAGGCAGATTCAGTACCGTACCCGGGTCTGAAGCTGGACTGAAATGGGTCCAGATAATCAGTTTCATCCAAGAGTGCCTGGAGTTGTCCCGCCACCACCCGCTCTAGCACCTTGCACAAGAACAGGATGTTGGCCACTGGTCTATAATTGGCAGCCACCTCTGGATCCAGGGATGCCTTCTTTAGGACTGGCCGGACTACCGCCTCCTTTAAAGGGGCAGGTACCCGACTGTCTCTTAAAGAGGCGTTGACCACCTCTAGGATCCAGGTCCCAATCCCATCGTTGGCTTTCTTGAGTAGCCAAGATGGGCAAAGGTCTAGTAAGCAGTTGGTAGGACATACTTGTCCAAGCACCTTGTCCACATCATCAGGCTGCAACAACTGAAATTCATCCATTAATTGTGGACTTGACAGAGTCATTGGCACCTCCCCAGTAGAATCTGATTCAATAGTAGAGTCAATCTCGTGACGAATCTGAGCAAATTTCTCCCTGAAATGCTTGGCAAAGTTGTCACAGTGGGCCTTCAAGGGTGGCACGAGATCTCTCTTTGGGCCCGGATGTACCAACCCCTGTACCACCCGAAAGAGCTCCGCCGGACGGCATTGTGAAGAGGCAATGAAAGTGGAGAAAAATTTCTTCTTTGCTGCCCTCACCGCCACAACATAGACCCGATAGTGGGCTCTTAAGTGTGTTCGGTCAGATTCATCCCGTGATCTCCTCCACCTAAGCCCTAGACGTCTCCCAACCCGCTTCATCACCCGTAATTCAGGTGTGTCCCAAGGAGATGAGCGGGCTCTGCCAGGTGGGAGAGGACACTTGGGAGCGATCGTGTCAATAGCCCTGGTCATCTCCCCATTCCATAGTTCAACCAAGGCATCGACAGGAGCACCAGCCTTGTCAACCGGAAAATCCCCCAGAGCCTTCCTTTTTTATTAGATAAAAAAGGAGAAGGAGCTAGGTGTGATCTGCATATTCATGACTTGTTTGCTATGTACTAATTTTTAACATGTCCTAATAATGAGGACAGAGTACAATTTGATCACTATCCTAGTAGTTGTTAACTCCTCTGCATCTGTCTAGTTTTCACAGACCTTGATGCTCTTTGATTCTTTTGATAAATTGAGTAGTTTGGTTCCATTTTCAGAGATAAGGCCTTTTCCTAATTTATCTTTTATCTCCATCATGGTATGCTGAGTAGAGGTTGAAACTTGCCTGCCTACTACAATGGAGATAAATATTGGGGACCCTCTGCTTTGCAGCTCCTCTGTACAGATCAGCTGTGGAATAGAGAAAGGCTTGGTTTTCAGTCTCATTGTGACATGCTAGGTGGAAGGGTTTAAATCACTGTAATGTGATGCTCCCCTCCTTACCATATCAGGAGGAGGAGAAAACCTAAGCAATCCCACCTCTCTACTTGTCTTGTTGGATCAGCTAAGGAACAGGCTTTCTCTGTGTGTGTGTGTGTGTGTGTGTGTGTGTGTGAGAGAGAGAGAGAGAGAGAGAGAGAGAGAGAGAGAGAGAGAGAGAGAGAGAGAGAGAGAGCATCATGTATGCAAAGTGTGTGTGTGGGGGTGTGGGGGGTAGGGAGGTTCTGCCCAATTTAGGCTTTAGCAAGCTCACTCTGCCATGGAGCCCTCAGGATTTCTGGGTGGCAATCTATCCCTCAGGTTGAAAACCATTCCTACCTCTGATTTAAACAGAATCCTTATTAGTGAAAGATCATATTTGTTAATTATTATAACTTTTATAAATTATCTCTTCTTTGCTGATAATCAGTTATCAATAAGGAACTGTTGTGCATAAATAGATTTTAAAATAACAAAGTGTTATAAAATTGCAGGATCTCTGAGAAAATTCAAATATTTTGCATATGTTTGTTTATATGCTGGTATAGTGTGTTTTGTGGAATATGATGGGAAATATAAAACAAATGACATATTGTGCTGAACTGAGCATGGAACACTCATTAGTTGTCAAATCAATTTTGAAGCAGCATTCTTATTTTTCAAGAGGGAAAATTATTGCTATTTTAATCCATTAAGATATCTTATTCTATCTTATTCTACTTTACTGTTTGCTGTCTCTGAAGACAAACATTTAAACTGGGTACCTTGGAGTGAAGCTCTTCAAACAATGGTAGCATTTTGTTCTTTAACAGCCTACCATTCACCTAACAAACAATGTCTAGCCCCATCTGCTGGCTGTACAGGCTACTAGCTGCTAACAAAATGACCATTTCTCAGTTCCCGGACTGTGCTTTACTGAACATAATTCATCTTGTTCATTAAGCAAATGAAGGTCTGTCTTCTTTGTGAGCCTGACCAGTTGGCAACTAGTTTAATTTTTCTCATTTTTTAAAAAATTCATATATTCCTATAACAACATATGGCATTAGTCTGGCTGTCTAGTGCAGTATTGTCATAGCAACCTTATAATATCTCCTGTAGTGGCATCTAACTAGAGATGCTGGAGTCTTGAAGTGGAACCTTCTTCATACAAAGTATATGCCCTTTTTCTAATCCTATGCATAACTCCAGTAGGCAACTGATAGAACAAGACTGTAACATAATAGTCTAAATTGTGCTTTATTCAGTTATATTAACTAAATATGTGTAAAAGCATATTACATATATGTGAACAATTGTGTTTTATTTTTAGGGTTCAATCGTCATTTGTGGAAAGGGATGTAACCCTTTCAAAAAATTTGGAAATTTCTCAGTAAGGAACAACTGAGATATGACTGACCTTATTCTAAAACTTTTAATGGATTAATTCAGCGATGCAGCCATCTTATAAAACTCATCTTTGTAGAATTGTGAAAAGGAAACAGTAAGACATAAGTTATCATATGATTCTGTTCTGAGATCTGTACAAAAGGTTGATTGTTAAAAGGAATGGTAGTTACAATATATGAAAGCTGAACCACCAAAGATCAAATAGTAGTAATCATGATTTATTTATTTAAAATATTTATAATTACCTACTCTACCTATGGCATCTCTAGGTGGCTCACATTGCTAAAATAACACATTCTAAAAACACAATGTTAAAACTCAACAATAATTATAATAGTTTAAATAGAATTGTTTCCAACCAAATTTACATTTTTGTTTTGTTTCTGGAATGCTACTATCAGCCCTATATTCAGATGTTTGCAACAAACCTAATCTTTGGCACAAGAGTTCTGTCTCAAAAACCAGGTATGACATAGAAGTCGTATGGCACCAACAAATAAATACAGCTTTCCCTCATTTTAAGTAAAATATGTTGCCTTCCTTACAAGAATTGCTTGCCTTCACAGATAGTTCAACAGAGTTTTGTTGCATGGTTAATAAGGATGTAGAAAATTAATGTTATCTCTTGCATCTAGACAATAGCACTAGCAGAACTGGATTTTAAACTCTAAAGAGAACAGGTAGGTGTTTTCTTCTAATACTCTTTTTGAATTATTCAAACTATAAAGTGAAGGTCACATAATGCATGCATGTAAAGAACAGGAATGGTTGGTGTTCTGGTAGAGACCTCACATGGTATTCTAGGGGGATTTTTCAGTGAAGCATAGAGAGGGACAGCCAAGAGGGGAAAAGAAACACTTCAATATGGGATATTATACCCAGTGCCTTGAGTCCAGGCCATATACCCAAACCCCCTGTATCAAGAAGCTCTACTTACATAATTTGAATAGATCTTAAAAATATCTTACCATTCCCTTTCAAACATTAAATGGCCCACAAAAAGAAAGGGGCAGCTGTCTCTTGAAAGTTTCATAGCTTCTTCATTCTGCTTCCCTACTGATATCCATGTGTTAAACATTAATATCTCTTCAGGGTAAAGTCTATGCATGTAGACTGGGGTGCTACAGGAGAAACTGGAGGAGTTGAAGAGTGCCTGGAAACCCTGCATTAAAATGGCTGGAGTGACATTGGAGCATATTATCCAGAACTTTCAATGTCTGTACTAATGAATAAAGGAATTCAACAAAGTGAACTCAAACTCTTAGTACAGTAAATATATAAACAATTTCATAGGTTTAACTGAGACCTAACAACTCTCATGATTGAAATGGAGGGATATAATTTGTTCAAGAATAGACAAAACTGAAAAGAAGAAGCTTTATGCATCAAAATGTATGCCCCTGCACAGAAAATCAAAAGAATGAACCTGATCCCTACAATATGTAGGCTAGCAAAAGAAATAAAAGCATTGTGTTTAGAAGGTTGGATCCAAGTTCTGACTTCCTCAAGAGAAAAAGCTCTGCTTACAGAAGTTCTCCCCACTCAGTGTCTTGGGATCTCCAATATTCTTCCCTACGATTTACCTCAGACTTGTGCTCTCTCTCCATTTAGCTTTAACTGTTTGCTTCTGACTAAAACTTTTCTTCTTTTTCACCTCCGCTTCCTAAACCCTACATTTCACAAAAGAGAAGGTGGGAAGTATTTATATTAGGGGGCAGGATATATATATAGTGGCAGGATTTCCGCCAAAAGTTCTAGGCTTAGCCAGAAGACTCTTCCCAGAGGCACTGTGCAAGTGCAGCACCCATATTTGTGCAGGCACAGATGACCACATGAAGAATGACAGTTACAGGTAGGCAACCTTACTTTTTTATTCTCTATTATTTTGGGGGAAATTGAGAGGCTGCCATGGGAAATGAAGGGGAGAAAATTTCTGCTTCTACTTGATTCCACTTTATCCTGGAAGTAACCCTAACCCTCTCTGAACCAGGCGAGGGTGATGCTTTCTGGAAAAAGTTAATCAGAGAACCATTAAGAAATTGGTAACTTCAACTACCCTGATACCTACTAGAAAACATACTTGCTAAGCATGGAATTTTCAGAAATTCCTGGAATCATTTGCTGATAACTGCTTCTATTCTTCGTGGTCTCTGTGTATTATATTAAGCCA
>NW_025335440.1:19435915-19545325 GCF_004798865.1 Varanus komodoensis | reverse complement strand
TGGCTTAATATACAAAATACCCCAACATCTATGAATTCCTAAAGAGGTTCCCAAATGCACAATCACAAACAATTCCAGTGAGAAACCATGATATCCTTTTGAGGTGCATTAGAAGGAATATTATAGATTAGTTCTGAGCCTCCTTGGAGGAATGATTTCAAATGGTGCTGGTGGATTCCTGTTCAATGTGGCCATTTGCCTGTCATAGTCCTTACGGTTTCATCTTGCTCCTCTCCTCCCATGCTTTTTAACATTTTCATAAATCTGCTGGGAAAGGTTGTCCAGAATTTTGAATTTCAGTGCCACCAGAATGTGATGACACCAAACTCTTCTCTCTCCTTTTCATCAACATTCAAGGAAACTGTTTTAGTTCTCAATCTGTATTTAACATTAGTAATATGCTTGATGAGAATGAACAGCTGAAGTCGAATGCAGAGGTGATCTTGGATTGTCAATAGGCAAATCAGAGAATAGACAGCCTGGACTAGATGGAGTTAGTCTTCCCCTTGAGATTCAGCCTCAGAGTTTGGATGTACTCCTAGATTCAGTCCTAGTTTCAGTAGTGACCAGGAGTATATTTGCACAGGTGGGACTAGTTTCTAAAGATGCCTGATCTAGCCAGTCATGCATGCCTTATTTCCATCCTATTCAGATGACTAACATACACTATGTAAATCTGCCTTTCAAAGCTGTTCAAAACTTTCAGCTGGTCCATATACCAGCTGAATATAGGAACCATATACAATCCTTGTTAAAACAGCTCAACCATCAACTGGTCTATTGCTAGGCACAATTCAAAGTTCTATAATGTCTTAGAAAAACCTAAACATGGGATATTTTCTGAAAGCCTGTCTTGCCTAATAAGCCTACATGAGTTTTAACATTCTTGGGGTGAGGCCATTATTTCTGTACCACCACCTGTAGAGGCATTTTACTTTAAGATGAGAGGAGGTTTTTTTGGCACTTGCTCCTAGGTTTTGGAACCTTTTTGTCAAGGCTGGGAGCAGCCACTGAAAATGTGGTCCTTCTGCCAGCATTTTATTAAAGCATTTTACAAGTGGGTCTATTGGAGCAGGTACTGCTTTTATTGTTACTGTTGTGCTCACAATATATTTGTTTTAATTTTTAGTTCTGTATAATTAGAGGCTGCCCTCCATTTTCTTCATAGAAAAGCAGGGTTAATTAACAAATAAGAATCTGGTTGGTTGGTCACTCTGGCAAAAGGCTGGTCTGATCTCTTAATACATCTCAATTAACAATAGTCATTTTGTATTGAAAGACTAATAGGTCAGAGAAGCTAGGCTGCTTACATACTGCTTTTTAAGATACAAATCCCCGTAGCACACAGCTTAAGAGTGCTAACCTTTGGGCAATCTAAGTTCCATTTGGCTATGCCACCCAACTGGGTTACTGTGGGTCAGTTACTCTAAGCTTCACCTACTTTACAAGGTTGTTGTGAAGGTAAAATGGAAGGATGGTGCATATAAATGCCGTGAGAACTTTCTACCCACATCTTGTCTCTGTAAAAAAATGAGTCTAAGACTATTGCACTTCAAAGTTACTTCAGAACAAGTTTGCATTTGTGTAATAATGTTAATGTTCAGTATGTATATGTTTCATTATGTTATCCATTTCAATTTTATCCCTAAGTTGTTCTCAGATTTTTAAAATTTCTGAAGTGATATCACAACAGTTCTTAATGAAGGGACAAAACTGTCCCAACATAGTTTAAGAATTCATTGAATGCTCCTGGAGCACTAATATGCACAATGTAGAAAGACAGGCAGGTGCAACATTTTAAAGATTTTTTTATTTAATAAATAACTTCCATGATAGCACTGTGAAAAGTGAACATTAGTTAAAATGAAAGGCACTTAAAACAATAACATGGCTAGTACTGAACAGATGATAGAACAGTCTGAGGCAAATATACATGGCACAATGATATCTCTTGACTGACAGTCATGTTACCTGATAAATATGCAGTCTTAAGCTACAGGGTAAAGGCAAATTTACAGCCAAGGCTGTGAAAGAAAGTCAAGTTGTTTTGACAACAATAACCTTACATAAAATGAAATCATATACATTAAAGACAAATGTGACAAAGCACCAGGCTTTAACCCAAGCAAACACATTGGGAAAAAAACTATTAAGTAAAAGGTCTCTAAAATATTTAAAAGATGGACCTAGCTTACAACTTTTCAGAAATAACCTGGGCCCTGAATTTCAAAAGGAGATTTCTTAAATTACTGTGCAGCAACATTATGAAAAAACGGCACAATATTGGAGCTACTGTTTGGGATCCTATTTCTTTTCTTATATGTAACATTTGGCAGTTTAAAATGCATATACACATATTAAATTGTCTTAAACAAATGGTTCCCATCTTATTGAACTTACTGCATTCAATAAGGCTCACGCTTGCAAACATTCCATTTTTTACAAGCTAGAGTGTAGTTTACACACAATGTTTGGCTTGCTTTTTAAGTGCAAACCAGGCCCTGATACGCCTTTAAAGCAAAAAAATTATAATATTAATATTTAATCGCTACACAGAGCTGCTCATTCTGATTGCTTTAGGGCACAAAACAGTGCCCTCCACTGCAGGTACATGTAAGCCTCTGAACCTGGAGGCATACATGCATCTGATGCAGATAGCAAGGAGCAGCAGCAATGATCTTTACTGCTGCAGCACCCGATTGCCATGCATTTCATTTAGACAACCATTTTCAGCCATCTGGATGGAAGTGCTGGTGAGGGGGAAGAAAGGAGGCTCGGGCACTGATAGGAAATAGTGTAAGCTGTCAGCTCCAGCTACCTCCGTGCTGTGCCCTCCAGCACACCTCTTTTCCTTCTCTCCACACCCCACTTACATCCTCAGAGACAGATGCAGTTCTTCCCTACTGGCTGCAAGAGGTGGCAGGGTGTGGACTCAGTGTTTGGAGTATCAGCTTAAAAATCAAAGGATCCCAGAGCTGGAGCTCCAAATATCCCTAAGCTGCCGCCCTCCCCAACACTCCAAGACAACATCAGGAAGCCATAGCATTGTGCCCTCAGTTATTTCACGCCAGATGCATTAGGGGAAAAGGTCAAAAAGGCACTATGTAACAAGTTTGTGTAGGCTTTATAGTCTCAAGTTCTGTCAGTCCCAAGCACTGATTATTCACAAAAAAACCCTCTTCAAAAATAAAAAGCATACTGTACATTTTTAAAACCTGCACAGGAAACAAACCTATATGTAATGTCATGAATTAGTCAATTCATTGCGGTATTGCCCTAAAGCTAGATTACTGTAACTACAAAATTGCTACATTGCGTACAGTGTTGTGAATTAACAAAGCAGTTTTCATTTCCCCTCATATTTAGGATTCACCACAGTTGTCACTGCGCTCTTGTATATAGGATTTTCACCCTGAAAGAAAAAAAAAAAACGTTTACCAAATTAGACTAATAGCTGAAAAAAATCAGAAGCTCATTTTCTGGACATATTTCCACACACAGTCAAACCAATTCAGTGCTCTATGTACATATTGGACCCATTACACTTGCAATATATCCCTGGACTGAAACTAACAAGTAAACATTGTTTAAAAATAGCTAAAGGTTATCTAGCAACTTGAGCTTTTATTAAGCATCATGCCAATGATAAATTATTTTTTTAGGATATGCAAAATGGTTAAGGTATGTGGATTACAACTTTCACCTAAGCACTGTAATTTGCTACATTAGTGAAACATATAGGACAATTAAACACACACTACATAAAACTTAGAGACAGGCACTTCTAGGCTGCAATTCTCACTTATACTCACTTAAGTGCAAGTAAGCTCATCATATTCAATGGAATTTAATTTTGAGTATACATGTATATGGGTGTGCTGCTAGTGTTACATGCCTATATTCATTCACCTACCAAAAATGCACCCTGGGTTGATATCAGGTACCTGGAATGCACCTTTCTCAATGCAAAACAAATACTGACATTACTTTATAGGACACTCACAGAATGATTGCTACTTTTTTATTAGCAACATGTTAAGAGGATAACCAAACTGAAGTTCTAATCATTTGCTTTACAGAAATCTGTGGTCAACACAGTCTAACTCTGTTCAACACTGTTTCACAGGGTCACCGTAAGTCAAAGACAACTTGACTGCATGTCACAACAAAAGATCCAAAAATGGGTTTCTCCAGACATATACTGTCTTTCCCATTTTGAGCTATTCAAGTGCAGAGCTAGTAACCATAAAGCAGATAGGATGGACTGTTAAGTTACCAGCTCTAGCAACAGTCTATTCCAACCTGGTACCCTCTTGAAGTTTTAGACTACAACTTTACATTCCTCCAGCCAGCATGGCCAATGCAGTCCAAAGCAACTAAAGGGTTCCAGGTTGGAGAAGGCTATCTTATATGAACAACTATCTAAGAAGGACAGAAATCTAACTCAAAATTATATAGATATGTTGTGACACTGTAAATTATGTTCTGCAGACAAAATCAAGATCAGGTAATTGCATTAATCATCAATGTGAAGCTCCACCAGCCTTTGATAAATTGGATTGTGCATAAGAATTTAGCATTGCTATGGCCAAAAAGTCCATCTTTCCCAAGGCATGGTATTCAGCACTTGAGATGCTCTGGATACTATTTAGAGAAAGCTTGTTACAAGCAAGTTAGAACTAACTTCACAATTTCATCTTGTCTCTATGCTCATCAAACAACTCTATATGTATAAGCATGCATTATGTTCATATAGAAACATGCATTGGAATTGCTGTAGTTTGCTTAAGGAAATGTTTCAAGCCATTTTTGAAGCAGCACTTAATTATGCTTAAAACTAGGCAGCTTTAAACCTGACAGAGTGAAAAAGCACGCAGTGACCCAATTCACACGTAATAGCAAATTATGGGTTAATTAATTAATCAACAACTTGCTGTTCTATGTGAACTGTCAGACAAAACGGGGAAACTAGGTTACTCTGGGAGCACATAACTAAGCATTTCAAAGATATAGTAGTTACAAAGTGACAAAGAGTCACACATTGTTAAAGTAAGGAAGAGTCTCAAACAAGAGACAGAGATTGTGATAAAGAGAAAGAGGAGATGGTCTGTGTCAAGTCAACTGTGTATCTCCCCAATACAGCTAACTCAGTATGACATTTTGTTTGCCTAAGCCAAGGATCCCAAATATGGTACGTACGGGCACTTTGCGGCATGCTGCAGCTCTCTAGTAAAGCTGAGGGAGTAAGAGACACCCTACCCCCTTACTTGCCTGCTAAGCTTGTGGGGGAAGTGGGCAGGAAGAGAAGGGCATAAAGCAGGCCAGCAGTGCAGCCACGGGAAGAGCAAAGTGTGGAGTATGACTGCATTTTATGGATGCAATGTGTATTTAAGTTACTTGTATTTTAGCCTTTCTGTAAAATTGATTTGCTGGAGTCAAAAATGGTAGGTTAATGTAAGTAGTTTTGTATTTTTGTTCAGACCTGTTTCTGCCTTGTACTTAGTTTCATGGACTAGCTGCTTTGCCTTCTGTGAAATGGCTTGTTTTTGAATGAACAAGCCCATGGCAGCCATTTTGTGAAAGCTTCCATGACACATTATTGATAATTGAATGTGTTCACTGGTCCAAAAGGGCTGGGGACTCCAAGTCCCAAAATTAAGAATTTCAATGAAAACACATTAAGCATGTACTTAATACTTCCACTGAGATTAATGAAACTGAACAATTCTTAAATTTGGTTGGATTATGCATATATTTTATTTTATCAATCCAGAAGACAGCAAATTTAGGCATCTGGTTGGTTCTTAAGTCTGTCAAAAGACTACTTAACAGCACTACTGGGTCATTCTCATTTGTACAGAGATACTTGAAAAGGTTGCACACAGTGCAAGAGTACTACACATTTTTTCAGAGATGCCTGTTGCCTGAAAGCCAGCAAGATCCTGGAGCTGGCACTGTATATGTACTGAGGGAAAGTCAAGTCAGACCTTAAGAAATGGTGTGGGCCCTATTCATACCACCATGATTTCACAATGGTCCTTCATCCAATCTCCACTGTACAATTCAAAAAAAAAAAAAAGAGAGAGAGAGAGAGTGGCTGATAAAATGTGTAAGGGTCAAGCTGTAATTAGTTCATTGGTGCATAGTTAGTTTCAAGAAAAGGACATGCACAGAAAGAGAAAGGAAAAGAAAATACGAACGGAAACTTAGAGACCAGCTTTACGTCCATAGTTTGGATTCTTGAAATTATTAATAGGACTCTTGTATATTGGGTTTTCTTGCTGAAGGTAGAAAAATTATTAATGTGGAATACAGAAGAGACATAATATTCTTAAAGCTTATAATAGAAGGCCATGCTGTATCCTACATAAAACTGTTAGTTTCTTTCTTCATAGTTCTTTCTAGTGCCCAAACAAACAAAAACCTTTGAAAACCCCAAACTTTACTGAAGTTATACTTCAAAGGAACAAAAAGTGATGCTCCCACACAAGATGTCTGCCTGCTGGGTCAAACACAGCCTCACTGTACCATTTTTCCAAGTTTTCAACAGTAACTTTGAATGTGAAGTCTCAAATATAGTTTGTTCTTTGCACTGACTATACAGTGTATTGAGCACACAGAAACTACTTAGCCTCAGTGATGTGGTTAGGACACAACAGACACTAATGAATGGTGTTGAATTTCTCTACACATTCAGAAAACCTATGTCTCAGAGCCAGATTTGATTATCTGTCCAGGTGATCTACTCCAGAGAAAACTTACTTTATCAAGTCTGGTAGAAGGCATGACCCAATCCTCCACCTTCAATGTGTATCCAGTGCGGGACATGACACAGAGTGGTGGCAATGCCTGCTGCTGCACTTTGCATATCATTTAGAGAGCGGTTTTTGGCCATCTAGATTAAGTGTTACAAAGGGGAAGGGAAGGAGTCTGCAGCACTGCTTGAATCCAGTGTTAAGCTGTCAGCCCCAGCCTCCCTCTTTAGCCCTCTGTGAGGACAGGAGGCTGGAACTGACAAAAAACAGGCAGTTCCTAACATCCAAGCTGGGATTCCGAATACTCCTATGCCTCCTTCAGGCAATGTTAGAAGGCTGCATGATTGTGCCCTCAGTGTATTTTTATCCAAGAAAATTTTATTTATTAAAGTAAGTGGACAAAAGAACATTTGTTGCTTGTGCCACAAGTTTTGCATAGCCATTTCAATGGATCAATATATTGGCTCACCGCATCCCATTTTGCATTCATCTTTTCCTTTTCAAATTTTGCAAATTCTCTTCTGTCATGAATGATCATGAGTAGCTTCCAAATCAACAATAAAGCAAGTCCAATAAGTACGATTCCAGCAACCACACCAGCAACAATGGGAATGATGTCAGGACCAGTCGGGCATTCTAGAGAACAAAGTAATTGAAGTACAATTACAGCATAATGTAAAAACAACACTTAAGGCATCATGCAATGAATCTTGGAGGACTGCAGCATACAACTGAGCAGAGGCAAGGACTGCTTTTGTGCGCTTCCCATTCTGCAAAAGGCATAGACGGCCATCAGTGTATTTTGCCCATTTGGGAGGATTCCCTGTATCATGGTGGGACCTTACATCCCCACCCCCACCCCCAGTGCCAGCTTCCAAGTCACACTTATAATTTCAAAGGCACTGCTGGCACTGAAAGAGCCACTGCAAGGATGGAGGGAGTGGAAGTTGCAGCTCTGAACACATTTCTGAGGCCAGTAATGGGTCAGTGACCATCTATATCAAGGGTCCTCAAAATACGACCTGCCAAGGTCATTTACCCGGCCCATCTCAGAGCTTTTGGACTCATTTGAAGAGAACCATCTCCAAAGCCGGTGCAGTCATACTCTGAAACTCTTTCAGTTTTGGAAACTAGCAGAGAGCTGGTGCACGTGCCAAATTGTGACAGCTCCCTTCAATTGCACGTGCACCGGCTCTCTCTGCTAGCTCTGGCTAGCTCCTGCTGCTGTGCTGCTCTTGCCAGTGTGAACTGTGAATGCGCCAGCTCTTCCCCCTATTGCACACATGCGTTGGCTCTGAATACAGAAGAGAGGAGTGAATATGGAACCGGCCATTGACCATCTCATTGGCCAAAAGCAGGCCCACACTTCCCACTGAAATTCTAACAAGTTTGTGTTGATTAAAATTGTTCTTCATTTTAAATATTGTATTGGGGTTTTTTTTGCACTACAAACAACATATGTGCAGTGTGCATAGTAATTAGTTTATATTTTTTTCAAACTATAGTCCGGCCCCCCAAAAGTCTGAGGGACAGTGAACTGGCCCCCTGTTGAAAAAGTTTGAGGATCCCTGATCTATACAATATCTAGCAGCCATAGGATTTGCCAATGGGATTGCCAATAATCTATCTGAACAGTTTCTGCTACTGTTAAGCATATAAACAATTCTCAATGAGTATCAATATGCTTCAGTCAAGCAAGTTTTATTTTAACCTGCTCACGTAAGCTATTAATTTCTTTTAATCTGAAAAGTGTTTTTGTTGCTCAGGCACTGCTAGTGACCAATACAGCATCCTAAATTTGAATTTCCTATTTGTCCCTCTCCTACCCACTTGCATAGCAATGAGGAACAGCCTCAGATTTTTCACTTCTGGTTTGTCAGGTTCCTTAACATCTTCCAGAAAATGGACCTCTGCCCGGCCCCAATTCCTTGACAAACAGCCAGTTTTCTCAAATCAGAAGTAATACTGGGCAGTGAGTGAAGGACCTGATCTACTGCTGTCCAAACCAGTTTTGTATGCTGCACAAACGTGCAACTGACCATCACTTCTCCCAGTGCGGAGGACATGGTTCAAGTGAAGGAAGCCCAGTCTAGGCAGTTGCTGAAGTACTGTATTACCATTAAAATAGGATGCTTTTTTGTGCTGTGTCTTCCCTCATTTGGCAGGATGCAATGCATGCAAAGGAAGACATCAGAGGAAGGTTTGGCAGGGGCAGATTCATTCCCAGATACTGTCTGGTCAGCAAAGGATCATTCAGCACCACCACCCTGTTCTAGGGGACTTTGTATTGTTTTAAATGCAAACAGCTGGTGCAGAACATGAACCCAAAATGAGATAAAAGCAAAGTTCTGTACTTAACAAAACTTGAATGTACAAGATACTGGCACTGAATGTAGTGCATTTGAACAGGTAAATGTTGTTATGGTTCATCAGAAGCTGAACACAAATGAGCGGTCTGGTTCAGCTGCACAAATTTTAAATTACAATAGCAGAACTATGGTTTCCAAATCGAGAAATAATAGCTGTATTTCATCTTGCATTAAACAATCAGCTGTCAATGTGAATTGTACACACTGTTAGTTCTGATACTGCAAGAGTGTAAAAACAGACCAAAATGGCTTTAGAGGAGGACAATGAAGATGGTCAACAGGGAAAAGTCCTATGAAGAAAAGCTGAGGAATTGGAGAAGAGAAGACTGAGCAAGTCATGCAAACACTCTTCAAATACCTCAAGGGCTGTCACACACAAAACTACACAAAACAAAGATTGCTCACCATGCTCCAAAGAGCAGAAGTAGATAAAACAGGGTTAAGTTACAATCGGAGAAAATGACTTAACACTAAAAGGGGTTTGACAACTGAACAAATTACCTAGACTTGCTCCCTTTCTTTTATTTGAGATCTTCAAACAGAAGCTAGAAGCCATCTGTTAGGTTTGCTCCAGATTTCCCTGTACTCAGTAGGGGCTGGGACTGGAATGCCTATGAATTGTATTTTGCAAAAGCATGGATTTTAAGATCCCAAGAATGTGGAAGAAATGATGAAGAAATTTGGTAAGGCAAATCAGTTTGGCAGAACTAGCTACAGTCCAATACGTACTGTTCCAAGCACATGAAATCTTCCCTGTTCAGCAGGTAAAATAACTGAATGGGATATATGAATACCAAAACATTCAATTTAGTAAAACATTGTTAAGTAAATAGTAAGCACTTCACATTGCTAAATGATACTGAAAAACTCAAATTGTGTGAAGGCACTAACACATTGAAAAGTGTTCCAAGAAGACAACACATTTTGGGCTTGGATCCTCAGATAAGCTAACAGGTTTGCAAAAATGAAATTTCTCATCTCTGCCTCCTGAAAAGTCTCTGAGGGGTTAGGAAGCTTCCTGCACAATTGGGATATGATGGGCTGGGCATTGCTGGGGAAAGGGAAATTGCCCAGAATCACACCTGGATTTTTAAGATAAGCTTCATTAAGTTTGCAGAAGGAAAGATTCATATATTTGTCTTCTCCTGAAAGCACTTCTTTGTACCATACTACACTGTTCAGGAGGCCCCTTCTTCCTCTGGAGGGGCATTTAATGTTCACATGCAGCTGCAGGTGGAAGAAGTGGGGATAGGACCAAGATTCACAAACAGATGTGTGCTCTGTTCCTTGTTCAAGCAAGCAGTATGCAAGTCACTGCACAAACGACAACTCTTTACTGCTCACCTGTGCATAGAGCTCACTAACTGTACCCTAAAAGAGAAAGTGCTGAACATGTGTTTGATAGAGAGAACCTTGGAGATGAAATACACACAGCTCACTACTGCGTAACATTTCTATCATGAAAGAGGCAACAGCTGCACACTTTGGCTTTTATTTGTTTTGAAGAAATATCTTAACTAGTATATATCTTAACTCCATTATTATATCAACTTATTAATAATCACTAATATTTTCTACTACTACAGAGAGTGCCCAAAGTAAGACTATTTGTAGGTGCACAATCTAACAGACATGACACCAAAGGGGAAAGGATTAGAAAACAAAGATGAAAGCAAGTATTGAAACTGTGTTCTTTCTGCAGCAACTTATTTTACTTGGCAAGTGGAGCCACTTAGGTCTTTCTCTTGCAATGTTCCCCCTGGGAGGCAAAAGATACAGCCTCTCAGGAGCTGGGTCCCCTGGCCAATGGCAGGGGCCAGAATTTGGTGCTCTACAGACCTAGGGCCACTAGTACTCCACACAGTGTGTTCTAGGAGGGAAAGGGCAAGCACAGTGAACAATCTAATCTTTTGCCAGAGAAGATGACAATGACATTTGTAGGTGAAATAACTGAAAGCACAGGAACTTTAGCTGAGAAGGTTTTAAACGTTAAGGCATAGCAGTATTTATGCTTCAGGAAATCACAAAACAAAGTCAAGTCAGTCCATTTGAGAGCAAGAACTACCTGGAGTTTTAACCACATGAACAACAGCCTTGTTTGCCTCAACAGAGTATGTGAAATAAAACCAGCAGTCATCAATATCCTTCTCTTTGCAATGTGTCAAAGCATCATATTGTCCAGGTTGTGGCAACTTTTCTCTATGTTCCACCTGTACCAAGGTAAAATGTGAGCACTCTTCTTCGCATGTCTCTTTCTTTTCTCCTTTGTTAAATGCTTTGCACTGGACACAGTCCCTATTGAAGTAAGAGACACTAAACATTAGTATAATATTAGCTGAATACCCATTTAGTAAGCGCACTTGGTGAAAAGAATACAAAATTAAATGGGCTCTGGTTCAGGTCTTTTAAATCATCCTAACATTTGACCTCAGATCAGGAGTACAATACTCAGTGTCATAACAGCTCTCATTGGCCACATTTCACTGGCAGATGGGTCTCGAGGCAAATGGCATTTTGGGAAAAGGCAAAATAGTGAGGCAAAAATTACCACCATGTTTTAAGTATGAAGCTCTTCTGGCCAATAATTAAGCCTTAGCAGGCAAATTTAGAATAGGGTGAAAAACATGGAAAAGCCAGGAAACTGTCAAACAATCAGAAGCTGGTGAATTGGGGCAGGGCCTAGGGAAAAGGGCATGGTCATTTGGGAACTTGTGGGGGGAGGGCAGATTGGGTCCCACAGGCGGTCCTGATTTATTCCCTGGGCTCAAAGTTCCCCACCCTTGTCTTTAATGCTACCCCTAGCTACCCTTTTCAACCCCTTTAATGCTACCATCTAGCTACCCCTTTCAACAAAATCTCTGGCATACTAAGGCAGCCATCTCTAGTGCTTCTCCAGATGTGTTAAAAGTCCTTTGCTACCTGTGCACTGTTCAGAACATCTGTTGCTTTATTGCCATCAGCTTCCCAGATTACCAGGAGCTGATTATGTTCCATGGCTCTGTCAAGCACCCAGAGTAATCTTACTGATATTAAATCCAGGATTATAAAATTCAAAGATCAACGTTGACTTCAGCTTCAGAATTCAGGTGAGGGCAGGTTGGGAAGGAAGCAAAATCCTGCCCTGACACCTGTTCTATATAGAAAATTTGGGTATACAAAGATTCCTCTGCAACGATTTACATGCAACCTTTTCCTCTTAGGAATGAAGTTTTATCATAAAAAAACAAGAAGCCTTACTTGTGCTCTGCACAGACACCAAGACAGGTCTGACACAACTCACAGGTTGGTCCCTGAAATTTGGAATCTGTGCAGTTGCAGACTCCACACTCACAGATTCCTCTGCCATTGCAGATCTGCCCGTTTGAGGCTACACATGGGGTCGTATCCTTGGGACACTCACAAGCAGAGCCTGAATAATTTGCCCAGCAATCACACTCACGACATTTACATTCACCATGTCCTACAATTAAAAATAGGAAAAAAAACTTTAATACTAGTATGCTTCATATGTTATACTGAAAAATTATACTGCCTTAAGAGTCCTTTATTGACTGACAAAAGTCTGATGAAAGCCTACAAGCAGGGCAGCAGTGCCTTTTATTTAGAGAAGTCTCTCCTTTTCACTAATCTGTTTCACGTTAAAGGGTTGTCCAGAAAAGTAGGTATAAATTATATATATTCTGCAAAGAGCAGACAAGCAACATCAGGGAAACACAATATATTATATTGCAGTTGTATTACAACAATGCTCAGCTTTCTCTGCCAAACTATGTCACTATTTACCGTGCTACATACAACAGGCTAACAAGATTTACTCCCTAAGTATTAGACAAACATTTAAACACAGATTTAGGATTATACCCAAAGGTTCTCATTTTCCAACAGAAAGGAGACTTTCAACCCCTGTTTTGGGTCTACTATATCGCATAACAAGATCTGTCCATATATCTTCTCCTACATATGCATTTTTAAATGGACTAAGTTTACTTTGCTTCATGTTTCTGAACAGTCATGGATACATGTCAGCATTATATCAACTTCTAATGTGACCCTACTTCTTTCATCTAGTTAATTCTCTACTACTTTATCATAGCAGTTTCAGGTTTTGCCTCTTCACTTGATAAAATTATCTGAAAGAAAGTGAATGAATTACCTCCACAAATCAAACCATCAGATCGGTCACAGTTGAAGTTATCACACTGACAATACTGCCCAGAGTAGACCTCATTTGGATTCTCTCTCTTCTTGCACACACATTGCCCACAAATACATTCGCCATTGTTACTACATATTTCTGAACTGTTTGCTGGTCTACAAGTGCCCGACATGTCTTCACTGTTTACTTCATCCATACTACATTCACAGAATTTTCCAATACGTCCCGTTTTACACCTAAAAAAGAAAATAGGCCACAGGACTGAACTGTTAGAAAAGGAATTTATGCAAAAATGTTTTCCGCATTATATATCTTACAAATAAAACAGCAAAGATATTTACAGATACAAGAAATAAGTTATATGAAAAGAATAGCATGATTCATTCTAGAGCCAGATATTCAAGGACAATAAGTTTGGGAGAGCTTCTAAATAACCCTTTTATTTGTACTGCTAATGCATAAACTGCAACTAATCACTGTACAAAAACCAGCCTGTAGACAGCCTATTCCAGCCATCTGCCAGACAGAAGCAACTGCAACAACAGTTCCTGCTAACGGGCCTTTTCCGATGCTAGAATGACACCAGAGAGAGGATTCATTGCAGTTGCACTCAAGGAGTCATGGAAGGACATCTATGTTTCTGCAAGAATGGATACAGAGATAAATGGGTAGAAAGGGGAATGCAAAAAATAAAGCAGACAAGAGGCAAAAGGAAATGTGACAAAAACTAAAAAATGAAGGGGAAAAGAGAATGAACAGAGAAGCAAAAGAAATGAAGGAGAAAAGAGCTAAGGTAGCCCAGCAAAGCTGGGGAGGACACAACTCACAACAGAACCGTGTTAAGTGAAAGGGTTAAGTCAGTCTCTAGGAAAGACAGCTGCTGTGTATGGAGGTAAATAAGGAGTAGCAGGACCTATTGGCAGTCCTCCATATGTGAAAAGACGTGTGATCTGCAGTGGGCTGCACTAGTTTGGTTAAACAGCATCTGAGTTAGGGAATGTCTGCCCCTCTTCTTTGCTCTACCCTAGGAGGTCAACCCAGCCAGTGCCTGCATCCCTGGCGCCAAATCTGAGCAAAGAAGCAGCAATGTGGAGATAACTTTGCTGGAAAGCTATTTCACTTAAAACACTACTTCCTCACCCTAAAAACAGTCATATCAGCACTGTTGTACTCCAGCTCAAGCCAAATCATGGAGCCTGGTTGAAGAACAATGCTCTAAAGTCTGAAGAACAAGTACTTAGCAGAGCCCTATCTTCCTACCTTAAAGATCAGAAGGGGAACCAAGGAAGTGGCAATGCTATTTGTCCTGGTTCCTTATTTAGACCCAGTGAGAAGGCCTTTGCTTCTCAGCATGTTTCTCGGCCAGGGAATGATCATTACAGCATCTTATATCCTAGGGATAGGAATGATGGCTGCCATGGGATTGGCCTTTCTATGGCTTTGGCAAGATAATACTGGCTGCCAATGTTAGAAGAAACACACCCCATGTAAACCTGGCAGGTCTACATGAGTATGTGGGACTAAAAGCATCTCAGATCTATTGTTGCATTAGAAATTTCAGTTAATTAAATCATTTTCTCTTGTTGAAAATTTTTCTTAAACTCTCCAGAATTTTAAGGATAAGGTGGAATTAAACTTAAAGAAACAAAATAAATACCACATTGCTTTTCAGCCATGTTCCCTGCCACAGGGGTTTTTTGCTATTGTGACTGAAATAGTACTTTTTTCTATGCTACATATTTCTTTATTGGTATGTACCTGCAAGCACCACATTCAAATGTTCCATTTCCAAAGTGGCACTCCTGGCTGTCAGGAACTCCTTCATTGTGACAGTCACATTCACAGATAAACTCCAGATGAATTTCTACTTCTTCAGTGAAACCTAGTGGTTTAATTTTAATTGGCTCCACTGGTGCTTTCTCTGGACATTGATTGGCAGTTATTTTTATCTCAAATCGAACCTGTAAGCAAAGCAAATGGACAGAGTAAATAGTACAAGTAATTTGTTAAATGTACTAAGTTTATACAGGATTATGTTTGTGTTTGAGCCACCTAAGTATACAGTGAAACAAATCCAGCATGCAGAAAATTACCTCATCTCCAATTGAAATATTGGAGCACTTTCGTCCTTCATCTCCTGTACCATTCACTCCATTCTTGCAGAAAGATTTATATTCTATTGAAACTTCTTTTGGGAGTTTGTTGTTTTCCAAAATAACTTCTGAAGACAAAGACTAAAACAAAAGACAAGCTATTTAGTCATATAATAAAGTAAGGTTTTAAGAGGACAGAAAAGAATCCAAAAGAATATACATTTCTTGCAAACAAGTTTTTAACCAAGTGTTTCAAAGGGACCATTATTCTCTCTATGCACCTCAATGACAGCAAACTTCAAGCTAGTGCTCCAATCTTCCCATGGGTTTCACAAAGCAAATGCCACTGCAGTTTGGAAAATGGATCAAAAATACTAGTCACATGCTGCTGCTATAATCATGTCTTTCTCTTTTTCAGAAAAACAAACCAGCCAGACATACACATGCTATGTATGGCATTTTGGCAGGTGTGCTGAAAGCCAATTTCACTTCCCTTGAGTCTTAAGCAAATCTATGAAAGAGCACGGTAGCACTGCTGCTTCTCTCCAGATGAAGAATGTTCAAACCATAATTTCAACCTCTTAAAATCAAACCACAAAATATTAGGAAGAAATAATCCAAATAAGCAAATCCAGATTGGAGATACTGTGCACATGAGGAAGTGGAAGATACTGTGTAATACTGCTGTATAAGACAATCCTTGAAATAGAAAATATCAAAGCAAAGATTGGAGGGTCATCTTATATGTCAGCTGAAAAAAAAATCCCTTACCACGGTTTGTCTTCCACATCACATTGCAAACCTCACATAGTCCCAAGTCCAGCACCTGTCCTGCCCACCCTCACCAAGGAGTTGGAATACCATTTTGCGCTGGCTGCAGCAGCGGTGAGAAAGCAGGTGTTCCCTGCTTTGGGGAGCTAGTCCTGTGTTGCAAACATTGTGTGCAGCCACATGCCCGTTCCTGAGTCCAGTGCCCACCCACCCTTGCTGCTACATACTGCACACATACTTCAGAGGTACTTGAATAAAAATAGTAACTTTTAAACATCTGCTGCCCATTTAGCTGAAAGTTTTTTTTGATGATTGCATATGAGATGTCCTGTGAATTGCGGGGGGGGGAGGGGGAAGGGTCATCTTATATGCCTGACATACTGCCTGGCAACGGTGACACACGCGCTGGTGACTTCCCGCCTAGACTTCTGTAACGCGCTTTACGTGGGGCTTCCCCTGAAGACGGTCCAAACACTTCAATTGGTGCAAAATAGAGCTGCCAGGTTGCTGACGGGGACGGGGCGTTATGCTCACATGACTCCAGTCCTCCGTCAGCTTCACTGGCTGCCCATTGAAGCCCGGGCCCAATTCAAGGTGTTGATTATGACCTATAAAGCCCTAAACGGCTTGGGTCCTGGCTACCTGAACGAGCGCTTACGTCCGTATATGCCCGACCGCCCTTTGAGATCTGCGGGAGAGTCCCTTCTCCAGGAACCCTCCATGAAAGAAATTAGGAGAGTAAGTACTCGGAGGAGGGCTTTCTCTGCGGTGGTGCCCAACCTATGGAATTCACTCCCCAAAGAGGTCCGCCTGGCACCGTCGTTACTGGTTTTTCGGTGCCAGATAAAGACCTTTTTATTTAAACATCATTTTAATTGTTAAAATATATGATCTGGCCAGGGCAACTTCTTCTTCCTTTTCTTTTCTCCTCCTATATTATTTATTTACTTATTTTATACTGATAATTTTAATTTTATATTATTATGTTTGAAACTCAATGTATTTTTTGTATTTTTGTATTTAATGGTAATTTATTATGTTCTATTGTATTTCAATGTATTTTATTGTGTTGTAAGCCGCCCCGAGGCTTCGGCAAGGGGCGGCATAGAAATGTTATAATAATAATAATAATAATAATAATAATAATAATAATAATAATATGATAAACAGCAGAAAAAAACCAAAATATTGACCTTGTCTCATAAGCAAGTTGCTGTATATGCTAGAACGTAAAGGTAAAGGTTTCCCCTTGATGTTAAGTCCAGTCATGCCTGACTCTAGGGGGCGGTGCTCATCTCCGTTTCCTAGCCGAGGGAGCCAGCATTTGTCTGCAGACAGTCTCCGTGGTCATGTGGCTGGCGTGACTAAACACCGAAGTGCACGGAACGCTGTTGCCTGCCCACCGAAGTGGTACCTTTTTATCTACTTGCATTTGCATGCTTTCGAACTGAAGGTTGGCAGGAGCTGAGACAGAGCAACAGGAACTCACCCCATTGTGCAGATTCGAACCAGCGACCTTTTGATCAACCAGCCCAGCAGCACAGTGGTTTAAACCACTGCGCCACCTGCAGTCCTATGCTAGTATATAAAGTGCCAAGAATTCAAAAACAACATATTAGCTTGCCAGACCTGACAAATTTTTAGAAATCCTTCTCCATGCAGAAGAGAAATAAAGAGTCAGCCCATACATGGACAGAAGTGTCTAGTGGTGGTCTTTCAGTTGTCATATTGGTTAATAATGCTTACTACAGTTGCAATATTAACTAAGTTTGCCACCGTGATCTGTTTAAACTCAATTAGGCTGAGAGACCTCTAGAACCAACACAAACCAATGGAGATTATTAATTCCTTCTATAAGCCTCTGCAAAGACTCTGTGAGGGACAAGTTTAATAAAAATATACAGATTCAAGTTCAGGGCCACTGGTTCAGCACTTTGTCCCTATTTGCCAGAACCATAGAATCCTACCGAATTGTGTTAAATAAAATAACTTGTATTATTCAGGTTTGTTAGTCTATGTTTTCAACCCATAACCACCTCCTTCTCAATCAAAAGCATCCTTAAGTGTAATCTAGTTCTATTTTATCTAAGGGCAATGCTGAGCTCAGTAAAAAAGAAATGGATTGGAGCCATTGTAAAAGTTCATGCTGACTTGAGCAGAAGAAATGAAAGCCACTGACTAAAGTAAACTTACATTATAAGCATCAATAATCAGCTGAATCACATTACTGGAGTTTGAGGAGAGAGTTCCCACTGCAGACTTTGGAATCAAATTCTTCAACTCCTGTACACGTGAAAAGTGAAAAATAACAACATTCCATACAAATTATAATGGGCACACAGTTACTGAAAAGTTATATTACAATATTAATATGAATAACCTAAAGATTAATATATGGTTTCAAATTACAGAATTTGTGAAGAGGCTAGTATGAGTAAGTGATACAAACACTAAAGCAGTCCTGGGGAACACATGGCCCTCTGAATGTTGTAGGATTTTAATTCCCATTAGCCCTAGTCAGCCTAGCAATGGTGATGGATGATGGGAATAGGAGTTCAACATCTGGAAGGCCACAGGTTCCTTGTCTGTGCACTGGAGAGTTTTCTGTGGTGTAAATACAGCTTCTCTTATTCAAGCAGCCAGAGGAGTAGTGGCAAACCTTTCTCTGCTCAGGGGCTGAATTCCCTTTTGGAGAACCTCTTGTAGACTAAATTCCAGAAGCATCTCGTGCAAAAGGGAAAGCAGCAAGGCATAAAATAAAATGCAGCACATTTAAGCTTAAAAGTTCTTATTACCAGTAACTAGCCCTTAAGTTACTCATGTAAACCTTTTAGAATGGGGAAAAATACTTGGAAAACCCAGGAAAGCGCTAAATAGTTGGTGGGCGGAAGAATGGATGTGTGGCCTTCTGGGGAACCTCAGAAAGCATTTTGGCCCATTCGGCATTCCCTTGACAGTCTGCATACTGGGCTAGAAGGCATTCCTTTTCATATCTAGAGATCAGTGTAAAAAGATTGCTTTTACATAGGACAACACAGTGAATATTGATAACGAGCACTTTTGCATGCAAAGAGCAGGGTTCTACTATACCTGCAAGATTTTCCTCAGGCAACCTAGTTTTATTTTTAACTCACGCAAATATGTTTATATCATTTGATCTTTACCTTGTAGACTGGCTGAAATTCTTGTGTAACAGCAAATATTATCTGAATATTATTGTCACTTAACTTCTGAACTAGGTGAGCAATGGATGGATAATCCTAAAGAATAAAATTAAAATTGCATTAAAATGTATTTTAAGTATATCTGAATTTCACATATAAGGCATCTTGTATGCATAATACAGACATGCCAGTCAAACAGAATTTCAGATTTAGTCATACTTTGAGTAGACTCACTACTTTCCATGGGAATTTAATTAGTCAAATCCCATTGATTTCAGTGGGTTTATTCCCAGAATGACTAAAGCAAGAGCCAACCCAAGAAGGTGCCTCATGGGTTTCTTTTCCTTCAATTCTTTTCTTTAAAATGGCTCTGCAATGGTCACAGGGTCCATACAAATAATTAGAATATTAAATGGTGCTCTTAACACTGAAAAAGCCCATCAACTCCCATTACTGCAAGCTTCTAATTACCCCAGTATCTTTTTATTCCACAATAGGGTTACTTAAGATTGTTTCTATATTTTCATCTAGTCTAATAAATGTTTTGCTTGTTTCTCTTTCAACAAGGCAATTTTTAGCAACACAGGATAAAAAGTCACCTCCCAGTTTTAAACATAGGACCTGTTCAAAAGAAACCATCTTTAACATAGCATTCTGCTCCATGATCAAAACCATGAAAAATGCTGTATCTGACTTCAATGTCTTGATGAAACTGTGCTAAGAGATAAACCTATGCAGGTTCACAGATCTTCCTTACATAATTCTTAAGGATCCTGTATACCTAAGTTGCACTGTGTATCAGTTTTCCTCTCAAAGCATTCTTCCATAAAGTAATATACACATGTTGGTCCCCACGGTCACCTATTTTTTAAGGACTAGATGTTGTTACACACTTGTGTGCCCTTTAATAGGGCTGCAGCTGTGACTTTATCTTGTGTGAGAGTCAGACCAATCTCATTCCAACATTATAACCAGAAATTAGGAGGGCAGCAGGTTTCAATAGTTATAATTAGAAAATTGCTCAGAGGATTGATCTGAAACTTGGCAGTGCAAGAGAGTTCATGCTGATGATAGTCTGTGCCAACTCTGAAGGAGAAAGGGTGAAGAATGGCCTCATTTCCAGAATCATGCCAAGTGTCCTTCAGCAGTTTGACAGGTACTGTTTTATTTCTCAGAAATGATACACCATCATCTGGGAAACCATTTCTTGTGTCAGGCTTGAGGAAGGCCTAGTGCAGTGCTGCGAACCTATGGCATGCGTGCCACAGCTGGCACACAGAACCTTCTCTGTCAGCACACAAGCCAAGTCACCCCAGCATCGCCCCAGCAGCTGAGCATCGGATAACGGCGCACATAGGGGCCATGTGCATGCTTGGAAAGGAGTAGCGGCGCCAGGCAATGACATCACAAGCCGCATCTTATTAGCCGCGACTCATCCAAGCTTTCGCATGGCTGGTCCATGTGCTGCCAAGGATATATATATATATTTGCGTGGACTGGCTGTGAGTTGTTTTTTCTAAACTAAAACCTCAGTTTTCAGGTTTTATTGTAGTGTTGGCAATAAATAAGTGGGTTTTGGGTTGCAGTTTGGGCACTCAGTCTCTAAAGCTTCACTAGCACAGGCAGTGCTCTAGGAGTGCGATGGCATGGCTACTGTTTTTCATAGAAACACATGTTCTGCAGCCCATTTTATCCTCTAGGGGTTTGTAAGGCCTTTTCCTGGGCATGCTCAATCCTGCAGGAAGAAGAGTACTTTTAACATGGAATGCAAGCTTTAGCTGCAGATCGTTTCACGGATTTGAAAGCCTGAACATATAAAACCAGTTCCTGTCCACTTGCACCAACCACCTGCACATTACTGAGCCCAATTCAAGGTACTGATTTGAGAACTTAGGTCCACCATTCTGCCATGAACACCCAAGAAGTTCCAAAGCATTGATGAAGCTGGAACCTACCACAGTATAGGATAGCATATGATCAGTGCTAAAATAATGTATTTCTTAAGGGTGTGTTTCTTGACAACTGCACATTTACAGCATTTAGGACCTTATTTTTATTACATTGCATTTATATTCTGCCTTTACATAGCTCAATTTTATCTTCACAATAACTTTCTGAAGTAGGTTAGGCTGAGAGCCTGCGGTTGGGCCAAAGTGAACTGCATGGCTGAGCGGGACTAGAACCCAGATCTCCCATGTGGCCAGTCCAACACTCTAACCACTATGCCATACTGGAAAATGTGAACTAACTCTTAACAAAACACATTAATCCAAAAGGTTGTACATATAAACATACAAACACCCCCATTATTTAAGTTCCTATTAAACATACTTACATAATAATGGCTCATTGTGTACATATTATTATTTAAATGACATTGTCCATCATTGGGTAGCACAATTCCTCCAAGTTTCCCATCTCCAGCAAAATGGAATCCAGCATCCGTGGAAAACACCAACAGACGCGTGACATTTCTCCATCCAATTTTTGACTTGAGAAGAAAGAATATTTTATTAAAGTTCTTTCCAATGTAATTTAAAGCCAGTACATATAATGAAAGAATTTGAGAGCAGACACCAATGAAAAATAAGTGATCAGAACTGCTATGTACTTTTTGCATGAAGGTACAGCTTCTCTATAGCCAGTACAGCAAACATGTCGGGTGTACTTCAATTATTTAAAATAGTAGAGCAGGAAGAAGCTACTTCCAGCACAAACATTTTGAACTCACTTCCGGGATGCAGTGGCTCTAGGAGGCAGCTGTTACTGGCATGATTCAAAGAGATTGTGAGGCATACAGAAATGACAATGTACCATTTGCTACTGAATCCCTTCTGACTCAGAAATCCTCAGACTAAGATTGGAGAGAGGGTTGTGTCCCCCCCTCCGTAAAAAAAACAAACAAACTCCCAACAGAAAAACCACCACCACCACCACCACTTGACTGCTCAAAGTCATCTGTAATGTACTACTCTCACTCGACCACCAGCCATCATGCCACTTGACTCAGAGCCCTGCTCTAGGGTCTTTATTAGTATCTTTAGTGAAGCGGGCGTCTAGAGGAAAAGAAACAACCTGCGCTCAAAGTATTCTGGCAGTGCCTCAGTCTCATCTTCTTGCACTTCAAGGCCAAACACTAGACAACTAAGTATTTTGGGCAGCATGAGGAGCAGAAAGTGATCTTTCCTCCACATTCCCTCTGCAGCACATCAGACAATCATAATCCTCAGAGTCTGGTTACAAGCAGCAACACTGGATTGCATTGCCTGCATACCAGTTATATTTTGTACTAATGGTAAAGCGAACACAAGGAATATATCACTTTATCTCAACATCTACTTCCAAGAAGAAAAATAAACATTTTTGTGTGTCTACAAGTAATGTAATGGAATCATTTTAAGTGAAAGACAACAACTGGGATATAACTCAAATACACTTAAGAGTAATAGCCAGAATAAATGAACACACACTTACACCACAAACAGCAACCTGCATTATTGCATCAAAACCACCTTCTGGAGAATCCAAATTGCCAGAAATTTGTTGTTCTCCCACAAGTTTATTGAACAGACTTCCATCGCTGGTAAAGTTGAGAACATTTTTGTAGCTAAAAGGACTTGTACAGTTCACATCACCTGTACAGGGGTTCTTTAATTTGGCAGGGGTGGTACTGATATAAGGCATTACAGTTTTTTCAACAAAAGATCCAAAACCTAAGAGGGAAAAAAAGAGGAAAAAAGAATGAGATTCTCTAGTTCTGTGGTTCTCAGTGCACTAGAAAGTGCTGTGACAAAAGCAGGGAAGCAACTGGATATATTATGTTCCTCCCTTAAAAAACCCTCTCCCATCTAGAAACCACAGAAAGTTTGGGCTAGAAGAAGGGATATTAAGGAGGAAATGTTCAGAGGGGACTGATGCTTTTCTTAATAAAGGTCAAATCAAATATCTTCTATTCATTCTTTGAAACATCAAGAAGCCTCTTAGGCTGCTATACAGGATTCTGATATATGCAAGCCTGTGCGTGCATACACTTTATCCCAGTACAACATGGAAACTACCCAGGAAGGAGTGCTATAAACCTGGACTGTGCTTACAAAAAATCAAAATTATGCAACAAGGTAACCTTCAATCCTTGTTAAAGGACTAATTGTGTTACTTTTTTCCCCACCTTCATGGAGATTCTCAAAGGCCACATTCCCATTGTCCATGATTAATTGAATCTACACAAAATACTAACAGAAAATCACCAGAATATGTTATCCTGTATTTTGGAAATGCTTCATGATTCTTATATTTAAATGGTCAAAGATTATTTTTAACCTGCCAATTTAAATATGTTCTTTGCATCAACCCTCTGATAAGCATCTAATGTCCTGCAAGTGGAAATTAGTTTTTTTCTGCCTTAGCATGCATAGGATTTGGCGCTAAAATAATGTTTACATTTCAGAACTCATGCATATTATACTGTATATTATATTAAAAATGGAACTCGTTATTTTCTCTGTCATCTTTACAAATAAAATTCCTACCTATTCGAAAATCTGAAGTTATATTCTTCATTTTAGTCATCAGAGAAGTTCCAAGACTTTTAACATTCTCCAAGTCATCTTTCATGGAGTAGGAGAGATCCATAAGGTAATAAAGGTCAATGGGATAATCTTCAGCTCTCTTAAATTTTAATGAAAATACCTGTGGTTCTCCTAATTCAATGGGAAAGAAGAGTCAAGATTCCATAATACAGCACAGAGCATATATGTTGACAATATGATGCCTTGCCTATGAGAGTTCTTCTATCCCAAAATAGGTATAAAATAGAAAAAAAAAAATCTTGAAGCAAAGAAGTTAACTAGTTTCTAGACCTTTCAAATTTCCAGTTTGTCACCTAGCACAGGGAGGTTAATTTGTTCAGAGTGGTCAGACATAAAGATACATCATCATCATCTATATGCCATTCTTTGCTACAGCCTCAGGATGGCTTACAAAAATATCAATATAAATAACAATAATACAAATCTCAATAAAAACAATCAATAAACAATACATAATACAATAAATAAAAATAAATCAAACAAATCAAATCAATCAAAAGCAACTGTTAAAAACAATTAAAATACTATTTTTTAAAATACCATTTAAAGGTTTTAACCTGGTGCCAAAAAGAATATAAACTCGGCACCAGGCAAACCTCTCTGGGGAGCACATTCCACAATACATGAAGGAAATGCTTTGGGACAACCATATCTACACCTTTAGAAGCTGCAGAGAGTGAAGCAAATCAGCTAGAGATGAGCAGTTCACTGAAAACATTCTGGCTAGTAATGAAATCCTCAGTGAAATGATTATCACTATTCATTGATACACAGAATCCACTGACTGCTTCTTGCTTTGCAAATCCATTTAATGCAAAATATCCTGCTTTAGGAGAGCTAACTCCTAAACTGCAAATTTTCTAAGAACCACTTCTTAAATATTCTTCCATTGTACAACCATTGTCAGGAGTTCTCATTCACACTTGCTGCTTCCATTAACAATCATCTTCATATCTGCCTCCTCTTTTAGTTACTTGCTGCATAATCTTCTAACAGTAAACTATTTCCACTTATCACCTCACTGAATCATCACAGACAGCCTTTTTAACACTGTTTCTCTCAGAGATATGCACAAATACAAATTGGCTATGGGATTGTATCCAGTTGTGGAAGGCTCTTTGAGCTATCAGAGACTTCCCTGAAATGAAGGAAAGGAATGGTGATCTCCCCACCTCTCTCCAACCACCTGTATAGCCCCACATATATTTCAGGTGTAATGGTAGCACAGGAAACTGCAGGGGAAAGTGGGAATTTGCAATAATTTCTCCTTACTTTGTACAAGCTTTTGCAGGATTGAAAAGCTTTCCATAAATAGAAGGGCACACTTGTACACAACTCTTGTAACATTAATACATTGCTTGATTATCTTACTTATCAATAAAAAGATTTTAAACCATTTGCAAGTGTACTAGTGAAAGGAAGCCTTTAAATATTTGATCTGCCTTGAAATTATAGAGCAGCAAAACAGGAAGTTCAAACCACAAAGGTGCCATGGAGATGGCATATTTCTTCAGAAGAATACTCAAAAAGTCAAACCACTATTTAAGAATAAACCAATGCCTGAATCTTGAGTGCAAATTCATCCTTCATGAAACAGTGTTTGTTAAGTTTTTATCCCTTGCAAGTGAAATGAAGGGAGAAAAATGTCCTCGATTTGATGTGGGGCCTGTCTGTTTAAAATACCCAATTTCTTGTTTATCTAACTTGATCTTCTATTTTTCTGCATCCTAACTGAAAAGTGGTGATCAATTTCTCTTCACTGACACCTTAATTAACATAGAAACATGTTTATACTTAACATAAACTCCAACCATATCAACATGGGTAAATTTTGTTTCTTCTTAAAGCATAGCACTAAAGCTGCTTGAACAGCTGTGAAACATTTCCACAACTTGTTTATTAATATATGCACATGTGGTTTCATCTCACAGTGCTAGCAAGCAGCCTCTGACCACAACAGGCTTTCTTCTGTACCATACAAGGCAACTAACCATTTTTTAGAAGCTTCTCCTGTATGTATTGAACCTGATGTGAAGGAAAGGAGAAATAAAGGAACATTCAGATATTGATAATTTATTCCATCCTGAAAGCTCTGAGCAGTTAACAAGCTATAGTACACATAGCTTTTTTATGTTTCTCCTTTTGCTACCATTTCTGAAAGATTCTTAGAAAATCCATGGAAAAGAAGGCAAGAATTCCCTTCTATATGCCCTTAAAAAGCCAGTGTTTGGTTAGGCAACAAACTTACAGGCCATTTCTTAGAACTCTTACGGGTCACAAGTGCAGAATGTCTATCAGGTCTAAGCAACAGAGATTTTTTTGGCTCATAACATCTATACATCATGTAATCTTTCTATAAAATGTACTCTGACTGGTTCTCTGAGGCACATGGAGGGGGTGACTGAGAGAGGAGCTGATGCAGATGGTGGAACACTGTTGTACACTGCTACCTGCAAAAAGCTTTATCACTTCACTAAGACATCGTTAAGTATGGTACATGACAAAAATAATCTTTATCAATCTTTACTTTTTCTAGATATTGTGTGATATTTTGGATTTTATCACCATCACTACCACTGTTACCTTCTATCCCTTCTCAAGTTACTTCCAAACTACCACCCTGTGTAATGCACATGGTCTGTATTTCATTTGAGTAGTTCCACAGCAGATCCATTGTAAAGAAAGATAAGGAACTATTGTCCTAAATTAATCTTTGGCTGTTTGCACTTGGTCCAAAATTGTTGAACAAATTCCAACATTCTAGGAAATATAGAACTCCACACTTAATGAAGACTGGTCAAAGAGCTTCATAGTTATCTTCTGAATGAAGCAACTTCATTCAAGCACAAGTATGCCTATCAAAATACACTTGAATCACCCTTTTGCTTAAAATTGTTCAAGGCAACATACATCAGTCTAAGCCTTGAGTCTTCACAAACATAAAAAATAAATACATGGTTGAAACAGCAAATGACTACAAATGAGTAAATATTTCAAAGCAATCTCACAAGCTAATACCGTCAACCCAGCAAAATGATTAATGGATGGACTACAGTTTTCTTGATTTTCCCCATAACACTCCTTGGGGCTGTACTAAAAGAAATTATTTTTAAAAAATCTTGAAAGCATGGCTATTATGAATAGCAGAAACCGTGGCAGTAAGGCATTACTAACATCCTTACCTATCCGCAGCTTTAATAGTACTTGTTGTGGTTGAATCTGGGTAATTTCTTCAGGTCTAAGATTCTCAGCAGCCCCTTTGACACGATTTGTCACTTCCTTATTTTTTTGCATTTCCTGGGAGCCTCTTGGATTTTCTATTTCATCTAGAGGACATTTAGTCCTTAAAACTTCCAAATCATTGCACCGTGCTGCAGTGGATTCTCCTTCTTGTAAGAAGGTCTAACAAAGTAAATAAGATCAGAGTCAAAATACTTTATGATATACACATTGATTCCAACTATATACTACTTCCTTGCTTCATTTTAGATATAGCCAAAATGTCATAAAATATCATTTAAAATCCCAAATAAATCTGATTTTAGCTTTTAAATGCATGCACTGCTAGATTTGATGGAGAAAAAGCATCTGCTTCAGTAGATGGGTATTTTCATGAGAGAAGAGATGTGTTCTGCTGCCTCTTACTGCATATAGCTACTGATTTTTATATCCGACTGCACTGTTGTTCTAATGTTCGGTTGCTTCCCAATGGGGTTTTTCTTGTGCCATGGCAATCATCACTACCCCACCACTGCCACCCCACCTCAGCTGCATCTTGGCCACAGTTAATGTAAATTAAAGGCACTGTCCTGTGCAAGTTAGGACAGAACTCAATCCTAAAATTTCCAGTATTCGCCACCTGAGTCATGCTACAAATTTAGGACTTAATTCTCTCTAAAACCATATAGGACTATGCCCTCCCTCAGTTTTCCATTATAAATGGTATGTATTCCATTTTCTGCAGCTTTTCAAGCAATGTTCTGCCATTATTATAATGGTTAATAGGAATATTAGCAGTATTTAGAATTTTATGCTTTAAGGAACCTAGGGAAGAGTGGGGCTTGGAAGATTCTGAAGGTATTACCTGGTTAGGTAAGGACACTGAGGTAAGGACAAAGATAAGGTATGAGCCCAGAACATGGAAACCCTGAAGAAGACTGGAGATAAGTGCAGGTGGGGCTCTAACCCAAGGAAGCTGCAAGGGCCTCTGGAAAGGAGCTAGAAGTAGATCAGGGACCAGCATCTACAGAAAACTGAAGGCCAAGTAAGTGTCTCCCACTCCCATGAGTGGGACTTGCAGAGCAGAAATGCTAAGGCAGAAGCAGGCTGGGCTTATGCCAGGAGGTCAGAGGTGATGCAGCAAGAACTGGACTGCAGAGATATCATGGAGAGAAAGACAGTCCAGTTGGGGCTACCTCTTGTCAGAAACGATAGCCTGCAAGCAATCATTTAGCCTGGAGCTCAAGAGGAAGATGAAACCGTACAGAGTGATGGTGGGTTAGGAGCCTATGCACTGCAGAGATACCCTGCAGCTGACTACTGTCAGCATGACTACAGCCAAGAACATTTTTGTGCACCATCGCAGCAGGTCTAAAGGGCATTAGGGAGGAGACAGGGTCCTTCAAGGGAGCACTGGCCCCTGAAAAGATGCATGCACACTTGTGAAGTTTGAGAGGTGCCAAGGCTCCATATCTGTGTGAAAAAAATAAAGCACAGTGGAAATCTTGACAGGAATGAACGAACCTGCTTGAGGTTCCATCAAATTATTTGTACCTCCACCCCAGCATTCGCTCCCTGAACTGGCAGCATCCTTCTATTGTCTCAGTCAGAGTGGCCCTTGCCATGAGCTGGCACCTGACTGAGCCAGGGACCTTCTGCATGCAAGGTACGGCCTCTACCTCTGAGCCATGGTCCAATTTTAAAGGAACAGCAACTTGCTCTGCCCAAGAAGGAAGCCTCAGGCGATGCGAACTCACCAGCCAGGATCCTGAGGCAGCATTTACAAAGAGCTTGCCCAAGACCAGAATGGAACTGGGAGTGGCGCTGCCTGCTGGTTTAATAGAGCAAGACTTCAAGAGCCATTAAGTGGCATTTTGCTTGTGAAGCCCCCCAACACGCACACACCTCTAAACAGCTACCACTATATATTGTAGCAGGAAGTTCTTACTCTTTATCACTTTTACATACATGCATGGGTGCCTTTGCATGGAAAAGATGGTTTAACATCAATAAGAAACGGAAGCAACGTGACCAAATTAAGCTCCACATTTTCTGCCATGAATGTAACCCTGCATCCATTTTTTTACTTTCTGGTAAAAGCAGCAACCTTCTTAGCAACTCTGTGAGGCCCAGACTATGAAACCTGTGTTTCATGCAATTTCAAACTACAGGTTAAAATTTGTTTTTGTACCTCTGTACAAAAACACAGTATGAAGCCAGGTTCTAGCCCTATCACAGGCTGAGATAGTTCTGCCGACACAGAAAATGTACCAGCTCTATGGCAGCAGGTTTAGGACCTAACTATCACAGCTTTGGAGATTTCAGAATTCAATTTAGATTTAAAATGTGCATAAAATACAACGTTACTCTGCCCACCCGCTTTTATCTGCCTCTAAAGTTACTGTCCTTGTAATGTCACCAAGAGAGTATAATTAAATCCAGACAGAGAGACTCCAGAGAGGAATGATTTTTAAATAACTATGAGGGAACCCTTTCTGTGGAGGTGGAAGGAGAAGAGAAGAAAACATCTTTGCAGTTATCCAAGGAAGACAAAAGCTAAGGAGATTGCCCATACAATTTATTATTCATTCAGCTAAACCAATTCCTGATTTTCTAAAAGTCGCTTACCAACACACCTGCTCCTCAGTTATGACTAGCTATTTCTTCTAGGGTCAGTGTTTGTCACTTTGGGAAATTGTCTCTTCAGCCATTTGTCTATATGCAAGTAGTAACTACCTTGCGTTCTCCTGTCTTTTCACCTGGGGTTCAAGAAACTGCAGACCATCTCAGCCACAAAAATCAACCACATGTACAATGTGCTCCTGTCCTCCTCACCCACATGATGTGCAGCGGCCATGTGGCAAAACTTCAGCATGAACTTAGCTATTTACAGATACAGGCTGCTTGTGCCAGATATTTCCATTATTCTTGCAGTTGGAAAGCAGAGGAATTGGGGGCGGAGACAACTGGAGCACAGTTGCAGCATGCTCCGTAATAGGTAATTTGTATGGAAGTCAGGAAATCTCTACTGAGGAGCTAGAAAATGGGCAGCTTCTGCAGGAGGGCACACACAGGTAAGAAAGAGATTCAATTTTGTCTGTATGAGACTCAGCTGCTATTTGTGTCTTCAAAAAATTCAGGAAACCTGAGTAGCGCCCAACAGGGCTCTGTAAAATAGATGTTTGCATTCTTTGTGCAAGTTTAAGCACCCAACTCAAAGACTCACAAAGGCACTCTTCAGTCAAAAATAAGATTTTCTTCTGGATTCTCTCTGCAGTCTTGTTCCATTTCATTTGTCGTGTGTATTTTAGGCACTGAGACACAATCCGGCATGCTGCCTTCACATGTCACTTGAGCCTTGGCTCTTTAGCCTCTCTGCCTCTATTCTACTTCAGTTATAAAAGCAGTAAGGCTCTAATGCAAGACTGAAAAAGATCTATTGTCTGATAAAATAAAAGGTAATGTTTTCAAGTAAACACGACAAAAACAGGAATCCTGAAAAGAACAGAGTATTTTCCAATTATGTGAGAGTCAAAATTCTGTCCCTGCTCCCATAAAGGCCTGGGTTTTTTTCAAGTATGGTACTTATTCTATTGGAAAATTAGACAGCCAAGATTTTTTTTAACCATGGAATAAGGTTGTACAATAATTTCCTACAGACCTGTCACTGGTTGCGTTTAAAAGGTCTGAGCATGGTTTTCTGTGCACCTGGCAAGGCTGTTGTAACCCTCCTTCAGACCACAGCCTGCTCCTTAACAAGTATCTCCTGAAAGATGGTGGATACTTTGGGAAAATATTCCAGGTGACTCAAGGGACTCAATAAAAAGTCAAATCAATAAGTTATTGCACTGAATCCAAACTTAACTTCAAGTGGATGCATTGAAACAATGGGATTTAAGTTAGCTATAACTAACCTAAGGTCCATTCATTTCAATGGCCCTGCTTGTTTAGAAACTGTTGGGTTGCTGCACACAAACGGGTGCACTTCCTACAGTGTTCCACTTTATAGTACAACTCATGACCTTTATAGTACAACTCATAGCTCCTTCATGGGCTATGCAATGTGATGTACAAATGAGATCACTGCGCTATTTAAGGGCTAAACAACCCAGCAGTTAGCCAACGACAGCCCATATCCACTCATGCACAACAACCCATCATCTTTTAAAGAAAGAGGCCATTGAGTGTAATGGCCAAAGATCACTGAATAATTGCTGTAGTCTGAGTGCGGATTTGAAAATGAGGTCTCACCAGCATCCAGATCAATCAAAAATAAACTCTCTCTCAATAGCTCCTACACATACACTGGGACTTGCAAAAGGAACTCTCTGGATCATTAAAACAAGTAGGGGATTAGCTGATTAATTATCTTTGCTAGCTTCTTCAGTAAGGGCCACCATTTCTACAGCCTGTCAAGATTGTCCGTTTGTCTTGCCTTAGCCCTTATGGTAAGGTTAAGAAACTAAATTCATAAAAGATTGTTCTAACTAGAGTTCAGGGTCTAGAATACTTCCGGGCCTCCCCATAGGCTCTCTGAAGTAATAGGGTCCCTGGCTGAAGTACCAGCTGCCAAGCACTGTGGCCAGGGAGCCGGCCTTACCCCTCCTTCACTTTCACTGCACAAGACCGAAAACAAAGTGCATTCTGGCAGCACGTTCAGGAGCCCTCTGAGGCCCGTGGTCATGGCTGGTCCCACCAAGTGGACAGCCAGCTTTGTTCCTCCTTTGCTTTACCCATGAAGGAAAGTACTGGCTGAATCCTGACCTCAGGAGCCTTCCGGCACCCTGTGTGTGAAGCCTGAGTGTGAAGCAACTAACCACTCTGTGTGCTCCTGTCCCTCTCCCGCTGGAGCGTGGACCTCAACCCTGTTCTACCCACATCACGTCTGTCAAGATTTTAACTACAAATGGATTGTTTTCATCCCCTCTGAACTTTCTAGAGTCACATGTTAATCAAAAATCTCCATAGGTTGAAATTGCATCTATTTTATTTATCAGCAGATAAATCATCAGTCTTGTTAAATGCATAAGAATAGGTACAAATACTGAGTTGCAGAAAATAAAAAAATACTTACTCTATTTGTGCACCATCCACAATTTGGTCCAGCTTGTATACAATCTGCACATGATTTTGCATTGGCTTTTATACAATTGTTCCCTCCTATATATAAAAAATACAAACAAGTTATTTTTTTTAGAACTGTCGGTGCCACACAACCAATTTAAATTAGAATTAGCTGTCTGAAAGTATAGTTCAAACTAATAATTAATTAATATTACTTTTCTTCTTAAAAATCAATTCCACAGATGCTCGGTGCCCAGAGGAAAAACGGTTGTCTTATGTACCAAGCATCTGCCTTCTCTGCCCACAATTAGTCCAGGAATTAAAGCAGGTTTAAATGCCAGACATTACCCATATAGACAAGATACGGGGCAAGGGAGGTATGGGAAGACAACTATTTCATTGCATGAACATATGGTGGAAAGATGCATTAATGGGACCCCACTTTCACCTATTTCACTGAAATGGAAAGGCTTCATGGATTTTTTTGCTTAGAAGTATAAGAAATGCATGGAATTTCAAAGGAATCCTCCTTAACAGGACTACAATTTCATTACAACTCACTATCCTCCAAGTAGCCTGCACTTTGTTAAAGTGGGTACTGGTCCAGCTCAATTTCATCTCCAGGGATAACTGGAAATTGTACATACTGAGATCCTGAAACTGTTCCATTTACCTTGTTGGGTAAATCCACATACTATGAGGCAGCTTAATAATCCAGCCCAGAGGAGAAACTTGAAATTTGCCTGGGAAATAAAATGTAAATAATTGAATTGGTTGTGTGCATTCTCTCCTTTCTGCTTCATACCTAAAGTGAATATGAGCTCATATTTGTTGTTTGCACTATGTTGCAAAAAACAGTTCTCTCAAATGCATTTAAAAATATGTATTATTTCTACAATGGCTTTTAAACATATTTTTAATTGAGTGAATGCTACATTAACAAGGTACAACAAATTTAGAAGATCTAAAAACTGATCTAAACAGAGGAAAGCATCACATATGCATGTGTATACAAGCTATTTTTTCCTTTCATTTTATCTGTGAGTTTGCCTACACCTTTGATATGGTTTATACAACTTTAAAATCTTGCTAGAACAGAAGTATTCAATATAACTGGAAAATACATAAGAAGTCTTTTCACAGCACCACCACATTGTGTTGTATACAATTGTAACGTAAGTATTTACAATATTTATATGCTACGTCTATACAAGCAGCAGTGTATAGTTGTAGTAACCAAAGAACACCTATTTTGGCGTAAGAACAGGGGCACAGCAATCCAACAGGACTAGCAGATGGATAACCTGACAGACAAACCACTAATGTAAAGTCCTGCTAGGCAGGAAAAGAATCTCTCCTCATATCCCTCCCTTTGTTTTTATCTTTTTCCTGAGCCAGTATACTTTTCCCATTATAGGGAAAAGGAGGGGACCCAGTGGATCCAATGCAACCCTAGATCTGCCTCTGGTAACCTGGACCACTTCTTGCCATTTTCAACAGAGCACTGGTGATATGTTTCCCCACAGGACCTGTGCCATAAGCAAAGAAGGAAAATGGATATTATTTTTCCTTGAAGATATAATTATGAGGCAAAACTGTCCGTGTCTGAATATGAGAAGGAACTCTGCATGAGAAAAAGAGTCTCACTTTCAGCCAAGCTTATGAACATCTCATCTGAAGTTACTTAAGGATCAGTGTGGGGATAAGCTTGCATGGCTCACGTTTCATTTTCCCACACTTCCATGGTTCTCACTACATAATGGGGAGATACAGAATTCATGCCCCAATTGTATCAACATCTCTCAAAGGAAATGTGCATCCCCCGTTCAGGTGAGTTGGAGAAAAGAAGACCGAAGAGCAAACTATGCTTCCTCTGAACTTCTATAACAAGTTCATTACTTTTTCATCCTCATGCCTTTAAGAGAAGAGCAAGGGACCAAACAAATGGAAGACTTGAGCTCGTCTCATATGCCTGACTCTGACATGTAGAACTTACAAACAGCTTTGAGAGCTGCAGTTCCAAACAGTCTGAGTGAGCGATCAGTTTGATCCACAGGTTACCATCATTCCAACAGATCTTCCTATCTCGCTGATCACATTGCATTACAATCATGCAGTGACATGAATATGGACTTCTGTGAAACAAACAGGTTCTGCTGCTCCTCTTCCCCCATTACAGTAAATATTGTTATACTGGTTTATAGACTTTTTCTTAGACACAGTATTAATCAGAGCCAGCTGTTGACTTTGTCTCAACATGAGACTCCACAATGGAGTTAATCCTCACATTCAGCTGCATGTCCCCCATAACCATGTAAAACAAACACACATTTAACAGTCCTAAATCACTTCCCAAGACCAACTTTAGCTCATTTGAGTAGCTGATTAAACTTAAAAATTCACGGAACTGTTAGCTCTCAAAGCAGATTTACCACCTAACCAGCCTGTCACCCATTCCATCTACTGGCAATACATTAAATTCTGTGCACTGCTTTCCATATTCCTGCAGTAAACTAATGCTTCTCCAAAAGTGGTGGAGATCCCAAAATGCACGCTATATGTTAATTTAAAGGCAGACCTAAAATAAGACCAATATGTTAAAGCTAATGCCGTTTATGTAAACTTAGAGAATGCAATGGTTCACACAATTGAAACTAGTATCTAGTTATCAAACGATGGCTATATATATATATATGGTATCACTGTCTCTTATATACTATAATAATCTAAAAGTAACCATTTCAAATTACCAAGGGCTGCTCTCTAAGCTATTAACTAAGGCATCCCTAGATCAAATCTCGCTTCAGCCCTGAAGAGTCCTTAAGCAAAACTCTGAGAACTCCTCCGTGCCTCTCATCTGCAATGTAAGAAAATCATCCAACCTACATCTCGGGGACACTGTACAGTTTGCAAGTGTTGTATCTGTGGTGTACTCTCAGCATCTAGAAAGCACTAGATAATTGAGAACTATTAAAAGGCATATTGCTTTCCATAGACTCCTCATGCCACATTAACAAGCTATAACTGTTAGGAACAGGTAATGGGTTCTGAGTATTTGTGGGTTTTTTGGAAGGTGGGGTTGGAAAAGATTATTCCTGTGACAAGTGAGGTCAATCACAGGCACAAGAACCATACAATTTGAGCATTTAAATGACAGGTGGATTTTCCAATCACCACTGCCAAAACAGACCAGGCTTTTCAGAAGCCAAGGTAGCTAGGATTTGCATTTTTAAAGCAGAGCAAAATGGTAATCATCATAGAAGCATGTTGACTAGACTTATTCAAACTGAAATAGAAAAGTTTGCCCAATTTTACAAAGTATCATTTCCTGCTTTTTTTTTTTTTTTCCAAAAGATGAAAGCTGACATTCCTTTAGCACTCTGGCTTTTTAAGTGCCCCCACCAAAGAACCAATGGATGCTCAGTGGTAAAGAGAATGTTTACATGTGTTTTAACATGCTCTGACAGTCATGAAATAGTTTATGAGCCATTTTTATAATTGCATACATATTGTCATCAGCTTTTGAGTTGTACAGCGAAAGCTGGCTTCATTTTGCAAAACTACAATGCTTCTGGGATAGTCTTGTTGGGGCATTCCATATCAAAAATTCCTCAAATAAAAAGATATGCTTTTGCTTCTGGCAGGAGTGTCCTCTCTCCCCTTCCCTATTTGCAGGGGTTTTCCTTCCTAGTTCCTTCCCCAGGAAAAATGGCCCCAATCCTCTCAGCTTCTGTGCAGTTAAAGTTAAAACAATGTGTCTGGCCAGCTCACTGGCTGCAGGAAGCAATGCTGAATAGACATTTTCTGTTCTGATACAATCATCCCTCCCTGAATGTCAGAACCCACACTTTGCCAATCACACCATATCACTGCAACCTTGTACAACATCCTCTCTGCTGTTCACTCTGCATTGTTCTGTCAGTGCCTGCAGTGTCAGTTCCTTGCAACGTACCCATTCTTTCCTCATCATCACCCCAGCTACTGTGTATGTGACCCCTAAAATATTCTGCGTATGCTCAGGGAACTTAGTCAGGTATACTGGTTACCTGGCAGTACTGTTCTATTTGTCTATGTCAGAGCAGTTCTTGTGGGACCTTGTCAATAAACTCCTGAGGTGAAAGTATGGTGTCTTTCTTGTGGATCCAAGTGTACATTCTTCCATTGTGCAATTCAGAGATTTCCTGACACTTTTCAATAAAATGAAAGAAATAATTCAATGGAGCCTTACATGAGTCTGTGGAGCTCCCTGGACCCAGCATTTCCATTTCAAACGATACACACTTTATTATTTGCAGGAAATTAACAATTAATGTGGTATATAACTAACATTAAAAACGTGCATCTCATGACAGTCATGGATGGCCTGCCATCTATAAAGTGTCTGATAGAAAATACTTCCCATACATGGATAATTAACATCAGAGTCAGGGATGTAAGTCTGAGACATTCCTAATAAGATGATTTGCAGTAAGATAACTAAGAATATATGTAACTGTGGTCTGTTCAGCACCTGAAAAACTTGCTTCAAGGATGGCATTTTAACTCAGATTATATATGCTTTAAAGTAAACCCACAGATCTTAGAAATGTTTTACGCTAGAACGATAAAATACTAATACATCTGAAACATAAATAAACCAATCAATCGGGTAACAAATCTGCCTATAGATCAGTGCAAGGCTGGCAGAGGACCCGCTCCCAATAACACTCCTTCCAAAAGCATTCATAAAAACACAAGGGGACCCTCCCAAAAGTGTGACAGTGGATGGTTCCTATTCAGGATTCAGCTGAACATGACTTTCTCTTTGCAACAAGCTTTATTCCCTTCTGCCATCCCCTACACAGCAAGTCACATTTCTGGGTCAGCTGTCATCACCAACTGGCCCATTAGCGAAGAAGCAAACACCCGAAAACTACAATTTGAGTCTGGTTTGTTTTTCATTTAAGCAAAGCACGTCTCCGCTGCAGGTGTTCCAGGGATCAGGTCAGGTCACCGGGCCACAGACCGCTACTGGTCCATGGCCTGTTAGGAAACGGGCCACACAGCAGGAGGTGAGTGGTGGGCAAGTGAGCTGAAGCTGCGGCCCACAGCTGGAACCGCTTCCCAGTGCCACTGCCAGCCCCACCCCCACCCCCGACCACCAGCACAGACCCTCACAAGGAGTTCCCAGGTCCTGCTACTGCAACCCAGTGTGAGCTCTGCAGCGAACAGCACATGCACAGGCAGTCCACCGCAGAACTGCCAGGGCTGGGGTGGGGCACAGCGCTCTTACCAGGTCCTGATGAGGAGCACGCCCCCCTGCAAACCACACATGCGAGGGATCCAGGCTGCACACTCTCCATGAGCACCCAATGTCCGAATACCCGAGGTGGAGCTAAGGCGGTGCCACCAGAGCCAGAGAGGGGCCACAAGCACAGACGAAGCCTCGCCCACCTGCCCGCTGGCCACCCCCGCCTTGCAGCCTGGCTCCTAACAGCTCCCACCGGCTCTGCAGCATGGTGAGTTGCATAATTATTTCATGTATATTACAGTGTAATAATAATATAAATAAAATGCACAATAAATGTAACGCACTTGAATCATCCCAAAACCATTCTCTTCTCTGGTCTGAGGAAAAATTGCCTTGCATCCGTGGTGCCAAAATGGTTGGGTACCTGCTGTTCTAGTTAATTTGGAAGCCAGTTGCTGGTTGTGAGAAAAAGGAGAGAGAGGTGCCAGAGCCCAAGGCTTGCCAGCACTCATTCATAGCAGGAAACTGTGACTTCCTGTCACATCTGAACCAGGCTGTTTACATCTCCAAATCACCTCTGTTTAGAAGATCTCTAGTTACTGCCCATAACTTCTTAAACACTCACTGATAAATAAGTATTTGCTGTCATAGAAAGGGTTGCTTAATCATTTCCATGAAATAACCTTTTGTGACACACGAATGAGTCATCTGTTTATCACTGTGTAGGTGGATGCTTATGGATTGGGACCTATGACATAAAGTTTCAACACCATGCCTTGGACTTTCTGGAAAATATTTCTGGATTGACTTATTTTACTGTCACTTTAGAATAGACCATCTATTTACTTTCCTTGCTAGATATTTTACCTTCAACCCAAACTACATTCATGAAAAGGTTCCAAGGCAAACTCTGCTGGCCTTAAAAACTTGAGTTCAAGGTTTTCTGCAGCTGATTAGAGAAGCACTCTTGTGGCATGCCCTCACTAGGGTCCAACCATTACCACCAGTTTTAGAGACAGTTCAGCTGATCATATTTCAGCCTATTAAGTCAAGAGAGGCACACATTTCTTGTGCATGGAATCTCTTCACTCTTCCCTTTGCACAATCCACAAGGAATTCAAGAAGCAACTAATTAATAATGGTTTCCCCTTGGAATAAACTAGGAAATGAAGTTAACTTAGTGTACAATCTTGGAAATGTTTAGACAGAAAAATGTCTCACAGTTGCCAATATCCTCTTTGCCAGCCAGGCTGGCTGGAGCATACTAGAAATTGTACAATTTTGTGTGTGTCTCTCTCACACAAGGAATGTACCCTTAAAAACATAAGCCTGATTTGCTGCAAGCAGGAGAAGTTAAACAAACCAGGGACATTCTGACAGTGGGTTGTTTGTTGGACTGTGTGAACAAGGGACAGTCTTCTTTCTCCTCTGACAAGTCACAGCTGGACTCAGCATTGATTTGTCAAGGGAGACAAGCCAGAGCTCTTCATTTGCATATTGTGTCGTACAACCAGTATGTATGGGTCCACAATAGTCCAGACGATTTTAAACATTTGAGCTATTATGACAGTGGGAGCAAGCCACAGTTTAATATCCAGGGTTTTGAACTTGGTAATGAAAAAGCTTCCTATTTTGTTCAATTAAAGGCTCCTTCTTAGCTCATGAAGAAGCAGAAGTATTGCATACATGTGCAAAAATGCTTTGAATATCTGTGAATAGTAAACGGAGATGTAATTATTCAAATGCAAATTTATTCTACTAAATAATTTCATGCATAAAGTATTATTTCATGCAGTTTACTCCTGATTTTACATCCAAAATGAAGGAAGCTGAGTTCTCATTACATGTACATACAATACAGTGTGTAGCATAATGACTAAAAGAGGAATTTCAAACAAGTCCCTTATATAAATCGTATTTTAGCTGTCAGTTCAACAATTAAGGCACTCTGTGGAAGCCAATATCTCTTTGCTTCATCATTTCATTGGCAATGCAGGGATGGATTGTTAAAACGGTGGAGACAAGCCACACTTCAGAGAAGTCACTGGCTAAATCCCACAATTATTTTAATTGTGCTGTTTCTAGATGGAGGTCATCTAGCACTACTAATCTGTCTTTTCCTTCTAAACAGACTTTCTGTGACAAGAGAAAAGATGACGTGGTGGGAAAACATGGAGAGACTACAAGTTTGAAGATATCATCATCTGGATCACCATACAGTTCCATGAATCATGCAGGGCAATACACCACAACATTTTGTTTAGTGGCACTCTTGTCATCTATTTATAAATAATGCTTGCAAATTCTCTTGGCATGTCTTCAAAGGAACAGAAGACATCATAATTCTTATAGCCATCTTTCAACCTAAAGCAGTGAGAAACTTGTAGACATGCTGTAGACAAGGAAAATGCAAGACCAAACTATAAAGCAATCCACCATACCTATTAAGCACAGACTGTATTGTGCTTAACCCAGTTCTATCATCAAGCTCTACGTGAGCCTTTCACAATTCATTAAACTTAAAATATCACATATTAAATTCAAGTGCATAAGAGTCAATGTGACTTTGCTGGAGTTCATTCCTATGAAGAGTCCCCTTATGATCTTAATCTGCAATAATTATCTTTGCTCATTTCTCCTCATACTGACAGATATGGTTATTTTAGGCACAATATATTATCTGAACAGGACTTTTGCATTTTAGACATGATAAATGGAAATAGGGTTTGTCTATAAAACATAATGCATTAATAAATTAATCTTCAAGGTAACAAAAATCTCTCTCTATGCTACTTCTAAGATACACGGTGTAATTTAGGAATGTTAGGGTGCAATTCCAAATAGCTTAATAGCATCCAGACCGATATATAAGATGTCTATCATGCATTCTGCAAATGTTCTCAAATGGAAGACATAAGGAACAAATGCAACACTAAACCATTAGCATTACAACAATGACCAAGCACAAGCTTGAGCTTCTGCACACTTTGTACTTCTTCCCTTATGCATGGGAATTAGAAGGTTCCCATCATGGGTCAGCAACAAACTAGTTTGCTGTTCCATGACACCTGTCAATAATGTTTAATACAAATCAGATTTTGAGAAATGGGTTCAGTTCCTAGTGTGCAATTGACAGTTATGAGCAAAACAGAACTTTCCCCAGATATTGACTAGGAAATTAAACCAGGATCACAAGTTTTTAATTACAGGATATGAGAAAGTTAGATGCACACAAGCTCAAGACTTATGCCTGTCCGTTCTTCTAATGTTAAAACATGATTTGGTGCTGTGACTGAAAGCCCCCATATTTTCCTGGCTTGTTTTAGACTCACATTTGTCAGGAAGACTGGAATGTGAAATTCATGCTGTAACTTATTTAAGAGCCAAACACAGAAAATAACAGGGCTTTATAGTGCCCTCTCACGATACCCCTCATATCAGAATAGGAGAACCCTCTGATAGGTCAGTACAAGATCACAACAAGGTCACATACTTGTTTGAATATTCAGCGAAACCTATGGTGCACTCACAAAACAAATGCAGCGTATGGCATAAATATTCTATCCCCTCCAGAAAATGCATTCTAACTTTAAAAAGCTGTATTACTGAAATACTAAAAACATCACCTTTATGCTATCAAGGATCATCCCACACATGTTCCTTAAAATAATTATACTCACTCCCAATGCTGTTATTTTCTACCCTTCCCTTCCCTTCAACTTCCACATCATGAATTCATATATATATACATTTTCCACCTCCAGGGACAAACTTCTCTTTCCAGCCTGAGAAAAGAAAAACTTAGGAATACCCAGAGCAGCGGTTACCAAATTTTTTTGGTGTGAAGACATTTCCCCCCCATGGAATTCTAACGCTATCCCTGATTTTTACTAAGCATTGTGAACCCACAATGTTCTTCCTTCTTTCAACTGCTCCTATTGCCTGGGTGCTCTGCATAATGTAACAAGTCTGCAAATAAAGAGAAAACTTTCTAAATATAACGAATGAATAAAGTGACTATATGGTAATATCCCAAATGAATTCTTTCAATTATTCCCGACTACACAAGAGTGTCCTAGGGCCACATGATGCGATGCATCTCCTTGTTCGCTGCTTGGGCACCAACTGACAATCGAATAATTGGTCTTGTGTGGTTTCATTTTGAAATTTGTTTTAAATTTTATTTTTCAGATTTTTTGTGGAAACACTATGAGGCTTTTGTGGAACCCTAGGGTTCCGTGCAACACAGTTTGGGAACCGCTGACCCAGAGGGTCACAGCTTTAGAGAAGCTTGCAATCTGCCTTCCATCTTATCAAGGCAGGGAGCAGGTATTTTAACCTACAATTAAGACATCAGTAAAACAATTTGAGGATTACAACACAGAAGCCCAGGGTCACTGGGTAAGCTTCACAGCTGAGCATGGCAGTGCAGATGGTACTATATTTGTGCATCTGAGGATGGCAGCTCTAAATTCCAGCCCTATTTGGTTTTGCTGAGGATTTTGATGCCACTGAAGGCGGTTCCAGAAGTAATTACCCTCTCAATGCTGTGCACATTATGATTGTTTATCTTTTGTTTTATACCATTACGCTGTCCAAGCATAAGATGACCTGGGAGCAAAGAGAGAAAGATTGAATTCAAGTGTTTGAAATAATATGTTTTCCCTCAGAGTCAAGAGTTCTGCAATATTTACTCCAAAGTCAGTATGCCTAAGACTGCTAAATTAATCTGCTTAGGGTGCAATTCTATAGCCAGGCTACACTGCCCAGCCACAGGAAATCAGGAGTCCCAACTCTGACCTCAGAAATACACTGGGGTTGCTGCCAGAGCACCAAATTCAGAGCACCATCCTCAGCTCTTCTAACTGGCCCAGTTCCTTCTGCACTGGCTGCAAAACCAAAGTTAAAAGGCCAACTTCAGAGCTGTTCCTAGAGTCCAGGGGGCAGACAGCAAAGTAGTGAAGCTTTACCAGGATGAGATATATCCGAGCAGAACCTCAGCCTGTCCTCCTCATAAGCATAAAACTTTCGCAGGGCAGAAAATGCCCGGGGTGATCTTCACCTTCACACTTGTCATGCCCGGGACAGGATGCCTGCAATCCTCTGAGTTTGGGGGGGGGGGTATTGCAGGCATCCCTGTTGGATTGTTCCCTTAACCAACAAAGAAATCAGTATCAGTGTGATATTTCAGAAGGAACAGCAATACTACAGTGGAGGCACTGGCCTGGGGTGGGGAATTTCTGCTCAGCCTTCACATTCCTGTGTCTACTTCAGAGGAGCCCTGTGGCTAACAACTCTCTAAACTCCTTACTCAAAATAGCTTTCTGTGTTACAGAGAAAGGAAACCACATAGAAAAGCATTCAGAGTGAAAATATAACCAATTATTACTCAGCCATTGCAGGTGGGAGGTTTGAAAGGGGAGAAAGAGCAGAACAGTAGAAAGTCCGTATAAGGACACATAAAGTGTTGGCAAAGACACAGCACTGCACACTGTGATTAATTACTTTGGACTCATAAAGAAGTATGTAAGCAAAAGAAGTGAAAAACCTTTTCCATAGAAGATATTACGGTGGTAATATCCAGTATCACTTCTCCAGAAAATAGAAAATGCACACACATCTCAAGGTTTAAGCTGCAAGCATACTTAAGTCAGAAATAAGCATGGATGAACTTGTTAAAATTTATTCCCTGGTAAGTTCGCACATAATTGGTCACAACATCTGCATTAAGGCTTAACTGAACGTTTAACCAAAGCAGCTTCTAAGCTAGGCACCAGTTCTAAGTAAACACTCAGCCCCTTTATTTTCTTTGTTCAAAAGTACATGTTTAATGGAACTTGCACATAAATACAGGCAGGGCTTCAAGTTCCACCAAAGCTCACAAACGCAATTACAAGTTAAGTCAGACAAAGCCTGACTTTAACTGTTCTACAGGAAAAGATAGGACTGCCATTTCCTGTCCCTTCTCTCGTGCATTGACAAATACAATTTTCGATTCTCCTCCAGAGTCACCATGAACTCCACCACAAAGTCCGCACCGGAGTGTTTGCTCTTTCTCTCCTTCTTCCTCCCGCGCATAATCATGCAGCACCGTTAAAGGTTAACACAGCCTTGAGCGCCGCTATGGTACTTCCGTTGTGTAAGTCACAACAGGCAGGCCTACTCCCGTGCAAGGATTGAGATGGGTTTTATTAACTTCTTCCAAGAAGGACGGACCTAGCCACGCCCACCCGCCGCGCCGCCAGATCCCGCTCTGCGCCCGTCGGAGCAGGCACGCCTTGAACTTGCGGCTTCTGCCCGGGCCCTCAGCACGCCTTCCAACCTGCCCCGCAAGGGACCGGGGTCTCCTCCTCGCCTGCCCAGACCCCTCCCCGCCCTCTTTCCAGCACGCACGGTCCACGAAATCGGGCGAGACCGAAACAAAAGGCGGCGCGGAGGGAAACCCGCGCCGGCTAGCCTCGCAGCCGTTCGCCTTGCGGCGCGGACTCGCCCCTCGCCCCTTACCTGCGCCATGGCAGAGGCTCTGCGAATGCCCCCGGCCGGGGCTCGGAGAAGAAGTTGCTGGCGGGGCGGGAGCCCACTCTCGCTCCGGTTCGCTCTCTTAGCGGCGCCTTGTCCCTGGCGCGGTTACGGCGCAGGGGAGCCCCGTCTTGGCCTCGGCGGGGTGGCGGAGCCCCGTTCCCCCGCTCTCGCCTCTGGCCGACGGCTGCTATTTCCACCGTATGGTGGCGGCGACCGGGCCCCAACAGCGCCTTGTTCCCTGTGCGCCTCCGGAAACGCATTCCTCCCTGCTGCCGTCAGGCTGGGGCGGAGCGTGCAGGGTGCGGAGCTGGGCCTGAAGGCTTGTCTAGCCTCTGAGTAAAGAGGGGCTTCCCCTCCCTGCCTCCGAGCTGCTCCGCCTCTTTCTCTTGTGCTCCAAGTTGGGTAATCGGGGCCTGCCAAGCCCGTTGCCTGCGCGATGAGTTGCGGAGGAGCAGCCCAGCCTTGCCCACGTCGGCTGGCCAAAATTTCCACAGTTCACAGCAAAACTCTATGTATTTTTCTTCGGAAGTAAGACATGTGCTTAAGTGGAGTTTACTCCCAAGTATCGAATCGTGTACTGAAGCTCGCTTCCCTCCCAGCTTGCCCGAATTAAGGCTGCAGTCATGTAAATCTGTGTAATCTGAGATTAAGGATCGTGTAGCTGGAGTCACTTTGAGAGTAGCGTTAGGTCCTTAAGTAAGAGCAGAACGACTGTAACCGCCTTCCAGAAAAGCCCCACCTCGGAAGAAGTTCCTGTGCTCAAAGAGGCGAAATTTTCCCGGGAATTGCTTTCTTTTTTTCCTCCTTGTAAACTGGTGCTGTCCTGTCCAGCAGCACGCAGAAAGGCAATCTGCACATGTTCAGAACACTAGCAATTAGCCTCATGCGAGCCCTGTTATAAACCATGCTATTTCATTGTGCCATAGAGAAAAACAAACTTTCCTTGGAAAAATGCTCTAAAAAGAACACACACAGCCCATGCAGATAACCAAACTTCCTCTCGGTGACTTATCTTGCTTTAGGATAGCTTAGTCATGTGTCAGATCCTGCTAAATGGAACTTACATCGTATTGTCTACTGTCGTATTGTTTACTGTAGCAGGCAGTGACTAGGTTCACACAACATGTTAAGCCACTGGGGGCTTAATGTGTCATCTGAAACCCCCAGCTTCCTGGAAGGAGGTGTATAAGCCATTCCAAGTAGCCATGGCTTGTTGGGTGTATCAAAGCTTTGGTAGCTTAACACATTGTCTGCATCCAGATAACATGTTAAGGTGAAGCCAAAAGGCTACATAGCAGCAGAAAGGAGTTGCCACCTGGTCTAAGGTGCTCTAGCTGAAAACAATTAGCATTTTGTTTATTTGTTCATTTAAAACTTTTCTATACCATCCCATCACAGACATCTCCGGACAGTTTACAACAGATTAATAAAATAGAAATAGAGTAACAGTTGCACAGTATCCAATGTTAAAATATAAAACCACTAAATAAAACAGGTTAACAATGAAAATACTGGGAGAATAAAAAGGGTTTTGCCTGAAAGGAAAGAAGCATTAGCCCCAGGTGAACCTCTCTGAGGAGTGTGTTCCACAATCGGGGCACCACCACAGAGAAGGCCCTCCGGGTAGCCACCCTCTTGAGCTCTTTCAAGGAGGGCTCCTGGAGGAGGGCCTCTGACTCACACCTCAAGGGGTGGGACGGCACATAGGGGAGAAGGTGCTCCTTCAGGTATCCAGGACTCAAGCCATTTAGGGCTTTATAGGTCATTGCTAGCTAGTTTGGACAGTCACCTGCTTCCCCCAGCATGGGCAAGAGCGTGGGATACACCTGTGTCCACCATGTGCTGCTTGCTCAGACCCCTTTGGGGGCCTGAGAGATGGTGTGCTGGTGATGGATGGTCGAGGAACTAACCATTTGGACCTACTTCCTGGGTCCCACCTGTCACCACTCCCCCAAGAGAAAGGCAAGCCTAATGGCTTAGCACTGCCCCCCTGCATTTCCCTTTCCCTGCCTGCTTGAGGAGGGATGGGGGGAAGCCCTCCTTTCTTCCCATCACCTGGAGGAACTAGTGCTCAGCTGCGGGGGGGGGGGGGGGGCTCCTGTGTCAGACTCCAGGCCAGCCCAGTAAGGCTTGGAAGGGGCACATGCCTCTGTCCAAAAGCTGGGGAGAAACAGCCTTGTCCAGCTGTGATTGTAGCTGTGGGCAAGGGTGGGACATTTAGCCAGGCCTTCTGAAAAGCCCTCCCTGAAAGCACCCTCTCCCTCCCATGCCTGTGACCACTGGGCTTGCAGGCAGTGGGGAGGAGCTGAATGTTTGGCTGGGCCTCTTTGGGAGGGGCCAGTTGTGATGCCTGCAGGCAGTGCTGCAAGCGGGGGGGGGGGGGGCTGAGGCAGAGGGGTGCTTCCCCATGCAAGGCCATGTGCAGTGGCTGCACTGAGACGCACCTGTGAGCAGCTTGCTAAGTGGAGGGGATGCTCTCCGTGGTGATGCCCTTGCCCTGAGCTTCAACAATGGTGGTTTGTGCCTCCACCAGGGTTCCCCACCCCATGCTTCTGCTGATCCCAGGAGCAGTATGTGGCTGGGAAGCAGATGACAGACCCCCAAATGACCCACATTTGGCAGTGGCCACCCCTGCTTCCCTCAGTACTACTGTGGTCATTGGTTGAGCACAGCGAGAGCCCCTAAGTAGCTCAGCCCAGGGCAGCTGGGTTCACACAACATGCTAAGCCACCAGGGTTATGGGTGCCTTAGTGTATCATCTGAACCCTCCTGCTTCGCAAGTGATGGATTATAAACTGCTCCAAATAGACATGGCTTGTTGTTACTATCCCCCCACCTCAGCTTGGTCTGCTGATCCCCCCCCTCCCAGTTCACTCTTACATCAGACAAGAGTGGGGGACAGGTCAGCTGCAGGGATGCTCTAACTGTTCCACAGAGACTGAAATGTGATGTAACACACTGTGAACTGACAGGCATGTAAGAAAGAACCTTCCCCTTAATTCAGAAGACAAATTCCCACAACAAAGATATTTAAGGGAAAAAAAAAACCCTAAAGCAATGGCACACATTTAAACAAAGCATGGGTTTGTGGGAGGGGGGCGCTTCCTGGCGCCTGCCCGCTACTGCTGCACTATGGATCCTCTGCCTGATTTAGCATAATAGTTGGCTGTTGGGGAAAGAATTACCCAGATCTGAAACACAACTGCTCACCCCACTTGTTTGGAGCAGCCCATGATTTTGTTTAACCCACAGGTTGCTGTGTTTGCAAACTGAGTCATTTGCACTAAAGAAAGGGGAACACTTCACCACAAGCTAAAGAGAGAATTGTTCACACCTAAATTGTTCCACCAGCAGCAACACTTTAACATCAACAAGCTAACAGGTTCCTTTTTGGTTTTAGTAACATACAAAGTAATCACAGGAATAATTCCATGCACAATGCTTGTGAAAATATAACCCTTTTCCTGCTTTCTTCTCCACTTAAAAAAATGCTTGTCCTCCTGTAGTAGCTTCTAATTTATAGTCACTACGTTTCTGTAAGCAAAGGAAAATGATATGACTTCAGAGAACACAAGGGCAGACTGAATAGGAGCTGGCTGACGTGTAGATGGGCTTCCACAGAAAGGAGCACTGCTTAATTGCTATCATAAATTATTCAAAATTACATGCACAACATCCTGTAAAATGGCCTTAAAAGCTTTCAGGAATAACACCTTAAAATTTTGCCTTCATTCATGGATCTTTAGAAATGCATGTTAATCACTGTAACCATATACAAAAATAAATTTTAGTAAGGTTGTGATCCAAGCTGGTTTAGCAGTTGAAGAAATCATAGCAAACAGTTATAGAATGAGCTGTTTAATGTTTAAACCCAGGTCTATCATTACCTAATAACCTGTTAGACCTTCCAGGAGTGTCTCTGCGCTTTTGCTGTTCTCTTTGGTACAAACCGCCATGGGCAAACAAGCAATAAAACTGACCGGAGCAACAATAAGTCTGTTATCAAAAGTCTAGCCACCTGCCCACAACAGTCATATATGAGAAATGCCAGGTGCAAAGTCCATTGCACTACCTCAGTTGGCATGCAGTGGTTGATGCTGGCCCCAGCCATCCGGTGCAAAGGAACCATCTTACAAAACAGCATTTGTTCTCTGAAGGAGATGGTGTACTGCATGGGTCCTCAAACTACGGCCCACGGGACGGATCCGCCCGCCATGGCCATCCATCCGGCCCGCGCCACCGTTCGCTGCCCCCATGCGTGCTTGCTGCGCAGGCAAGGAGGTGGTGGCTCTCTCGCTCGGAGATGTTTTTGGACTTGCTGGGAGATCTCCAAGCGAGTGAGCCACTGCCTCGCAAGCGCCCCATGCCACCTCGCAATGTCTGACGGCACCTCACCGGCCTGCGCCCCCAGGCACCCCACCTCACCGGCCTGCGACAGTCACCACAGCCTTTCAACCGGCCCCCTATTCAAAAATTTTGAGGACCTCTGGTGTAGTGCAACAGATACTATAAAAGCCTTCATGCAATAAAAAGGCAGTGCATGTTTAAAAGGCCTGTGGGACAGTTCTCCTGGCCCCTCTGGTGATGCGTGGCTACTACTAGCCCCTTCTGACCATATAGTAGCAGAAATATATTGTCTGAGTTGACAAAGCGTCCATGGCATGGGGAAATAGCACAAGGTTCTAAAACTCTAAGACAAAGAGGGAGTACCATGTAATCCCACGTGCTTGTTGCAGAGTTGCTGTGCAAGGAAAGGGGACTCTCCTTCAATAATTATAATTGCTAGACTGGCAAGTTTTTATTTTCAAGACCAAATGGGCTTGCCATCTTTCAGGATTCATGATTTGTGGACATTTAAGGGTTATCTATCTACTTCTTTACTAGGCCAGCAGGAAAAGCACTGTGGCACTGCGCTAGCTGTGTTTGTGCTTCTGTCTTTGTAAACTTTTCTTATTTAAATTAGTTTCATTAGCTTAGTACTGACTGTGTATAGGTTTTCAATATGCCACTGTCCTTTGGTCTCTTCACTGATAAAACTTTGATAACTATTGGGTCTTCTCTCGTATATGTCTGGTCATGTTTCTTTATTTGGTAAAAATATACTACAAACAGGACTAGAATCTGGCCATTGGTTTCACATAGGAGGGAAAGATTTACAGCCTCAGCGCTTGTCTAGAGAAAGATTTTAGTAACTGCTCACATTTATATTTTGAGACTGGGAACAACCATTGCTTCTTTGTTGCGCCAGTGCTCCATGCAAGCTACAGCTTATTTTGCATCGAGAAGAGCGTCATCTCATTAAGTCCCTGTAACTCCTCCTGCGTCCCACAATCCACCTGTGTGCAAAATTGTAACCAAATAAAAATTGGAGCCTTTGTCATCATGCCCAACTTTTTTCTTCCTTTCCCTCTGCATGTGTGTGTATGTGTGTACCTTTGTTTTATATCCAACATCCTTCTGATTCTTTAAAGAAAAGCAGAAGAACCTCAAATAGATCTGTTTCTCTACCCATTGGAGGTAAATGGGCAGCATTCTTTGTGATCTTTATTTTAATTTTATTGTGCATTACAAAAACAAACCACAATAATTAAAGAAGGGGAAGGGGGGGAACGAAACTAAAACATGACCATTTTTGGATGAGATTTTAAAAGATCCACAACACTAATTTTATATATTGTATATGAACCTATGCATTAGTATATAACACAACATACTATTGCTATTGAAAAAAAATGCACTTGTTTTAACAAAGGCAACCCAAATATCCATACATTTATCCATTTGTCATTTACACCCTAAGGCCACCCATTCCAAAATCAAAAGTTTCAAGAAAAGTTCAACCCATCATGTGATGGCAGGTGCTTGCTTAACATTCCGGTGCTGTTATGTTAATCTTTCAACTATCAAAAGGGCACAGAAAATCTATTTGCAGTGATATTGCATTAAATTTCAAGAGGTGGATAAGCAAGATTTAGTCAAATTATTCCCACCATGCAGGAAGGAGCTGCCACCAGGCATTGCCAAAACATGAGTAACAGAAGCATTAGCAGCATTATTCATCTAACAATTGGATGGCTTAATTATCAAAGAGGTACTGTGGTGGCCTGTGTATGCAAAACATCAATATTTGAAGTATTAAACCTAGCCTTGGATCCATGACCCCCTTCCAAAATATATAACGAAGACACATTCCATTGATTGGGCAAAATGGGGCATTCCAGTTCATTGTTCCATTCTTGTTGAGACCCTATATTTTATTAATACATATGTATACACATGAATTATAGGCCAACATAGCTGCTGAGCCTCACTCATTACTTCCAATAACATATACTGCTCTGGAGATGTAAAAGCAGCAGGAGCAAACCTAGGTACTAACAAATCTTTCAACTGTATATATTGCCATGCAGCTGTAGTTGACAATTTGTATTTAGCATGTGAAATGGAAAAGGCCAAAAAGTATCAGGGCCAACAAACTAATCTGAAGTAAAAATTGGCCTGTCCATCCAAATCTACCAAACATATTTTTAAAATCTGGATTTCCCCATGAAGTTAATTTTGCATGTGAAAATATGTCAAAAACTGCAATTGCCATAAAAATATATAGCAAGCTTTCTAGCTTCCACAGCTAGAGGAGGCACATCAGTTTTTCTGGTATGACAAGGGCCCAGGGCAGCCCACCTGGGAAGAGGATCCAGAGTAGAGATTGTAAAACTGACCAGGGATGAGAATCTAATCTATGTGGAAAAGCTCAAAATCTACTGTAAGTCAACAAATAGGCGCAATGTGTAAGAAAAGATCAGGGAGACCAAATCCATCTCTATGATCAGAAGTTGCATCCTTTTCAAAGATCCTTGTGTTGGTGTGGAGCCAGTAAACATTTATGAAACCAAACACTGGCTCTGTTTCCGTACTAGGTGGGTGGAATTCTGTGCAATGCCCACAGCAGGAAAATTTCACGACTCTTCCCTCATAACTGGGCTGGTCTATATGCTAAATATGGGGGTATTGGTATTAATTGTTATTAGTAGTTATTTCTGTGATTTCTAAGATCTGACAAAGATTGCAAAATGTATATCTGAAGTACTTGATATTTTTTCATCCAGTTTTGGCTGGGTGTTTTCATTCTGCTCCTAAAAATAGACCATAAATTTTGGCTTTGCTACATAGTAAAATACCAAAAATATTTCCTTAGCATGCCTAGATATAAATAGAACATTTCTTCTATCATGATATAACTGCCCAAATTTTACACATGTGTCAGTGAGAATTGAACGGTGCCCATTATTAAGCTCCACCTGAGTCTATATAGTCCATTTCCCCTTCTTTTAATCTTTTGTAAACAGTGGGTAATACATACTGCATTTTCTTAGAAGTAAGGTACACTGTCTGTTTTGAATTAACATTCCACTAGGGTGTTTCAGACATTGACAGCCTTAAACAAGATTAATATAATGCATTCACAAAGTTCCTTACTAACAGTATTATTGAACACAATGTTTTTGTTCGGGGAAAAAGATATAAAGATTTTAAAAAAAAATAGTAATAAGTAAGGATTCGTGAATTCTGATGTTGATTTCATTTCCCCTTCTAGCACAGGAGCAAGCAAGATGAGAAGCTGCCTCAGAGAGTCTCTCCTTCACCATTCACAGGCAATTGTGGTGTGGAAAAGCTCTTCTAACTTCACACTGCAGATATTTCCCCTTGTACAAAACACATCAAACAAAACCAGGTTCCCTATGATGAAAAAATCCCAGTACATTGACATGCTCTCCCCTTGTCTGCTTCTTGCTCTAGTCACAAGCCTAGTGTGATCTTCCAGCATTCAGAAGTGGCATCTTCTGTGCCATCCTCTCTACCACCTCCTTTTGCTACTGTCTAGACCAAGCTTGTGTTAAATGGACTGGCGGGGGAAATGCTGTGGCAATTGCTTGCCATTACTGTATGTCCTAGAAGTAACTGAACCTTGATGTTGATTGACAATGGATGCCAAGCGGAGCTGGTCCAATACATTTTACTGCCTGAACTGAGGAACGAGAGAGGGTGCCATCGCCAGTTCATGTCAATAAACCAACCAGACTGGCAGAATTCAGCATCATTGATAGGGGTGGAAGGTAGCAGACCAACTTAGGGGCTGCAAAGCAGGCCTCATCTGCCAGTGGTTTTCCACCATCTGCTTCACTCTGCCCAAAGGCAGACCCAGCCCTGATGCTGGGCCTGTGTCTCTTCATTTAAGCTGATTCACCAGTAGGATGTCCTCTGACATCCATGAGAAGATTCAAAAACACATGATGTTTGCCCTCTTTTTGAACTCTTCTCCTGCCTGAAGACGGAAAAAGGGTGGAGCAAGCACATTAAATGAGTCCATGGTACCACCCATCAGAGCTTCTCATTAGGGTAAATTGCTGCAAGCCTCTGGAAACTATCTCAGCCTCCTTCATCTTACATGATGCCTGTAAAAATGAAATGGTTTAAAAGAATCGCCCTTTTCTGCTGTCCTTTCCAGCTCAAGTGAGGTGCTGGACATCGCCCTGAAGTGTTATGTGGTGGCGAAACGAAACAAACAAAAAGCAGGTTCCAAACTAAATCTTTTTTTAAGGCTCTGTAGTAGTTTGCTGCCAAATGCTTTTGCCTCTGTCGCTCCACCCAATTTGGTCAGTGCAGCAGCAATATTGCAACCTGCTGGTGGAACTGGTCGGTGGGAATCAGCTCCTCAGACAAACTGAGGTTGCTCACTTCTGCTTTAAATTGTCTTGCGTAAAACAAAGTCTGGGTGTTTCAGAGGGGAATAATCAATTATTTTACCATACCTTAATAGCAAAATCATATTAAAGACACAACAACCTGACGCTATTGTTGTCTCTAGCAGAAGGCCAGGCAGCCTCACAAGTCAGTGATTCATAATTAGCTTTTCATTCCATTTCAAGGCACAAATGAGCTGGTCTTGCTCCAGGCTACACAAGAGGCTACAAAAGGGAAACACTGTTTTAGTCTACAAGAAAGCCAGCTTCTTAATTTAAGGTGGCCGGTTAGAGAGTCGAAACCAAACTATTGGGAAATTATGAATGCCTTTCCATTCAGACCAAGGGTGCTAACAAAGCCCTGCCTTCAAGGTAAGGTCCCTTTCTTGAGGAATCTCTTGGGCAGCAAACCAGTTGGACGCCCATTGCACTCTGTGCTGCTCCGCCCTTCCCACTGGACAGCTGACTCCAGGGTCCCTAATGCCCAGCCCTGCCCCGTCCCGTCTTCTTGCTGGCTCCGCTTTCCCAGTTTCAGAATGGCTCCTTGGACTCTCAGTGACATTTCCATGCAACTCTAGCTGCTGCGGCTTTGAGGTCCCAGCACCCTTTCGATCCTAGCTCATAGTCAGAATCAAGTTTCATGTCTTCTTGGGGTGCCTTTGAAGAAGTGCTGAACCTAACCCTTACTATAACTGATTTTGTGATAGCCCCATGCTTTAAGTCTTGTTGCTAACCTTTAGAATTACCTAAATTTTTCAAATGTGTACATTCAGAAATAGCAGGATTATAACCTGCAGCTATAGTTTTGGAACTGTCCCATTCGATACATTGAGTTTGTGGTTATTATTTTGGCCAGAGCTCCTGCCGGCAGAGTGGGGCCGATGGAGCCCTGCTTGCCAAGAAGGGGAAGTGCTGCAGCAACAGGGCAACCAAACCAGCGGGCGCCATGGTCAAGCATTAAACTTCTTGCACTTTGAGTAGCAATACATTGAACCAACCCAATGCTGCTGCGGTGGCCACTTCTGAATTGCCCAGACAGAGAGCATGTGTCAGTCCCCTAAGAACGGGCAAAGAAACATACATATTTGCATCAAATGAGCATAAGCAAATTATCTGTCTATCTGTCAGAGATGATCATATTATAATATCATTAGAAACACAGTATGTTTCACCTGAGCGAGGAAGGCTGTTGGCTGGATGACACGGGTCACCCATCCGTCTGCTATCCAGATGCTGTTGATGCGTAACTTCAAGACCAAGCTCTTCTTTCTGATGGCTCTTTAGCTTTAAAGCAAACTTGGTCTGGTCAACCCTTCAGTTACAGGACTGCCCCCTACAAAAGAGTAAGCATGGTCATCCTAGGTTACACTGCCTTTGTGGCAAACCTGGCCAGTGAGGGCACAAGATGGCTTCACACTGCTCCTCATTTACCATGTCATTCTCCAAGTCTCCCACAAGGGAAGCATCTGATTGGTGCGGATCACTGCTACTCAAAATGAAACCCTAAAAGAAACGTGCCATCACAGGGCCTGCAGATTCAGGCAGCCAGAGGCCACGACACTTTCTTTTGCCAGCATGGCCAGGCAGATGTGTCATAGGGAGTTGGGAGAGAGAGGAGGAGCCCCCATCTTCCCCTTGTGACACCCCTGATGTGGCCTCATCTGCAGCAGGGTCAGGGCAGGGATGGGTCCTTCTGGGTTCCTGGCAGCTGCCCACCCATGCCAACTGACGGCACTGGGCCTGCTCAACACACGCTGGTCTGTGCGCCTGTCCAGGCAGCCGAATTCACGTCTTACCACATTTTCATGCAGATCAAACTCCAGCTTTATGAAATCGTAACTTGAACTGTAGGAGAACAGACATTTACCTGTAGAAGAAAGATGAATGGAAGTTTGAAGCAGGTTGAGATAAAAGAAATGGTATGGATGAGATAAAAGACACTGCGAAGTCAGGCCTTCTAGGTGGCAGCTGAGGATGGCAGAGAACTTAGCCAGAAGACAACTTCCTTTTCTCAAGAAAAAGCAAGTCTAATGGGACTAGAAACAGGACTGTGGACAACAAAGGCTAACTGGCATCAAGCCTGACCAGCTACTGACAAATCTATGGAAGGAAATTAAAGCAGTCCTAATGTAAAGATACTGGAGCAATTTAACAAATAGCACAATGTACAGTTATGGTACAACTGTTTTCAAAGAAACTTTTATATTCTAAGTTACCCTGGTAAGTTACTCCTTTCCTGTTGTGTAAGACATATGATCAGAGTTGCTGATACTGAATGGAAAGTTCATTGTATAGATTTCCAGTGATTCACAGCCATCTTCTCTGTTCCTTTTTCAGAAGTTTTCCAACAGCTTAAATCATGTATCATTTCTTTATTAGAGGCATGTATTTTGGGCATCGTCTTTCTGGCTGGCTACAAGGGAGTAGAGGCTGTCCTGATGCCAGAGCTGTTTCTGATATTGGAACTTGGACTTTAAAAAAAAACTTCTAACCCTCTAGGGTCCAGAGTTTTCCCCCTGATCTTTGTACTTCTGCAAGCACCAGAGTTCCCCAAATATCCTCATACAGTAGATTCCTCTTGCCTCTCCTTGGTCCTGCTTTGAGACCATCCTGTTAGCTCTTTCCATCTGAGTAGCCATTACATTGAGTGATTAAGCAGACACAGGAGAGCTTGGAATCATTCTGATAATGGAGCGCAATCTCCCTCTGCAGCCATTTTGGTACCACTGGGGTTTGCAATAAAGAACTTTTATAACACTAATCGTGTTTCTTTGCATTTGTGCTTCAATTATTCCAGGGTTTAATTATGGTCTTCCACAAAATTACAATAGTTCTAAAACTACCCATTTTTGGTAGTAAGTATAAAATTATATTGCATAACACCTTCATAGCAAATATTCCAGGTGAATTCTTAATTTTGCTCTACATGATTGAAAATATACTGTAAATACCTTGGGTGAAAGATTGAGTGGTATCTTGTTATCAGCCCAGTACTAGGACCACTGAAGGTGCTCAAAATACACTTACCAAGTGCAAACATTAAAGGATTTTACAACCATCTTAGAATCAGCATAAGGTAAAGGTGTTTCAGGAAGCACTGCATCATAGCTGTTTCTGAAGAGATGAGTAATCCAGACCAGAATGTCTTAGCAGTTTTCTCTGCACACAGTTCTAGACTATTTGTGCTTAGTAATGCATCTGCTCATCAAGCAGCAATGTGAGGCTGCTGCTGCTGCTGCTGCTGCTGCTGCTGCTGATCATCTAGCTTTCAGTAACATACCCCCTGTGTCAGCCAAGCAGTGATGCAGGCTACAGGGAGGGTATAAAAGGAACATCTGGCAGCACTCCTTATTCAGTCTCATTATGATTGAGTTTCCTGTTTGGCACACTATTCGGAAATGATCCAGTTCCTTTAAAGATACATAGCAATTGTTCAGTAAGGTTTTCAAAGTGGATGGTCTCACTTGTAAGCGATTTACACAGAGATTTCTACAACACACTTAGAAACCCTTCCCTTGCAGCTATTTGAGCTTTGAAGAGCTTTGAGCCCGACTGTGTCAAAATGCATTTCCAGACTTACCATTTCCCCAATGGCAGGAAACATTGTGGGATCCCACTACTGGGTCAGTCTCCCTGTGGGAGGAGAGTACTGGTGCTTTTTCCAAACATATAGATGTACAAATTGGGCATGGGGAGTAGACCAGAAAATGTGGTAGGGTTTTTTTTTTTAAGTAACACACCTTTGCAGCCTCACAGATGTGGCCAGTAAGAGGGTTTTTTCCATCAAAAAACATGTTGCTTTCCCTCTAAGTTTTCATTCCATGTAGATCTCTAAAGATATAACTATACTTAGATCCTAGGTTGTTCCTCTGTTTATATAAGAAGTGGGCATTTCTACCAGCGCCCACTTCCACCTGCTGCCCCTTGCAATATCCCATAACAGGGCTAGAGATTCCCCATAACATTAAGAAGGAACCCCCTGTGGACCTTGCCAAATCCAGGAGGGTCAGTTCTGGCCCACAGCCTGAAGTTCCCCACCCCCAGCTCTAGCCATTCACTATCAGGTCCAGCTTGCTATTCACACAATGGCCACAGGAAACCCACAAGCAGCACATAAGTGCAACAGCAAACCGTGGGTAGAAGATTTGTCTGTTCTTCATTCCTGCAACTCAGGCATATTGTGATGCAAGACAGTAGTTCAACAAGGTTATATTCCCGGGTATGTGACTGAGACTGTGGCCTGTAGTGCTACCAGACTTCTCACTGTTTGGAGTGCTAAGTGGTAAACAATATGAAATGTAAGCTGTATATTTGATAAGTATTGTGATGTTGTTTGGCTACAGCCATTGCAAATCTCTCTAAAGGCAAGTTTCTATTCAGCACATCATTTTTGTATGTTTTCGTTGCAGCGTTCAGTGTTGGGTATATCTGAAATTACGGAGCATTCGCTAGCAGTAAACGCTGCTGATTCACCCTGACTCACTTTCAAGGATAGATTTATACCTCTGTTTTAGCAGCATCTGGATAAGATCATAGGTTCTTTTACAAGAAAGATTATTCCGAAGTTTTAAAATGGCAACCCCTCCCTTTGAGCATTTCACCTCTTACTTGAAGCTAAATTATAAACTTGATCCTTGCATGCATTTTTAAATGGAAGCAAATCAGTAAATATGTCTATAAACAAAATGTCTTTTGGCAGAAGATATCAAATGATGTGTAAATATCCTTTTGTGCTGTTACTTGGTAAGGACAGAAGTCTGCTTTACTGTTAAGTATAGAAATTGGTATTTAGCATGGCAATAGCTTTATTACGGCGAGGAGCTGCTCAGACTTCAAAGGGAAAGCAGGAGATTAATAGGCGCGATAGGAAAGGTTCTCTACTAACAGAGAAATCTTATGGCTCCTAGACAGCATCCAGGGAGCTGTAACATTCTTCATGTTTCCAGATCTAAGATATGCACAACCCTGTTAGGATCCTCCTCAATTCCTTGCAGAAAATACAGCACCAGCTGCTTCTCTGAGGTTGTAAGAATAAGCTTGGAGAAGGGGTTAAGGGGTATTCCAGGGGATGGGGAGGGGAGGAGACTGGATCAACCCAGAGACAAGTTACCCTGGCGGCTCTCCAGCCCCCTCAGCTCCCTATGCAAAGCTCCAAAGCTAGACAGGGATGAGATGGTGGGGAAGGCTGAGCTGCAGCCTGCATCTGGAGATTCTATCTTTATTTCCTGTTGATAATCTCATATTTTTTATTCTTCATTCTAAGTGACTCATGTCAGGGTGTTCCAACTGGAATTAAAAGCATAAGCTTCTGTCTACATTATGAAAGCACCAATGGATTTACTTTAAAACAAGAAATATTTCACCTGTGGTTAGAAAAACCTGTGGCTGTAATAATTATTACACAAGCTCTTAAAATAAAGTGCCGTTTTAGTTTCTTGGAGATTTAATGCAGAAAATTCCCAAAAACAGGACATCAACTAAGCTTGGGCAGTGGTTTTCTTAGCCGGGGTGAGATTGCAAAAGGAGAAAGGTCTGATGGGGCCTTTCCCTTCTGTATACCGGTCCAAATACCATTATTGACATTTTAAGCCTACATAAAAGTAAACCAGATGAGGCTTCCGCACATTTTCTCAGGAGTAAGCAAGTTGCCTGCCTGCAAAATTCAACACTCTGTCCTATGCAGTCATTCTCCTGCCTATAATAGACACATCTTAAAATTTTACTATGGCTTGATTCTTCAAAGAGGATTTAAGGGAACCCTGGTCTGGCTTTGGGGAACTTTTGGCCTTCCACATGTTGTTGGACTGCAGCTTTCCACAGGAAAGCTCCAGAAGTTCAATCATATTTTAATGCAAATTTACCCAATTTCACATTTTAAGCCATTATGAAACCCAAAGTTCAGTTGTCCTTGGAAATTTACACTTTGAATTTTGCAATGGAGTCCTTCAATAAAAAAATATGCTTTCAAAAGTGCTGATATTAGGAAAAATGCATACAAATGTAGGACTTGTGCACAAAAGTGATTATGGATTTTCGTGCAAACTTTTAAAATCCTTTCAAGTTTTAATGCAAACATTTAATTATTTAAAAAGTTTTATAGACTGTCCCATTACTAGCATCTCGGGATGGTTACTAACTTTTTAAAAGTTTTCAGGACATATTAAAATTTAGATTGGAAATTCTCAACATTCAAGACAAACTGCATTTGAGATTTGAAAAATGAGGAAGGAGAAACTGACAGATTTGTCCTTTAATAGCAATTCTCTGTATTTGCTTTTCCCCTTGCTATCTTGTACACACACAGAGAGAGTTTCATACCATCGTATTTTAATTGACCACTTACACCTAAGAAACTAATCAGGCCCAGTTCCACTGTTGTGTTTTAATAGTTCTGAAAGCATTTTCAGTTAGCTGATACGTGTCTGGAAGAGCAACAGTACACATGTCTATTCAGAAACAAGCCTATTAAATTAAGTATGGGACTTACTTCCAGGTAACTTTAGAGGCTTCCTGTTTAATTTTAAACTATATATAAATAAATTGGTCTTCTTGGGATGCTAAAGGTCAGTTTCTCAGAAGGCTGCAAAGAAGTTTGGTATGCTATTACATACATTACAGCTAGATGTTCTTACTGTCTGCTGGAACTACATATATAAGCGTCTTAATTTTGTCATTTTTACTATAATGGAAAGGGATTTTCAAGATGTTTAAATTTGGAGCCTATTTTAACAACTGCATTTCAAAGAAAAAATATAAACTATCTTTTTATAAACCATCTTTTTTCGTATCATTCATGCCAATGTTACCAGGTGTGCAACCAGGAACTCTTCGTTATTTTGCTCTCTCACTTTTAAAAATTACTGTAAATATGAGCCAGCAGTTTTGCAATGTTCAGATGAGTAGACAAAGAACAAAAAGACTAGCCCGAAGGCATGTATCTTTAAATCGGTGTTTCCTGACCCTGCAAGCCAAGGCAGCTCGCCCCTGGATGTGATGCCAGAAAGGAAAGTAGGCTACAGTTCTTTGTCTTAAGATGATGTTAATTAACATGGAATCTTTGAAAAGAGCGTGTTTCTGCAAGTTATTACAATACCATGCTCTGTGTTTGCTTCCCACTTGGCATTTCCTGCTTCCTTTGCCACCGCAAAACTTCACCCAAAGAATGAGAGTTTGTCCTAGAACCTGTTCTAAAAAGGAAGAAGGAAATCTCTGGAAGGATTGCCCAGATCTCACCAGCCCTGGGGAAGTCTTGTGACAGGCCCTTCTTCAAACCATGTGATTCTCCATAGATCCCACGTGGTAGTACAAAAACTAAGCAATGGGGTGCGACACGTGAAACGGATGGCGGGGGCCGCTCTAGAGGGGCATCAGAGCAGCAGCAGCCAGCATTCCTGGCAGTGGGAAGGCGCATAATTTGCTACCCCCCACTCCACTGCCTGATGTGGGGCCCCCCCCCCCCCCCGTAAGTAGAAGTGGTTGAATCTTTCCCTCTTGTCTGATTCCGCATTAAATCCTCGCTTGCCCACACTTAGGGGCCGAAACACAGGCACTCTTGGTGCTAACAGTCTCTTCTCCTTTCAGCCCCCGTGTGTGTGGGTAGGTGGCGCAGCAGCTGGGTAGGAAAGTTCAATCACCCCCATGCGGGGTTATCCCAGTCTGGATCAGGGCTGCCCCTTGCTTGGTTGGAGATTAACAAACACAGCAAGAAATCTGGGATCATCTGCTGCTTCTGTAATTCACTGAGTGCATAGTTTAGCTGTTGGGGGGACATATCTCTTATGTGGGGGGTGTCTCAAATAAAGGGTTAAATCTGGAGCATTATTGGAGGCTACAAGCTCCCCTTTTCACCAATAAAGCAGAAGCACTAAGTTGGCTGGAGACGGCGGGGCTGACTGGTCTGTGCAGCTCCGTTAAAGCGAAATACCTCTGTTGCCCAGCCGGGAGCAGCCGGAGTTCCACATGAAGAAGAAGGCGGACATTTCCTATCAGGGCCACACGCGCAGCTGCGTGGAGCAGGAGTGTGATTAAAGCTGCTCCGTTCTGATTTTTTACACTGGATTCCACCAATGACAAAAAGACCGTTTGGATAGTTCGGGATGCCTCCAGATTAGAACACATGTTGGGAAATGTTAAAAATGTTTGTAAAGCCAGTGGTATTATGTTTTATGGTGATACTACATGGTTCCAATATATACTGCAAGAAAGCTGCAAGATACAGAAAAAGCCATGTTAAAAGTAGTCTGGAGAGTCTGAAGAAATAACATTTGGAAAACAGCTTGGGGCATGCAGTAGGAATGAGTCAGAGATTGCAGTGATGGGTGGGTGGTGGCATGCTGGTGTAGATCCGCCTCTGCTGATCTTTGCAGCAGTAACAACTAGTGTCTGACTTGCTTTTTCCTCCTCCCATCAAGTGCTGTTTCCTTTTGTGTTATATCTGTTAGATTGTATCTTTGTAAGCTATCCCGGGAATCTTTTTGGTTAAATAAATGAATACATAAATAAAGCATGTCATATGATTCACACGCACTACATGATCACATCTAACAAGCCTTAACACTTACTTACTTGCTCAGTCAAATGATATTTAGTATAAGTGTATATTTGGAAGCAATGCTCAAGGAGATTTTCTCCCATTTAAGACTGCAGCTTAACAGTGCAATCCTATACAAGTTTGCTATGGAGTAAGATGCACAGCATTCAATGGAGCTGAGTCAAAATTAATGTGCATAAGGTTCCAACTGTTATCTATTTGTGCTCAACATATATGAGACAGATAATATGTCATTGTAAATTTAGCTCCCTTGTTTCCATGAGCTATCTGGCTTAAAACAATGTTTGACCTGAACCTAAATAAATTGTAAAAAAATATATTTTTTTTTCTTTTAAAGCACATTTTGGACTGCAGCTTATAAAAGAGTGACATTCACTGCCAGGTGCTTAAGGTTAATTCTCAATCCACCTTTCACTTCCTGAGTAAAGGAGAAAGCCGGGGGTCACTTTCTGGCCCAGGGTGAGTCCAGGAAGAGCCCACACGTGAGTCCGGCTTTTCCATGGGAAGGGCAGCACTGGCTGAGTTTCTGTTCCCTGAACTGCCTTTTGCCCAGCCAGGAGCATCTTTGCCTTTTCTGGGTTAAGCTGGAGGAATTCATTAGTTAAATGGAGCTGTAGCAGGTGCGATGTGGATGGGGAGGGGGCATGAAGGGGGCTTAGTGGCCCTGGCTCCCCTCCCCCCTCATTGCATTCCATGTGTTTGCCTTCATCAAGCCCTTTACCAATATCAGAAATCAGTTCAGAACTAGAACACCTCCTTGGATGTTGATGGAGAGGAGAGGTAAGGTTGGATGGCAATAGCTGTCGTGAGCTGCTCTTTCCCTCTGTCCTTTCTAGCAGACCTAATGAGACTTTGTTGTTGTGTCTGACCCATGGCGACCCCATGGACAACATTCCTCCAGGCCTTCCTGTCCTCCACCATCCCCCGGAGTCCACTTACAAAAGAATAGATATGTGTGTGTGTGTGTGTGTGTGTGTGTGTGGTGGGGGGGGTCCTCCTCAAGATGAAAGAGAAGCATCTGTCCATGCAAAGAGTTGAATCCAAACCTCCTGCCCTCCCTTTCTGAATGATTGACTCCATCCCCAGGGAGACTCTTGCTGCTTGAGGTTTAGGTGGCAGGAATGTCAGATACTTCATGATTAGGCTTGTCAAGAGTGCAAGAAAAACAAAACAAAAACCAACACCCCAGCAGAGTTTGCTGAGGGGGGTTGTATGATCAAAAGAACATTTACAGTCTATTTAGATGTACAGGAAATATATGTGGCATGTAGGCAGCCCCCAAAGGGACTACAAAGATGGGGTCTGTACAAGATGCTTTTATAACCTATCAGTTACATACGGTTTGGAGGAGAGGTGGAGAATCATTCACCCTATGCTAGTGGATCTTCAGGATAAAACAATAGGAGAGGAACCCAATACAAAAGAGAAGAATCTTCAGGAAAGGCAGACAGTAGCATGTCTAACGGGTACTTGGGAAGCAAGATTTGCTATATGGTTTCCTGAGACGCCTGTAAGGACTTGGGTAAAAATGCTTTAAATAAATAAATAAAAAGTCCATGCTTATATCTTGGTGCTTGTGAGTACAGCCCACCACCCATCTGCCACAAAAGCTGTGGCATGATTGGGTGGCATACAAATGTAATGAATGAATGAATGCACATTGTCTGCAGATTTAAGCTCCTGACCTAAAAAGTTCTATTGCCATTTTGTTGGTGCCGAAAGGAGCCTTGGGCATGAGTGCCCCTTTTGAGAGCAGCTGTCCCTTGAAGCTACTGCATATCTAAAAAAGTGGTGAAGACTCCAGGATGAGCCATTAAGAAATAACTTCCTGGCTGTTATTTCCACCTTATAAAGGTGGAATTTGTGAAATACTAGAGAGAGGTATTTTGCCTGGGTCTCTTGGTGCTGGCATTCTGGTAACAGAACAGCCTCCCGAGCGTCTTGCCTATGGTCATCCTTACGATCTTATGGAACAGGTGAAGACCTGCCTTTTCTCCTAGGGTGCAGCCTGCCTGGGATGCCTGTACCCCTCCATACCTGGAGGATTACAGGCATCCTATTGCAAGCAGGAGGAGTGTGTTTGTGAAGGGCCCTTCCACATGCCCCCCGCACCCCAGCAACACCGCTCCAGGCCATCTAGTTGCGATGCTCTGGAGCAGGAGGGAAGGAGGAGGGGGCCCTGTTAGGATCCCTTCCTCCTTGATGGCCTCAGTCCCCACCTCCCACCCCACAGACTCTTCCCAACTTCTGTGACCTCAGGAAAGCAGCCCATGCAGTGCCTTTTGCACTGGAACTCTGGAAGCAGGGGAACTCTGTGCATGGAGACCCAGCCACAAGGTCGGAGTGATTTTCTGACTTCCTGTCTGGGTCTCTGAGGTGCTCGGGGCCACAGGGCTGTGCTTCCAGACACTTTTAATACATTATATTTTTAGTCTAGGTCTCAGTTGAAAATGTGGCTTTCACGGTGTTTTTCATTTTAATGGGTTTAATTGCTTCATAATGTATCTGAATGGCTCGCTCATCAGCCATGCAGGGAACGCCTGTTATGGGTGAGCTATGCAGCAATAAACTAACCAATACAAAACTCTTGGATTCTGCCAAAGGCTGAATCACTCTCTTATATGTGTCAGTTTCCTGCTGCTCCCTATCACAGCCGTTGGGAAATGTGTGTGTTTGTGGCACTTGCCTGGGATCTATGAGTGGCGCCCAGCCTCTCCTTTTTGTCGGCAGCTGCGCAGGAAGAGATTAAATAGGGAATCATTTGCCACCTTAGCATCTCTGTCCTGGTGTGACTGAAGTCTAGCAGTAGGGAGCTCCTATTGGCCTCACCAACTACCTGGAGCTTCCTTGTTCATAGGCAGCATCCCTTGAATACGGGCCAAATAGGGTCTAATAAACTGGAGCAAAATCCGGATGAGACAGAGACCCCATGTGTGGGCAGCTTCTGGGTCCAGGGATTCAGTTGCTCCTTTTCTCTGAAGGAACAGGTATGTTGTCTGGGGGCACTCCTGGATCCATGACGCCCAAGCGACCTCCGTGGCCCAAAGTGCCCATTGCCAGCTTGGGTTGGTGCACCAGCTTTGGATGTCCCTGGAGAGGGGTAGCCACTGTGGCACATGCATTTGCAACCTGACAGACAGATTCCTGCCGCGTATTCCATGTGGGGCTGACCTTGCATCTGGACCAGAAGCTGCAACTAGTGTGGAATTCAGCAGCTCAGGTGCTCAGGGCAGGCCCTGTGCATGTATTAAGTATCTGTTAAAAGGAACACATGAGCTTCCTATTAGCTGCTGAGCCAAGTGCAAGGTTCTCTTGCTAACACGAAAAGTCCTAAGGCGCTCATGACCAAGGGGGGATCAGCACTAGGATTTTTTGCCTGCACTGTAATGCCTGACTCACTGGTGTGTCACTTGAGGCTCACCCCAAACCTTCCTCCTCGCATTATTTCTGGCAGTATATCTCAGATGTCTTTAGACCAGTTATATAATGTCTTTATATGTCGCCTTTTTTTCTAAGTTACATATTCCACGTTGTGATAAATTTGTGGTAACGTTCCCAGTGGAGGAGCACTGGTCGCTCTGGGCTGGGCACTACAAGACACAGACAAAATAAGCAGCCCCGCTGAGGAGGCCTGATCAAATTTCAGTTGCTTTCCTGTCTCCCTGCCCATCACACATGGTCTGTTTCCCTTTCTCCTGTTCTCTGATTTGCCCAGTGATAGGGATAAGAAGTGCAACGCTCCTTTCTTCCTCTCTAGTGCTCCCCTGTAAGAAACTACAAGCCGGCTATGAAGTTACTTGTAACCTGCCCAGAGACCCTTTTTGGCTAATGGGGCAGGACACACATCTAATTACATTGCCTTCAATGCTGCTTATTCTTGGGAAAGTCAGCACTGCTGAGACTGAACTTGCTTTGAGGAATTGCTTTAGGGTGGAGCGGAAGGGGGGTGCTGATCCTGTTGGCTGCACCCCATGAGAAGTGGAAGAGCAGTAGCAAGCAGCAATACAATTCCCCCTCCTCCGTCCCCATTCCCTTCTCTTTCCCCTGCTTTTTTTGTGTGGGGGGTGAGGTGGGGGGGAAGAAGCTGTCAATAGTTCCCTTTAAAAAGCAATCTCTGCCAATTTGCTCCATTGCACCTGAACACAGCTAATGGATGGCAGAAAAGCAGGGTTTTCCCCCCTGGGGATATCATAATTCCTCCTGCAGTCATCCTTGTGTGTGGCACAGGATCACATTTTCATTACAGTGGAAACTGCTCTGTAGCCATGTGTGCTAAAAGAAAGTTTTGGCCAGTGGGTAGTATAGAAATGAAAATAAGAATAAGCATGTGTTCTGCATAAAGATCATGAAAGTGCTCCCTGATAAATGGAAAGGGTGCTACTGTAGATCCCCTGGAAGGCACCTAGCTCACCTCCATCCCTTCTCTCCATCCAGCCACCGCTTGGGAGCTGAGGAGAGTTTGCTGGTCATTCTACGGTCAAGAGAAGGTCACAGGACATGAGTGGCCTTCGCGGAAGTGCACCCACCCTCTGGAACACCCCCCCCCCATTCTTGTGTGAGAAACAGAACTATGATGAGTTTCAAAGGTCTTTTGAAAACGTACTTCTTCACACAGGCTTTCCCTCATTGTTACTTTTTATTTGTATTATATTTGCATGCCTCCAAGCAGTCCAAGGACTCTCCTGGTGTTGTACATCAATCAACAAAGCCAACATACAAAAAATTAACGATTTCTGGATACTAAAATGAAAGCACTAAAAACTATCAATAAAATATGAATAAAAATAGTCATAATTTAACAATGATCATTCTAAATCACATCCAGATGAGATGGACAACTATATCCCTTAAAACTGAAAAAAATAGCATCTTAAAATTAATTGTTAAAGTGAGTGGAGAACTGTTTTCACATGGTACCAATATGAGAGCAGAGTTGGCAGCCGGTGAGTTTTCTGGGGAGCTTGTTCCATAAGTGGAGGGCAGCACTGAGAAGGCCCTTCTCTCATCATCCCTCTCGCCTCCTTAAGGGATGGCTCTTTCAGAAGGGCCTCTTGCCCAGATCCTAATAGGTGGGCAGGGATATATGGGAGAAGGCAGTCCTTTGCAGCTAAAGGCGGTCCCTAAGGCAGGGGTGCAGAATCTGTTTCAGCCCTTGTCCCAAATCGCATTTCAGAGTCGCTTTCTGCGGCTGAATTGTGGCAGGCATTTCATTGGCATGAATCACTGGCAGGCTTTAGTTCAGAGGAGAGATTTTAACTCTGTTGTGTATCGCCTGCTATGGGCAAGTTGCACTGTGTGAGAGCTCTCCCACTGGATTACTGTTCAGAACTTGCAGTTTCCTAACTAGATCCTGGGTCTCCCTAGTTACTTCCAAAAGGGGTGAAAAAAAGACCCCATATCATAGCATCAAGCTCTTCTGCCACTCACTAAGCCTTAGGAGAGGCAGCCCAAGCTTTTGAATGCAGAAAAGGCTGCATGGAAGCTGGAAAGCCACAAGCAGTTGGTGGCTGTGTGAGAGGGTGAGGCTAGGGAAGAGGCAGGCCTCTCTGCGACCCCCAGAGAGCTCAGTGTGGCCCCTGGGACCATCACTCTGCATGCTGATCTAACTTATTCACTCTCTCTCCAATAACCCTTGGATTCATAAGCAACTGAATTCATAGGCAGATGGCAGGGACAGAGCAAAGGCCACGTCTGCCGTGTAGAAAAACCTGATGGTGCCATCCAGGCTTAAAAAGGCAATCCTCACATTATGAGCAAAGCAGGAGTACCCTGTGGCTCAAGACTGCAGCCTTAAATGGTAAGCTGTTGTAAGGCATGGGGAGTGCTTTTTCCATAGCTGGCAGAAAGGGACAGACTTTTGAGTTCTTCATAATAATGCAACTTAAATTCTTTCTTTCTACAGAAGTTTGAATCCTGAGCATTATGTCATCTTTTCCATACTTTTGCCAGAGCAGGATTATGTGCTGTGGACCATCTCCAAAGCTTTGCTTTCAATAACTGAAAGGATGGGATACGTATTGTTTTTCTTCAGTCTGCTCTACAGCCTAATAAATTTAGGGTTTCTTTCCCTTTTCTTTGGAAGGTAGCCAACATTTCTCCAAGTCCAAATTATTTTTTAAGCCTTGCGTTTTTGTCATTGAACTAAATACAATCTAGAGCTGATTGTGCCAATAATAATACATTATCCTATCTCCATATACACTTAAGGGAATAGTTTTGCTCCAGAAGAAATAGTTCTATTCTTGCTGCTGCTTCTATTGTTGTTGTTGTTGTTATTTCTGCACTGCACAATAGCCAAAGCTCTCTGGGTGGTTTACAGCAGCATATGAAATACAGTATCAAGCATAGGCAACAATAAAAACATCATAATAATTGCCATACAAAAATTAAAAGCCAAAATTAAAACAAATGTAAAAAAGCCACAATAGCTTATACAATAGCTGTGAAAAGGGTACTCTAAATGAGGGATTTATGGTGAGCTTATGTTTTCTCACTCATGGCAGTTTTCAGCTGTTTTATACAACATCCCCGGGGATGGGGAGAAAACATGTGCAATGGAGCTGATTTTGATCGTGCAAAATATCTGGAAGCAGGAGACTTGGTCACGCTGGGAGGGCCAGAAGCATGGAGGGAAAGAATGACGTGCACAGGTGTCGGGAAGCAGGACCAGACTGTCTTTTGCTAGTAAATCAAAGAAGCAAAATACCCTTTTAAAATTAGCCACATGATTACTCCTTCCCTTGAGAAAGCCAGTGAGCCATGTTGTGTGAGCACATTCTTGCAAATGAACCATGTTTTATGCAGTTTCAAAACATAAATAGAAGCCATGGTTTATTGCTGGCTTATGCACTTTGTCTTTTAACTGTGGCTTGCTGTGATGTCTAAACCTAGAACCATGACTTATCTCTGGTTTGTCTACATGGCTGTCTACCCTGAAACGGAGACACTCAGCAAACTCTGCATGAAAATAGAACTTCTCTGAAGCTAGCAAAATGGGCCAGAAAGAAATCGAGAAGGCAAATTCATTTTGCTTATCAGCAAAAAGGTCATGCCTAAAATTGCAAACAACCCTAACTTAACCTAAAACATGGCATGGGTAACGTAAGTGAACTTGCCTCTAAAAAATAGGGTTTTTTAAAATTAAAAACTTATCACAAAAACCTGTCTGGGAGATTGTGTCCTATGCCTAGAGATGTTGCAGAATTTAGCTAATAAAGATGTTTACTGTGGAGAGAAGAACAACAGCATTCTGCAAAGTACAAAACATAGCAGTTATACGGAGTAAGTGATCCTTTGCAACGTGAACCGTTTTGAACATATGCCACTTGAGTCTTGGCCACAGATGAGTAATAACTGCACTTTCAGTACAGAAAAAAGCAGGGTGGAAAGGCGGTAAGTTACAGGCAAGTCTTTTGGATCCCAGCCTTGGAAACTTTTTTTTGTTCTTCTTTTCTCGTAACTGCCTACCCATTACAATTTCTAACGACTAACCCTCTCTCTACTCCTTTTGCATATTTCTGGGTTAGTTATAGTTTAATTTTAATTGTGCTTGTTTGGAAGGGAATCCCAATGATTTCAATGTGATTTATTTTGAGTAAATCCATTTAGCTGTTTTTTCCCTTGGCCAGGATCCGTATTTTGAGTACCAGTTACTGCTTGAATTCCAGAGCCGTGTGCAGCAGTCTTGCTAGAGGGCCGAGGCCTCCTGGGAAATGTGGATATCCTGCCGGTGGGGATAAGGCCTTCCCAACACTAGCTTGGTGCAGCGGGCCTGGTATTTGCACCCAGCAGCCACAGACAGCTGCTCCACTGTCTGGGGCCCCACATGGGGGACAAGCAGCTATGAAACATACCAACATTTCCAACAAATCCCGGAGGAGTAACACTGGGCGGAGCATGCATGGCCCTGAAGGGACGTCTGGCTAGCTCCTGCGGCCTGCCAGGTAAATCATTAGCTGGGCCCCCATGAGCTTATGCCAAAGCCTCAAGGGAACGCCTGGAGTCAGTTCTGCTGGGGAGTCACAACAGCCAGAGAATCTGGATAATCCAAACCAGATAAACATAGCCCACTAATTCAGGAGAAATAACATTCCAGGTTTTGCTGCTTGTTTAGGACTTGACGGAAAAAACAGGGTGGCAAGATATGTGACAAGCCATGATTCATAGCTGTTAAGATGTATTTGACTTGGTGGGATTTGACTGGTACAGGACCTGCACATCAGCAAAGGAAATAAGAGTCTTCCCCGTGATGGTTGTCAAAGAGTTCTCTCTCATATGCTTTCTCTCCATCCTGGGGAAGGTAGACAGTCTTACTTAGCTCATATATTGCTTCCATCAGGGCCACCTGAGACATTTTGCTGCTTAGGAAACTTCTCCCCTGGCAAAGTTGAAGTCCATTGTACCCAAGCCCAGCCAAGTTGGCACAGGAGCCAGCAAATCTCACAAGCTCCTCTCTCCATTCCTGGAAGCAAAAATACAGTAACGAATTATTATTTATTTAAAACATTTCTATGCTGCCCCCATCACAACAAAGCCTCGGGGCGGCTCACAACAAAAACAAACAAAAGCATATAAAAATTATACAATAAAAATATTAAAACCCGGTGCATCTCGGCTTAAATTTTTTTAAAAAAAAAACCTACATAATAAATTAACACTTAAGTTTTAGATAAAAAGGTCTTAGCCTGGTGCCGAAAAACAAATAACAACGGCGCCAGGCAGACCTCTCTGGGGAGTGCCTTCCATAGATTGGGCGCCACCACAGAGAAAGCCCTCCTCCGAGTACTCACCCTCCTAATTTGCTTCACGGAGGGTTCCCGGAGAAGGGCCTCTCCCGCAGATCTCAAGGGGCGGGCGGGCATATATGGACGCAAGCAAATTAGATGGCAAATGATTAGCTGCTATTACACAACATCCCAAATCTGCTGCTTGAAGACTCTCCCTCACTCTGCCAAATGGTAGGGTTGGCTATGATGATTCCCGTCTCGAATTCATCAGCTGTATGTTTAATGCAATGCCAAATAAGTAAGATACACACAGTAACACAAGTGTACAAACCAGAGCATTGTCAGTTGTCTTTAAGGAATGTGACTAAATATGGCAATCCAATGGATTCAAGAAAAAACTCTGGCATTTAGTTATGTCTCTTTAAGAGTTCGGTCTCTGTGGGAAGGAGTGGACAGATAAACCAGGAAGCACACAGGAGTTGAATGTGTTGTTTAATGGTTTTAATGGTTTTGCCTTCTGGTTTGATTGGGGAATAAACTTTCATCCTGCTTCTGGAGTGGAGGCTTCTTGAGTAATACACAACAAAACCCTATAATTTTCAATGGCTGCAATCCTGCTATGTATATGGTGCTCGACAGGTATAAGTCTTTGCAACTTTCCTCAACAGGCACCAAAAATCCTATGCATATAATAGAGGGCTTTGCATTCCTTGGTAAGGCTTCCCTTCTTAGAAGACAACAGGAAGCACCTGCATTTGTTGTTGCTCTGAGATCCTGTTGCAGTTGTTACTTCTTGAACAGAGCTGCCTGCATGGGTGTGTACACATATGCAAAAAAGCGTACACTTGCTCTGCTGCCAAATTTGGCCTTAGAATCACTTTCACAAACTGATTCTTGGCTTTTCATGAATGCTGGTGCAGGGACATGTTATTCTCAAAGGGGAGGCTATGCCGAGCGACTTGGTATATAGCAAACAATGAGATGCGGGTGCTGTAGCATGAGGCCCACCTTTAAATCCCTGCCATGGTAGATCTTTGAGTGGCAGCCAGTCTGTCTGCCTTCCTCAAGATCAACTCTGAGAGTCACATGAAGGTCTTTCCTGCCTGTGGAAAGGAAATCTGGATCAGACATTTGTTCTGGGGAGAAGGGAGTTTATTTCTGTCCCTAAGGGTTATTTTGCATTTCAGGATTTCTCTCTTGTTTTTTGCACTATGAACTTCTGATTGAAACAGCTATTTCCTGTGGTTGGTTTTGCTAAAAATAAAACTGCATGGAAAATACTTGCACAATTACATATTAGATTCTTACAAGATTTTTGTAAGACTATATGAGATGAGAATCTGTTTTAAATATTTTGTACACTGAATAAAGGTAGGATAATATCGTTATTTGGAATAACTAACTAGTCATAAAGTGTCTCCCTCTAGTGGCAAACTGAATAGCCAGTTATTTATATATTTTAAGAGAGAATAGCCATGTTTCCTTGGGGCTGTACAGATAGTTTTCTAAAAAGTACTCAATTTACAGTACTATCCTAGGTATGTCTACTTAGAAGTAAGTACCCCTGAACTGGGCTTATTCTCTGGTATGTATGTAAAGGTTTACATTCCCCTTGAAATCTGCAGGAAAAAAACAAACAGTTTTTTCTCCCCTGACTTGACCAAAAGCACTATATACCCCTTTTATTTGGCCTTGTGCTTGAAATCCAGCCTGACTATTAGGTTGGATGAATGTGGAAACTGTGTGAGACCTTAGTTACACTGCTATTCATTTTGGATTATTTTTTATGCTCATACACTATTATCTGTACCGTTTCCACACTGAAAAAGTGCCAATTATCCAGTGTTAATTAAGTCTAATAATACTTCCAGAAGTGTGCCTCCTAGCACTACCAACCAAAAGGCATTGTCCAACTACTCCTTCTTTCATGTCTTAATAGATTTTATGCCATATACAAACTGATGAAAGAAAGAATGGGGAAATGCGGGAGGTTTATAAGTGGAAGGTGATGTTGTCTGTAAATGAGGTAGGGTGATTTGCATGATAATAGCATAATCTGGGAGCAGCCTGAAATAAGCATAACCAATTTAAGTGAGGGCATGTGCAAGCCTGCGGCCGCAGGACTGCATCTAGATGGCCATATTATTTTTTGGATCTTCAAACTACAATGCTGGGGCGACCTTTGCCCTGCGTAGGATGCCTGCAATCCTCCAGGTTCAGATGGTGATAGTATCCTGATCGGACTGTGCCCTGAAGGACCTGGCAGTGTAGCAAACCCTCAAGCTACAGTTCTGCTGGGAAGCTTCCAAAATCAGAGGCTGTTGAGTATGCAACACCTACTGAGATGGGAGGAGCCATGGAGGATAGTTTTCCTTCCCTTTTTTATGGCATTTCTCGGCAGACAGGCCTCTGAGCTGGAGGCTGCTGGAGGAAGTGATGGGCACTGAGAAGCGCAGAGCCATCGCCTCCTCCCTCCCTACCCACTTGCCACGCTCATCACACCCATTTCTTCTCCTGCCAAAGCTGGGACTCTCCAGAGGAAGGTGCCACAGAGCCTTCCACCGTGTCTGGAAAGGGCAGAAGTGAGTGTATCCCTGAGGTCTCATAGGGGGAAACCTCCAGTTGTCCAATGTCTTCTCAGCTGCCATCTAGGAACCGCACAATGGTGTGCTTAAGCTTTGGCCTGGCTCCTAGCAAAAAGCCTGACCAAGAGGCCAGCTACAGCCTCCTTTTCACATTGAATTAAGAACACACACATCCAGCAGATGTCCACAGTTCCATCTCTTCTGGGAAACTGGAAGCAACCTTGAACCTAAAGACTTGTAGCTCAGCCAATTTGTGTCTTTACTGAACTGTTTCTCTTCATCCCCGCAAAGGGAATTCTAAATGGACTGCACTATTCCGAAACATTCGGAAGCTCCAGAAATAACTCTTTGGCTCCTGTATGATAATACAGACTGTGTGAGCGTCCTTGAACTTTCCTTTCTGGCCTTCTCACTCTTGCAATTTCCCTCTTGATTTCTGACTTCACTTCCTACGAAGTTGCCTTTTACTGAGTCTGACAATTGAGCCATCCAGCTCTGCGTTGTTGATCCGGCCTGGCAATGGGTCTCCAGGATTCCAGGCAGGAATGTGGAAATTCCAGGGACTGAGCCTGCAAGCTTGCTTGACTCGGTTGATGCCATTGCTTGATTTGCTGTGATGCGACATCCTGGTGAGCCTATGTGAGAAGGAGAGCCTGTGACTTCTGTCTAGCTGCTTTGATGTCACAGAGGTGCTGTACAGCCTTGGTCCAGGAAGCTGAAGGCTAATAGGAAGTCCCAAACTAGAATGGTAAGGTGCACATGAAAGCATAATAGGAAGTCCCATAATAGGAAGTTTCATGTGCACCTTACCATTCCAGTTTGGGACTTCATTATGCTCATTTGTCGCGAACCGTGTAAAACATGAAAGCCCCTATACCTCCTTCTTCACTTATTTTATTTATTTATGGATTTATATCCTGCCTTTTTCCTATGAAGGGCTCAAGGCAGCTTACATCTGCTCCTCCATCTTATCCCCACAACAGCAACCCTTTGAGGTAGGTTGGGCTGAGAGTCTGTGACTGGCCCAAAGTCATCCAGCTGGCTCCATGGCTGAGCGGGGACTCGAACCCAGATCGTCTGAGTCCCAGTCTGGCACGCTTCACCACTACGCCACATCGGCTATCTCCACTCGCCCAAGTCAGGAAGGTCTGCCAATTATCCTGGCATGTAGGCAGATTGCAAGGCTTCTCTCCAAGAGGGCGGCAGAGCTGTGCTCTCTTGCTCTGCTAGTCCCTCAGTGTAAAAGAAAAAGAAGTGATTTGCTCAGTAGGCCATTACTCCTGTTACAAATTGTGATCATAAACCAGGTTTCTTCTGGGATTATGAATCCTGACTTGTCTGGAAGATTTTAACGCACATTTCCTCTGCTTACTCTCTTGTACGTAATCCACATGCATGTATAAAATAACACATGAGGAGATCAGAGTCAGAAGCAATTCTAATGTGATGTGTGTAAACTCCCTAAAGCCAAAATATACAAATGCCCAAGAGACTGTTCTACATTCCATCTATTTGTTACACCACCACATGCAATTACATGCAGTCCTTTTATCTAGTTTGGGAAACCACATTTATTAAAGCAAATTTGGTTAATGTTTCAAGATTTAAATTTTATGCCTGTTATCACAGCACACTTCCTGAATTAAATTACTTGTTGTGAGCTGCTTCTCCTCCTTCCAACAATCACCAGCCTCAAGCCATTTCTTAACAAAACTCTTTCTATTGTTTCTACATGTAAATCATCCAGTCAAGTCTCTGAGCATGCACAAAGCAGTTTGTGGAACCCACTCTAGTGACCACTTTGCAAAACTCGCCTTGTGAGCAAGCTTGTGTCCCATATCTCATGGAGGGCATTGTGGAAGAGTGCACCTTTTTTCCACACGCTTCTCATCCAACTGGGCTTCTTGGCTCTACTGCTGCCTGGCTGGGGGGAGGGGGGGGCTAGCTGTGAAGGGAGGGGCTGATCTCCATTTGAAGATTCCCCAGTCAACAGTCCCTCCCATTTCCTGTGTCTCCGTACTGCTCCCAGAATCACTGGGCACCCCTCTGCTTCTGCCCTTGAGCTAATCTCCTCCGCCTCTTCCCCTGGTCCTGTCCGGCACTTACAGCGTCCTGCTGTTCCTCAGTCCCACTGTAACATTCATCCTTGGAATCTGAGGTAGCAAAATAGCGCAGCTGGCTTCCCACAGGAGCATTTGCAAAAGCTGCCATCCCACTTGCTCCGACACGCCTCTTCACTGGAGAATTTGTGTCATTTTCTTCCACAGAGCACATCACAGTGCAGTGGTGGTGAACCTGTGCCACGTGTGCCCCAGCGGGCGTGCAGAGCCCTCTCCAGTGCGAGCACACAAGCCAAGTCGCCCCAGCATCGCCCCAGCAGCCGAGCATCGGATAACAGCGCACATGGGGGTCATGTGCAGTAATGATTCTCCATGGTATTTTACCCCTGTATTAGGGTTAGGGATGTGCACCAGGGTTAGGGTTGGAAAAACGAGGTCTCCTGGCATGATTTTGATGGTTGGAATGTCTTTAGAATGGGCAGAAATGCTGAGCTGTGCAGAAAAGGGAAGGAAAAGCTCATATGGCACAGTCTGTATTACATTCAGATGATCCGCACTTATGTTTTTCATTTCCTGTGTTCAGAACAGGTGGACATCAGTTCTCTCTTGCCTCTTCCAGTAGAGTCACTAACATTTAGAAATACGTGCATGCCCAATGTTCAGGATCACCAGGATCCTCTAACTTCATGCAACTTGTCATCTCATGCCCAGCTCCTGTTTGCATAGCAGCCACTTTTTACTCTGCGCAAACAGGGGACTTCTGCAGTCTGGCAGCAATTCAGTGGGAGAGTTACACAGATCTGCATAGATTTTTAAATAGGGCTGATTCATTTTGTGCAGGAAATGTGCACCAATTGAACTGAAAATCAGGAACAAGAACACAACCACAGATTCAATAGTTCATGAATATTTTTACGGGCATTTCTGCTGATGTCTGACAGTTTCGATAGTACACACTAGCATGTTTTGTGATGAAAAAATGAAATTCTAGGAGAACCTGTGCACAGAACAAACAGATGCATGATTCCTTCATTTTGCAAGCAACTGCTGCCTTCCCCTTCTCTTTCCCAAGGGAAAGGAATGCTCATTAAGGCAAATTAAGGCAGCAGTAGAAGAGGTTTTTCCAGGCCATGGGAATGCCCAGTAGGAAGCTGATGCTCTGCACATTAGTTCCTCAATGTGGAAACTGCACACAGTCATAATTTGTGCTCTGACTTGCCTTTGGCAAAAGACTTGCATCAGGGCTCACCCACCTCTGCTACAAGCACCCAAGCTGGGGCTGAAAAGAGCCACTTCCTGCTCTCCTCTGCCAGGGCCTTGGACATCTAGTGTGACCAGGCCCCATGTAATTAATGTAGGGAACCTGGGTGCAGACGGCAAGCTCTTTGCTTCATGCCATCCCTGCTGGCTCTGCTGTGAGGCAAACAGTAGCAACATCCTCAGGCAACAGAGTTTGAGGGTCCTGAAGGGATAGAAAATTGTTTATTTAATTGGTTGCTATTGCATTTTTTGTGCCAGGGTTGGAGGGATTTTCTGCCTCATGTGCCAAAACAGTTTTAAGCTTGGCTTAAGTAGGTGAGTGTAGTGGCCATTTGATGTTGCAGTTCAGGCAGCAAAATGTAGTGCTCCAGTCTTGATGCATGGCAGGGAATGTGATAGAAAAGAGACCAGTAAGCTCAGCTTAGCTCTGCCGTTCCCATGAGGGTAGCGAGGATTTAGAGACAAACCAGTTGTGAAGTGTGGTTGCCACAGATTTAAACAAATGCATGATTTTCCTACTATATTTCCAATATAGTTCAAGGATGAATTCTTGAGAATCATAAAAGTCTTGTGCAACTCACAGCTTTGAAGCCCGGGTTTCCTTCCTGCTAAGCCCTGCCCTCCTGTTTACTCATGTGTGATTCTTGTCTCTTCACTCATTCCTTATTTAATTGGAACCTAGTATGATCAAACTAAATTGCATTCTAGTACTTTTTATTTATGCTATAAATCAACAGCAACCCTGGCTGGAGGGGGTGCTTGCTGTCTCTAAGATATGATGATTAGGGAATTTTATTGGCTTTCACTGGGATCATATCGTAAATTTAAAAGCTTTGATACATTGCCAATGAAAGCGATTCATATATAGTATTAGAGAAAATGCATTGTAACATCACTCGGTGCTGGGTTTGTATCCCCTTGAATGACTTAATAGAGGCTTGAAAGGACTCTTTCATGTACACATTAGCTATTGTGCATGGAAGGGGTATTTATACTAGTAGGGGAGTATCTTTTACATGATGCACAGACTGTGCCAGACATATTAGCATCATACTGGATTCAAAAGCACGGATATTGACAGTCAGTCAATGTGACTGTTTGTAGCAGCTCATCTTAAAAATGTTATTTGAAGGGCATATACTTTTCGTTTCGAACTAAACGTATTGTTTGAACTAAACAGAAACATTACTAGCCCAGTGCATGCAGAGCAGTTTTGAAATTGAGAGAAAATGAATGTATGCTTCCCAGGGTAATGGCACTCTCACTGGTGATAAGCGCTCCTGAATATGGTTGATGTGAAATGCAATTGCAAAATGCTTAATTTGAACAATAGTTACTAGAAATATTTCTAACTCATTTGAATGTTCTGGTGGATGTCTCTGTTTGTCTATCTACAGTTGCCCCTCTACCCTACCATATCAGGAGCAAGGATACCTATTTGGACTGGTGTTGCTGTTGTTGTTACGTTACCTTTCTATACTGTCTGCAGCTGAAGCTCTCTGGGCAGTTCACAACATTTAAATCACCCATCCAGAATTCAAGCAGGCCTGATCCTGCTTCTGAGATTAGTCAGGATCAGGCATTCCCTTTTGGGAATGTTTATGGGGGAATCTAGTGGGAGGATGTGTATAGGGTGCACATTAACATGACTTCAGAAATTCTACAGATCCTAACCGTTCTTAGTTCAAATTTGGCCTTATGCCAAAATAGCTGCTTATGATTATCACAAAAGTTCCCAGGCCAAATCTAACCTTGTACGTAAAACTGGTTACTGCAACTGTTTTCCTACAACGTATTTTTTTCTGAGGAAATAATTAGATTCAGAAAGCTATATAATCCACTTAGAGTTTAGGAAAAAGTAGTTTCTACCCAATTGTGCTGCACCACAGGGAACTCACTGCTAGCTGTGCCTCTTTTGAAATGGTGTAAGACTCTGTAACAGAACTCTGTGAATGGATTTTCAAATATTAGTATCTTGTATATTATCTCAAATATCTTATATGTCCTAAAATATCATATATTGTATATTTTGTAATCTATATTTTTCTAAACAAAGACTAGTCAGCTATGACCAAACTACAAGTGTTGAACCTTCTGCTATTTATTGTGTATCCAATACTTGTTTAGTCACTAGGCATGTGATCTCTCATCTGGAGAGACATCACCGCACCTGTGCAGTGGGGGCAAGACAAAGGTGAGTCCCTAGTACAGCCGTGACAAGGAAGACAATAGTGTGGCTGTCACAAGACACTCATGCACAAACACACGTGCTCTCCCAATAATTTGACATGGCAGTTCAACTTTTTGAAAGCATCCATTGGGCTAGATTGGGGTGCAAAACAATTTTGGCTGAAGGAGGGGGCAGTCTGCTGCCTGGGGCATGGCTCACCCCAACTTCATGGAGGGGTGTGGCCCACCCTCTGAAGCACCCCCTTTTATCCTCTGATGGGGATGGGGATGGGGGTCTGCTTGGAGTCCAACATATGTTGAAGGTGCCAGGCTGAGCCTACAAGTTCCATCTAAGGTTATTATTTTGAAATTGGTACAGAAACTAGAATCTGCAGGCAGATTCTTTCCATTTTTTTTTCAGGCAGGGATGGCATATTCAGTGCAGCCTACTGCATGCAAGGGTTCATAGAACTGCAGCCCTACCTGTTGAAGCGCTTGCTGTTTACTGAAATAATGGATTAAAGCTGCAATCCTATAGACCAGTGATGGCAAACCTTTCAGAGAATGAGTGCCCAAACTGCAACCCAAAACCCACTTATTTATTGCAGAGTGCCAACACTGCAGATTCAAATATGACTGGGGGACAGCACAACTTTAAAAGAATCTCAGTCTCTTAATTAGAACATCTCTTTGCTAAATCTTAAAGTTCAATTTTTCATAAGAAAATTCAAAGCTAAAAACTTGTGTTAATAAAACTGAATGTATTAAAACTCACAGGCAGTCCAAGCAAATATATATATATATATATATATATATATATATATATATATATATCCTTGGCAGCACACTGACTGGCCATGCAGAAGCTTGGATGAGTCGTGACTAATGAGTCACAGCTTGTGATGTCATCACCTGGCACCACTACTCCTTTCTGAGCATGCACATGGCCCCTATGGGCACTGCTATCCAATGCTCGGCTGCTGAGATGATGCTGGGGCAACTTGGCTCACGTGCCGACAGAGAGGGCTTTGTGTACTTGCTGTGGCACATGTGCCACAGGTTCACCACCACTGCTATAGACACTTCCCTGGGAGTAAGACCCATTAAACAGACTTATTTCTCAGTAGGTATGCATAGGATGTAGGTTAAAATACACAAGCAGTTAAAATAAATATCTCACTAAGAGCCCTCTTCTGAAGTATTTGTATTTAAAATATTTTTAAATACAGCTCCCGAGAGTGGATTAGTTATTGGGTGGCATAGAAATGTAATTAATTAATTAATTAATTAATCAGATTAATTAAACAGCTTCTTTGACTATGGACTGCATTTTACTGAGCTCCAATAGCCATGGTAGGGAAACAAGCAGAGGCTACTGTGTCTCTCTGCACTTCCCATGGAAAGTTGTCCCTGAAAACAGACAGACAATAGAGCTTCCTAAGAGAACAATAGAGCTTGTTATTTTGCATGACTGTCCAGGAAGACTTTGGCTCTTGCAGAATCATCTTGAAGAAGTAAATATACTGGAAGTTGGTCTTGGATTTCCTTGTCAATGTTGCCAGTTTTCTCCAGGAGAATATGGTGTTATATTCCACAGTAATTTCTCTGAGATCCATATAATATCAAGTTTTGCAGCAAGTATCAGTTTGGTGAGTAAAGGCAGAATGAGGCTTTATTGTAACTGAACTTAAACTCCAGTGATAGCAATTTTCCTCTGTTCTTGGTTTGTGCTTTATTGCCTTGAGGAATTGTTTGACTGGGGGCTCCTGTGCCAAAACCAATGAACTGTTGTGGCTGTTGTGTGCCATCTAGTGTTTTGTAAGGGAAATGGCAGCTGCCAAAAGAAAGGTTTTCTTCTGATTTATGTAGGCCCCCAAGTGGTTGACAGCCGATAACTGGAACGTTTATCAGGACCAATGAAAAAGTGCTTGATATTAAATTATATCCTTTTCGAGGTAGTCATAATAAAATGTTACCCTACTCATAATGTGCATCCTTTTCTAGTCACAATTGTAGCTGCCTGTCATTTTTTGTTACCAAGTAGAACATTTAAAACTAGCACATGAGGCATTAAGAGCAATTGAACAAATACAGAATTGGTGATACACAGAATTCTTTGTTGAACAAAATGATAGAAAGGACTTGTGGTTTTCCTTTGAGAGAGCATTATAGATGATACCATGGGAAAAAGCATCAACGTCAGCACTGGTAGACCTGGTTCAAAGACAGATCTGGTTCACCACTATCTGGATGCTTGTGTGCTGCCATGATTTTGAATGTGCAATCGCTGATTGACCCATTCCCAAGTTGATCCATAACATGTGATCCTAATTGGCTGTTAGTTATTAGGTTAGCTTTGGGTTGTTTAACTCACAATATATTTGGGAGAAGATGTTTTGTAAGGGATCCTCAGCCTAGCTGAGGGCTATGCTTGTAAAACTGAACACCGAAAAAAACAAAGTGCCTGATATCCAGTGGAGACTGATTAGTATTAGTATTGTGTAAATTTGCTCTCAGTTCCTGAATCGGTTTTCAAAGGTAGTCATTCAGAAAGTGTGCTGAAAGTAGTGAAACTGAGAGATTTTCAAAGTCTTGAAGATGGTGATTAAGAAATCCTTAGGAAGTCATCAAGTTTGGATTGGATCCAAACTTAGTGATAATTTGTTGTTGTTGTTTATTTATTTATTATTTATTTTTCGATTAATATCCTGCCTTTTTCCTACAAAGGGCTCAAGGCAGCTTACATATCCTCCTCCATCTTATCCCCACAACAACAGCAACCCTGTGAGGTAGGTTGGGCTGAGAGTCTGTGACTGGGCCAAAGTCACCCAGTTGGCTCCATGGCTGAGCGGGGACTAGAACCCAGATCGTCTGAGTCTCAGTCCCACGCTCTTAACCACTACACCACACTGGAGTCTCCTCCAGCACTGCAATTCAAAGGCCTCAATTCTTTGGCACTCAGCCTTCCTTATGGTCCAACTTTCACAGCCATACGTTGCAACTGGGAAAACCATAGCCTTGACTATATGCACTTTTGTCAGCAGGGTGATGTCTCTGCTTTTTAGTATGCTGTCTAGATTTGCCATAGCTTTCCTCCCCAGGAGCAAGCGTCTTTTAATTTCTTGGTTGCAGTCCCTGTCTGTGGTGATCTTGGAGCCCAGGAAAATAAAATCTGTCACTATGTCCATTTCTTCCCCATTTATTTGGCAGAAGGTGATAGGACAGGATGCCATGATCTTAGTTTTCTTAATGTTGAGTTTCAAGCCAACTTTTGTGCTCTCCTCCTCTACAGTGGTACTTTAGAATAGTAGAATAGTACTCTATATCTCTAATAGTACTCTCTAATAGTATGCGCTCTCTAAAGTGATACTTTAGAATAGATCAAATGAAATCAATTGGCCTAGAATTAATTATAATTTAAGTTCCATAGATTATAGTGGGACTTTTTTAAGCATGGCAAGGATCAAACCCCATTATTCTGTGGACTTTAGAACAGCATTATTTTAGCAGATTGCGTTGATGGAAACTCTAGTTCAAAGCATTTGGACAGACCCAACCTGAGGAAGACTGGCCTGAACTGCCTGAGTATGTAATAGATTCTGATGCACACCATTTCCCTTCAGTGGAGAAAAAGTGAATACAGTTTACATAAACATGAACAACTGTTTGCTCTGCAGAAAAAAAGGCAGCATCCCCTTTGCAAGACTAATTTTCTCAAACTTGGCCACTGTGTGGCCCCCTCCACCTACAAATATGGATATCTGCTTTGTTTCCTCTCTGCTTTCCTGTTACCTCTCACAAGTACCAATGCAGGTCCAAGGTTCATTAGTTCAGGATTAATGGAAAAATACAGTAAATTGAATATATACAAATAATTAATAGAAACTGTAAGAGTGTAATTAATTTAGTCTGTATCTGTAAAAACAGACCAAATGCACTAAATGCATTTGACAGTAATCGTGTGTAATTAGATAAATGTCGCTGTTAGACAGTTCCCCAAAATTCTCATTTGGTTTTCATAGAATAAACATAAACAAGTGTCAGGGTGCCGCCACGAGACAGGATAGCCGGGTTCAGTCAGGAAAGGCCCCTTTCAGCTTGAACCTCAGCAGTTTATTAAAAGATCACTCAGGACCCCTGCATTTACAGCATGCTACAGGCTGTGATTCTCACTGCCAACTACAAGCTTTTAGAGCATATACAGAGTGTTTTATAGATTCTGAGTCACATGGGCCCAGCAGCTGGGCAGTTGATGACAAAATAAGGGGACCACAGTCAGAAGAAGGGAAGAGGTCTGCAGAGGGGCCTCAGTACAATGGCATTGATTACAGGAGATTAACAGAACAATCACTGAGGCACAGGGATTATTGTGGGTCTTGGCATGCCAATGAGAGTGAATGCAATGCTGTTAACCTGGCAGCTTTATCAGCTCTTACTGATCAGCCCTGGCAGCTTCTCATAACAAGCTATGAGTTCCCACTTCTTCAAGTAACAGCAAATGCTAAACCTTAACCTGGCTTGAAATGTGGGTACCTTCTGAAAAAGGGGTGCAAGTATTTTTTATAGCACAAAGGCACATATAAGCAACCTTCCTCTGCCAGGATTTGTCTGAATTTTCCCAACACAAGCAAGCAAACAAATCAAAAGCAAAAACAAACCCCAAACAATTCTGTAGACGTTACAGTCCTCCTTCTCCTGTGTTATGTTTTCTATTCACTTTATGGCAAGCCGTTCAGCTAGTTTGGAATTATAGCCTTAGTAATAAATGTGTACATTTTCTTGGATACAGTTTGAGGACTCATACATGAAATAAACAGCACTTAGTGTAATGGATATACCTTTGGCTTCCAGGCACAACGGTTACCTCCAGAATTTTAAGGAAACTTGAATCATACTTTCTCCAGTTCTTGAAACGGCTTCATCTCCCCCTCCTGCCCAACCATCTGAAATGAACCTGAGAACACATTTTCCTGGTAAATACTTCAAAGCAGGGGAAGGGAAACATGGGCACTCTGGATGTTTCGGGCTATAATTCTCATCTTTCTTCATGAGTGGCTGCATATTCCCTGTCACTGCTATCAATTTATGTGAATCTATTTGCAGCTCTTTATAGCCTCTTCCTTTCCTCCCTTATGAATTTGTTAAACTCTTTTTGGGAGAGACAAGTTCACTATATCTTTTTCTTGCTTTCTTAAGGTACAAGCATGCATAATATGGAACACAGTCTGAAATGCTCAACATGTACATGAAAGAATAAACTGGCATGACTAACTTTTATAGATTTCACTGTAATTTAACTCCTACTAAGAATGCAAAGTCTACTGTAATTTAACTCCTATTTAAGAATGCAAAGTCTCTCCAAGTTGTTAAAGATTCTTGGCAATGTTTTATGGCATGTATTCATCTCACCATTTGGCAAGCCCTGTGTGGGTTTGAAAAGGCGACCCAAGTAGATGTGAAGTCTTGTTTGTTTGTTTGTTTATTTGTTTCCCTATCTTTCCTATTCAGATGTGTTGAAAGGCCTAAGGGGGTGAGAGGAGCTCAGCCCTGCCCCACTAATCTCACCTCTCCTGGCTCCAGAACTTGAAGGGAGCCAAGATGGAGAGAAAATGCCTGAAGGAAAAGCACATGGAGGTGATGAAGGTGCGCTCCTGCTTTTTATTTTTTAAAAGAACAAATAAACACGCACAGACACAGACACACACCAAGTCCCTCATTCAACTGGGGGCACAATCTTGCTGCCCCAAGGCAGATGCTTATAAGCTTCCAAACTTGGAGGGTTCCCTGGTTGCAATCTCTGGGGCGGCCCGTGTGGGGCAGTTCTTTCTGCCAGCTGCAAAGGAGCAGGACCAGGGCTTGGCCTTCGGAGTCTGCGCATCATGGTCAGAGGCTCTTGGTGCTCAGACTCCAGTGCCTCCTACGGTCTCCCAGATGATGTTGGGGGGCCATAGGACTGCAGCCTTGCAATATGAAGCCCCTTACAAAACTAAAACAGTATCCTTCATCAAATTAGCTTTTACTAAGCTACTCAAAGAGATACATCAAAGATTCTTGGTTTCTAGTAGGAACAGTGCAATGATGTTGACCCTCATTGATGAATGAATGTTTTAGAAAATATTAGAGCCCTCTAGAATACAGTTTCCAGTTGCTGTCTTAAGGTACCAGGAAGAGATTTTCAACTAAGATTTTCAACTGTTTAATCCTTCACTGTTCCCCTGGCTTAGAGAATGGCTAAGCAATGTGAGCTTCAGGCCTGTAGAGTGTTGTATACAAATGAAGGACTTCATAAATCTGCCAAGTGAAAGTTCTTAAGCTTTTAATAACAATTGAACCATAATCCTAAGGAATAACATGTGATCTGGTATAGATTTTACCACGATTGCATGTATAATTCAGAGCAGATGACATGAAAAATTGGATTGCTTTTTGCATATATGACATATGAAAAATATTTCATGGGGATTTTAGCTATTTCAGAAGTCAGTGTTCTTCTATCCAGTTCTCACTCATTCCAACTGTGCAGCATCAATTATGTATTTATTTTATTAAGATTATTCCTCCACTTAAAGGGAGAAATTCTCCTCATACCTACATTAAACATGATTGTACGCTATGAGAAATTTCTATGAGAACTTTGACTTGCAAGCATTTCCTTCTTTAGGATATGCCTGAGTGAAAAATGTCAGTACGTGGACTTAAATTCTAGGGTTTGTCTTATAGCTGTCTGCTAGGATTCTCAGTGCTGAGATAGAAATACATGATGGTTTTGGTAAAGGGAACACGCGCACACTCACAGAATTAATAACCGGTGCATTTTCCTACATTTCTAGTTATGTGCTGAGGATCGGGGTGACAAGGCTGTCCAGTCCTTTAGTTGATTGTATCACCTTGCTGCCCTTACTTACCTGGGTTTTCTTGCTCTCTTGATCTACCCTGCTCCTTCTCTCATTGTGCTGCATATGAGGAACGATGCTTGCTATGCAGGTGAGTGGGGCTGGCACCAAAGGCAGGCATGGCTGGGCACCTGCTGAGGGCCACCTCCCTTGGAAGCCCGTTCAATCTCCTAGAAGTCCTAACCAACAAGAAGTCCTTCCTGACATCCAGCTGAAGCCTGGTTCCTTGTGCTTTGCCCCATTGGAACGCACCTTGCCCTCCACTGGAGGGAAAAGCAGGTCATGGCCCTCCTCCACATGACATCGCTCACATACCTTCATTTTGAGGCACAATCCTATACTAGTTTAGACAGCTTAGCTGCCATATAAGCTATAGTACCTGATCCTGCCTAATCTTATGAAGGTAAGTGGGGTAACCCTTCCTTGGTGGGAAAGCTGCCGGCATCATTCGCAATGAAAGCGAGCACCGGTGCTGGATCTGCCTGGGCATGCTTGGCGGGAGGATCGGCAGAGAAAAGCCCCAGATGAACTGACTTCAACAAGAACCTCACTGGCCGACTGGTGCTAAGCTAGTTTGCCCCCTGTGGTGCACCAGCGCAATAACGGACTAGCAGCTGCAGACTCCAGAACGTCTACTGTGTGCAGACATTGCAGACTCCCTGGCAACACATGCCATACACTAAATAAATGAATAACTAATAGAGGGGTCAGTGTTTGGGTGGGAGACTTGAGGCCTTCCTTGACCAGGGGGCTGGACCTGATGACCACCTAGGCCCCTTCCAACTGTGTGATCCTATTCTATTGTAAGATTTACCAAGCTCATTCCTTCTCCGGATTTGTACGTATGTGGCCTTAATCAAATAATCATAGCTGGGGCCTTGTGCTTGCCAGTCTGCCACTGAAATCCCTGATGAAGTGAGGGAGGTAGTCACTGTGCATTCTCATGCTTTCCCCCCTCCTGGGCCCTTCAGAGTACCTCTCTTCTCTCCCACCTGCTGGGCTGGCCCCAGGCTTTCTTGAGGGCCTTCGGGGAAGACACTGCTCCCGAACTCCCTACCGATTCTACCTGCTCGCCAGTCTCGCCTTTAGCTGCCACTCCTGTTTTCTATCCCTGCCTTCCAAGGGACAAAAAGGCCTGGTGGGCCACCTCCAGCTTTTCAGACACCCCTGGGCATAATAACACGAAGGAAAATACCGACTTACGAAAGCAAAATAATGAAACCAAAGAGCAAGACACAAAGTTAATATGTAGTTTATCTAACAAATGCTTTTCTAGCATTTTACATGCAGATGTACTAAGTATTGATAGAAAGTCTTATCCTTGAGTGGGGAGTGGGTTTGGGGGACAGGAGTGGTTAAAACAGCCCCATTGTGACGGTTTTTATGGTTTTTAGGAATATTTTAAGTGTTTCAATTTGACAAAAGTCTATTTGTTAACAAAAGTGTATTATATCACATCTCTGATTTGTTTTAAATTTGCAGGTCTTAGCTGGGAATTTGGGTCAGATTTTGGTCCAATGGGGTGCGAATCTTGTCTGATGTCAAAACAGGAGTGGTGTCTACATTTGAGGCACCCCTTGAGCTTGAAGCCAAATGGTTCTCCTGGCCAGCCCCTGATCAGCATCTCCTGCTTCTCTCTCCCTCTCTCTCCCTCTCCCTCTCTCTCTCCCTCTCCCTCTCCCCCCCCCCTCTCTCTCTCTGCAGCTCGGAGGTTGAGATGTGTTTGAGATGTAGCTCCAGCTTATATTCAGAGGTGGTAGCCAGTTTAATGTGGTAGATCTCTCTTCTCTGCCTTCTCATGGATATTTAATTGTGTGCATGTATTTTAGCAGGGAAGGTAGCATATGCTAAACTAGGTCAACGGGAAGATTTATGGTGCTCTCTTGTGCAGCTCACAAGAGAGCTCATATCCTTGAGACAACCGTTCTTGCTTTTCCAGCCACCGTGCCTAAAGTACAAGTGTCTCCTGCCTTTGTTTTATTCAGCACGTTTATGAAATATGTTTATCAATTAAAAAAAGTAAAAGCAAGCTTCACATGCAGATAAATAGATTTGAAAAAATAAACCTACAAACTCTTACAGGAAGTATAAAAGCTTCTGACTGTTTATATGTTGCTTAAGCCCATGAGGTGTTGGGTTTATAAATTGGCATTCTAAGAGCTAGTTAGTGTAATACAGTCACACCTCCTGGGTTCTTATAAATAAATTAATTGAGACTGAGATATTCCAAACTGTTTTGGCTCCAAACTCAATCAGGTTTGCATAGCTAATTCACTTATTAAGCAGTGTTTGAAAGTTTTGGCCTAAAGCACTGTTCTGCAAAGGTGAAGTGAGCGGAATAAGGAATGGGGAAGTGTTTCTTTTCTTTGGGTATTCATCTGGGCTTCATTTTTCTTTCTTTTCTGAGAAAAGCAGTGTGTCCTCGCACAGGCTTGCTTAGGGTGATACCAGCAGCACTTGACAATTCCAGGAAGGCAGAGGCAAGGGAGCACTAATGAATATGTTAGCATGAAATTTATACCTGCAGACACCTGCTCTCCAGTCAGCTGTGTTAATGCCTGGCACAAGCTGAAGCCTCATGAGACTTCCTGTCTCTTCCCACCCTTGCAGAAGCCAAGCCACTTTCTGTAATGCCTTCTGAGCCACCTGTGGACCCATCCGACTGCGTAAATTACCCAGCAATAAACCATCTAAGGCAGCCTGGAAAGAAAGCCTCGTCCAAATATGATTCTCTCCACAATGTTGAGAAGAAAAGGATAACATATATCACTGCAAATCCTTCCAACTGCAAATAAAGGGGAATCTCTTGTCCCACTGTATTCTTACTCAATAAATTTACAAAGGTTATGAACAATGCTTGATTACTGTAGCCATTTTGGATTCCTTGCAAAAGGAAGAGAGGTGGGTATAACCCAATGTAAAAATAACAATATTATCACATATGTGTTCAATCTAGTATTTTGTTTATCACAACATAATCTACAGCCAGACCTTATGTTTGGTTTGAGGTAAGTCCTTAAGATCACTACCTTGCAGACTAATAATATCTTAGCTTACTCAGAAGCTCCCTAGAAAATATTTGCAGCCTTTATTTAACTGCTTCACATTCATAAAAAGATGGGTGTGATCCAGCCAAGTTTTATCATGCTTTGGTCTCATGTATTTAACTAGCTTAAATTAGAAATATGTCTAGTATAATCCTAAATGTATTGACCAGAAAACAAGCTTTACTGACTGCAATCAGATTTAAAGTATGGTTTTGTTTTCTATGAATGTGCCTCAGAGATGTGAACTCTCCTGTTGCCCCTTCTGCCTAGGATAACTAACCATGGTTTGTTGTTATGGCCAAACTGGGAAGAAAAACTGTTATTTTTAATTATGTTTTGTCGAACAAATCAGCTTCAAACTTTGCTTTGCAGTCCTGGTTTGTATGGATAAACCATATTAAATCTAACTGTAGTTTCTGGTTTGGTCACGATGACAAACTGCAGTTAATTGAAAATGAGATCAGAGGTCTCCAGTTATCTTGAGACTTTGTCAGAGGAAGACTGGGGAGAAGGGTTTCATTTGTAATGCTAAATTACAATTTAGTATTCCAAACCAAGCCATTCAGTTAATTGCATCTAAGACCCAGAATAGATTATACATTTGCCATATGGCTGTCTAACCCAAGCTTTTTTTTAGGGCCTGGTTTGATTCAAGCCCATGGTGTATTGCAGGGTGGCCAACTTGTGGTCTTCCAGATGGGTTGCCAGCAATTCACTACGCTCCTCATTGTTTGTTAGCTAGGGCCGGCAGGAAAGGGAGACCAAAATATCTGGAGGGCCTCAAGTTGCTCACCCTTTGATATACCAAGAGAGGGGTGTCCGACACCTCCTCCTGTTCTACCAGGACAATCTCTCTCCTCAACTGCAAATTTGACCTCAAATTTTGCCATTGCAAAAAGTGGCTCCTTTGGGGTAGGCCTTGGACAGGGAAAATGACGGACTTGCCTATGTGCAAGCAGAGAGGGGTTAATCCCGCTCCCAGTGGATTACTTTGTGATTGTCATTAAACAAAACAAAAACAAACCAAAACGGACAAGTCCAGAAAAAGCAAGCATGTAGCACACATATTATTTGTTCTAGACCTTACTTGCTTGGATATGTACTTAGGATCGCAGCTTAAAAATGCTTAACTTTGGGTCACACCATTATTTCCAGAAAAATACTTGGTTCACACTGAACGCTAGCTCATGGTTCATTTAACCCATGCTTTGTTGCGCTACCCAGGGTTTGCCCAACAGACACCTGAACAAACAGTTTTGTTTTCTCGATCCCTCGATTGCTTTCCTTCTGCTTCACTAGCAATTGTCCAGTATCTCAAATGTCTTTGCAATGCTGTACTATTGGCATTTAGAACAGCTGGTTGTTTTTGGCTGTTCTTCCCTGTCACCTTTAATCTTAAAAATGGCTTATGAACAACTCATGATTCTGTGTTCCCACATAACAACAATCCATGGTCTAAACAATCCTGAGTTCACATCTTAACAACAAACCCTACATTCTCATTATGGATTCCTCAAGATTAACATGGTTTGTTAACAAAGCAGCATTGATGCATCACAGCAACCCATAGTTCAATAGTAACCCATAGTTCAACAGTAAACCATAGCATGTCTTAGAAGAGCTGTGTGCAAACCAAGCCAGTCTTTGCAACGGATAAGTAGGGCATGACTGTATATGCTGCTAGGATTTATTAACTGTATTTTAAAATAATAATTCTATTATGAAATTACTTCTGCAGAATAGATGCACAGTAAGATTATGAAGTATAAACAGGCATTAGAATTAATATGAAATCAGGTTACATAAACTGCATGTGAAAGAGCTGCATGTATTACAGAGCAAATGGATTCCAGAAGAGTTCAAATATAAAATGTTTAGCTGAGAATTGCAAAACTAAAAGAAAGGAAAGAAAGAAAAACTATTTGACTGAATGTTTTAATGAGATTAGTAACTCAAATTCCATAAAACTGATACTTTAAGCTATTGCTGAAATACAGCAAAGCCGTTTAGATGACTTGAGAACATTTTTCCCCTCTAAAGGTCAACATAATCACTTGCTTCCCCCTCCCTTGTGCAAATTCAATAAGTTGCAGACGGTGCTATAAATAGGAGCATCCCAAGGAGAAAAATGTTACGTTGTTGCATTAGAAATGCTATAAAATGCGGATAAAAAACATAATTCAAGCAAAATGGAATCTGTTAAAAAAGGTGGGCTTGGCAGCACAATAGAACATGGGGCCTCCTGCCATTCCTTCCCAGCTCTGTGGGAAGGGGACTTCTGCCAGCGTTCACCCGCAGGGTTGCGACAGGGCAGTGCAAAGCTGCTGGAATCGCTGTGCCGCAGCGGCAGCAGAGCTGCTGCCTGCCGGGTCTGCAGTGCACAGAGTGGGAGCACAGATGCCAGCGCGCTTTATTTTAGGTGCTGCCCTTCCTGTGACCTTTGCGCAACCCACTCATGCTCCAGTGCGCATCCTCCTGTTTGTTTTGCCAGTAGGTAGCCAGAAGCAGGAAGCAGGTCACCGAATGAGCTGGCCCTTCCTGTAGCAATGTCTTTAATCATCTCACATGGCTTTGTGGACTGTTTGTTCCCTTCTGACAAAACAGAGAAAAGGGGATTGTGGAAGTAGCAGTCAAAATACGAGTGACAGAGAAGGATGGCTAAGGCGGGTGTGCTGGGAAGGAAGACAAAATCAAACAAAGATAAAATTAGCAGCAAAGGTAGCAGGGTGTCTCCACATCTTCCTCTGTTTACATTGAAGTAAGGAGATCAGGCTTATGAAGGCAATCTGGATTCTCTTGCAAATGATTGAGCTCAGTCAATGTATGTTTTGAGAAAACACAGAAATGTCATGCAGACATGTTGCCAACATGGAAGAATTGTGCTGGCTATGAGGCAGATGAAGAGCACTCCACAGCTGAGTCCTAGTTCTGACCTTGAAATACATTCCCAAGGTCAGAACTGGGACTCCAACGTACCCTGTTGAGGCCATGCCAAGCAACCATCAGATTGAACTGTAAGAGTATCAGTTTAGTGGAAGAACTCCTGAGTTGGAGTGGCAGAGAATTTCTTAGGTCTCAAAATGTAAGCATTTGCTAAACATCAGAAATTCCATAGGTGGTACTGTCTGGTGAAGGCATTATTCCCTGGTAAGTAGTAAGCTAGAGTAAAATGCAGCATAACATTCAAGGCCGCAAGATCCAAGTAAAGGAGGAAAGCTCTGGGTCTGAAAATGTGGTTTCATATCCAAAGGAAGAGATATTGGTGATGACTGAACTGGTAGTAATCACTTCTCACTTCCAAAAGCAGTCTTAAAGCAACTTGTACATACAAACATAGAAAGTCATAATTAATAGAAGAGGGGAAGAAAATGAAATTGGTATAAACGCAATACAGATTGAAATAAACAATATAAAATATATTATGGAAAATGTTTAGCTTATGTTATACAATACAAAAAAATCTGGATCCACAATACACTAAACTCCCTCACCCTTCATAGCTTGGAATGAATACTACGAAAGCTGCCCATCACAACTGGGCAATGACTTATGTCCAGATGCTTGGGACCATTGATACATTTTGGCTTGCTGCTGAAAAGATGGGGGTGTCGATACCAGACAAGTTTCCTTGGGGAAAGTATTTCTTAAACACAGCCATCAGAGAAAAGGCCCGTTTCTGAATTGGGCCCCGCAAGTTTCTCTCAGAAGAGTCCTATAGAGAGGGGCCTCAGCCTCTGGAACTGCGTAGGCTCCTTCAGACAGAGGTGGTCCTTGAGGCCTTGGGATCTGGAGCCATCACAGGGAGCAAGTCACATACCTGGCAAACTCTGGGAGAACCTCGCAACTCTACTGTTCCCCAGCCAACTGAAGCTTCCCAATCAATGCCAGTCCAAGACATTTTGCACTTTTCTTTACCTAGTTTCCAAAACTAGAACTGCAATCCACTGAGGGGAAGTGGCCCTTGGGGATAAGGTGGCATTTGTAAGTGATGCTCGGTGAGAAGGGGAATCTTTATTTTGTTTCTATGGATCTTGCAACTAGTATCCAAGAATGTCATTCCACCGACACAAATAGCACCAGCGGAGCACTGTTGAATCTGTCTGTTGTGCAAGCAGCTGCCCATTTCACATGCACAACCAGTTGAGCAAGCAGATGCACAACTGCTTGCACAAACAGAGTGCACAACCAGTTGTACAATTTGTATAAGCACAATTTGCAGCCCTTTGTGCACAAACATAGTGGGTTATCCTCTTGTGTGTGTCGTTCAGAACCAAGTTTCCTCCACCATACATCGTTTGTGCTAACAGAATAGCACAGTTGGATTCCTCCCCATGTTACACCACTAGAATGAGTTTTGAATCTAACATGTTAAGGCCAACTCAAAGCAGTCTGTCCAAGTTAAAAACCCCCATCATCTTTATTCTTGATATTCATTTCTCATATCCCATTCTTTCATTTGACCTTGCTTAAAAGAAGAAAAGAAAGATAATGCATCACTTGGCCCAAGAGAGAGGTCGCTTTTTTAAAAGCCTAAGAAATAATGGCTACTACTGGTGGTTGGATGCACACAATGAAAATGAAGATAAAGAACAGAAAGTCTGATCTTTTCCTTTGCCCTTATAAAGAAGGCCTGAACACCACACCGTGGTGTCTGAACTCATAAATAAAATACAAAAGAACCTTGAACCTTGCTCTTCAACCACACAAGGTAAAATGTCATTGCATTAGATATTTTACCTGGTTATTGCAAATGTCTAAGCATTTTTTAAAGATAAAAAATTTAGCACTTGTGTGCACTGCAGAGAATTTGGACATTCCTTATTCTAGGCTTCATCTCTTGTACCCGAAGAGTGACTCATTATATTACATTCTAAAAAGGAAATATATGATAATTCAGATACATTTAAATCCATGAATACTATTCTGTAGAGGTTTCTGAAACAGGAGAAAAAAGGGTTCTCTGAAGCGATGCACATAATTTGGGGGGAGGCTTTCCATGGTGTCAGTAGCTTCCTGCCTTCCTGTTTCCTTTCCTTTGAGAACTGCAAAAGGCTGACAGCGAGGGTTGCCCAAGAGCAGCAGAGCCGTGGCAGCTGCCACCACTATTCTTCCTGCCCAGAGCCCTTCTGGAAAGGTGCAGCTGTCTCCCATATCCATCAAATGCTTACCACCCTTGTAGGCCCCTCCACTAAAGACGAGTTCATCACTTGTCCTTTGAAATGTAAATGGGAAGAAGAAGAAAGGAGGGTGAAGACTGGAAGTGGTCACATGACTAGTTCATCTTGCCCAGTATTCTCTGGACCAATACTGGAATGGACTTCCATAAGACATTTTGTGGCTTAGGATTATAAGCAAATTTGGTTTGGCTGGCCAGGAAATTGGCATCCAGTCTAGGATCAAGGAGAAGGAAGAAACAGATAAGGTTTAATCTTAGATCGAGGCTCCAAAAAAACTGAAGAATGAGCAGGGAACAGACAAGAACTGATTCCCAAGTAAGCCCTTTTATACCTCTTTGGCTTAACTATGGATCTGCAGCTCTGCCCCCGTGCTGAAGAGTGAAAAGCCCTAAAGGAACCTCTGGAACCTAGCATCCCATCACCTCTCCACTCTGTGGAGCCTTGAGGTGAGGAATTTGGTCTCTCAGTGAAACCTGGCTATAGGGTTATATCCTGTAAGGATATGGGTTTAGGTTTCTTGGGCTTGGGGAGAGCTGTTTGGCTGGGGCTTGGGCTTACTATTGGGGTTTGGGCCAGTGTCTCCGCAGTCTTCCTCACTGCTCTTTCATCCTATGTATACTCCTAGTTGGGCTGATAAAAGGTTTCCAAGTTCTCAAAACAAAGTTTATCACCTTCCATTTCTTCTTCACTTTCAGATGGTACTTTTCCCACTGATCTTGGTAAAACATTTAAAAGGAAAAGACAAACAGATAGACTTGCAGAGGCATAAAGCACTTGAGCAGTCTTGTTGTTTTCCTGGTGTATTAGGCTACAGCTTCCATCATTCTCATGCAACAGGGCCACTTATAATAGTCTGAGTGATTTGGTGGTTGAAGAATTGGACCTGGGCCCGTGAAAGGCATGGCTTAACAACTTCTCCTAATATACAGATTCTTTCTGTGGCCTTTTGTCTCCGTTTGTTAACTCATTCGCTTCCTGAGGAATTAAAATAGGAGTGGCTTACCCAAGAATCATTGTGCAAGTGAGTACTGTGTAAATCAGGGCAGGCAACTTGGGGCTTTTCAGATTTTTGTCTTGCAAGTCCCAAGATCTCCTACCATGTGGCTAATAGATTCTGTAGGCCAAACCACAAGCCACTCACCCGTGGTGCAAATGAAAACACTGCTGTACATTCTAAGTAGTATTTGTCCCTCTGGAGTGACACCAAATTCTACATTTCATAGGGAGATAACAGAGAGTGAAAGACTGAATTTTTCCAAGGACAACTCATGATTCTTGATGGAACTCAGATGTGAACCTAAATTCAAGTTCTGTTGAATCAAACTGCTGTCAAGTGCTCTGGGAAAATGTATTCGCTGAATCAAGGCAATTGCAGTTCAAGGATTTAATCAGGCAAAGAATTATGCCTGAGTGGTACAAGTTAGCAGAAAATGTCTTCTAGGGAAGCTCTGTTCGGCGTATGCCCTAAAACTAGGCCTTTTTTTGCTGCTCCCATTTAAACCCAACAAAAAAACTCTGTGTGTGGTAATCTAGCTAGCTGGAAAGAAAGTTGCAGCATGACTCTTTCCTCAATTGCTAGTTTACCAGATACAAGGAGCTTTAAGGTGGGGACCATTCAAAAAGATGACCCTCCAAGATGCTGCATGGCAGAATGCTGTCACTTCTATCTACCATCTCAATTGATTTCATCTGTGGACCCTCTAGGAGAAATCAGTCCATGGTTGTCCCAGGTATTCCTAAAGCAAGAGAGGGGGTAGGAGCCTAGAATCAGCCCAAATAATGGATAACCTACACATGGATTTTTACCTGATGGGGGATACTTGGCTCAACAATATTGCAATGAGAAGGATCATGGAGCCATTGTAGATCACAAGCTGAATATGATTCAATCATGTGATGTTGCTGCCAAGAAGGCAAATGCTATTTAGAGCTGCATTAACAGGAGTATCACTTTTCTTAGCACTGGTTAGGCCTCATCTGGGGTACTGTTCTGGGCAGCACAGTTTAAGAAAGATTCAGACAAGCTGGAAGAGTTCAGAGGACAGCAAAAAGAGTGATCCATGGACTTGAAACAAAGTCCTATCAGGAGAGATTGAACGAACTGGGCATGTTTAGCCCAGAGGAGAGGAGAGGAGAGGAGAGGAGAGGAGAGGAGAGGAGAGGAGAGGAGAGGAGCTGAGGGAAGTTATGATAGCACTCTACAGATACTTGAAAGGCATTCACAAAGAAGAAGTCCAGGATCTCTTCTAGATCATCCCAGAGTGCGGGGCATGGAATAACAGGCTCAGGTCACAAGAAGCCAGATTCTGGGGGAATATGAGGGAGAAGTTGCTGACAGAGCAGTATAACAATGGAGCCAATTGCTGAGAGAAGTTGTGGGCTCTCCCACACTGGAGGCATTCAAGATGTGGCTGGACAGCCATCTGAGAGGGACGGTTTGACTTGGAGTCCTGCACTGGGCAGGGGGTTGGACCTGATGACCTTCTTGGTCCCTTTCAGCTCTACTAATCTATGATTCTATTCTGCAGTTTCCCTGATGGCCATTTTTACTCCAATTCACATGTCACTTTTATGGCCTCATAGGATTTTTTTGGGATGAGACAGCAGCCAACAGGGGAAGGCAGCCAATACCTGTCCTATCGTGATCCACCTCTTCATTACTGCCTCCCAAAGCTCTTTTCCGTTCAAGAGAAATGACTTTTGTAATTCTGTCACATTTCTCTGCATATATTTCAGATCTCTGGCATGACATGAGGTTAATTTTTCACAGGTGGAATCAATGGTTTTAAGAGTCTTTAAAAGCCCTTTTAGCTATGATTTGAGGCTTCCAAATGACGGCTGTGCTTGATTGCTTTTTTCCTGAAAAAAAGAAAATAAGGCAATTCTGTTCATGTTGTTTACACAACTGCTGATACTTTTTGCTTTAATCTTTCTTCCTGATAACAAAAAGCAACAATTTCTGCTGCCTTATCTAATACCTTTCTGCCAAAAAATGGGTTGTTCTCTGATAGGGACCAAGGGATTAAAATTAGCAGTGGTTAAACTGTGGATTTTTTAAAATTTTGCAGATTGGGAAAGATAGAAAAACAGTTTTAGAAAATTCTAGTTAAGCACTCATGTTGATCTGTCATAGCAAAAGAAAAATACCACTGTGGCATTTTAGAGACCAGTTGTGGGCTCATACATGTAGCTTCATTGCAAGATCCAGTCATGACTTTCACATGTGAGTTAAGCCATTAATGACCTTTGTTCAAGCATTTATATCACTCCATATCAAGAGTGCTTTATATCAAGCATTTATATCATGGCCCTATTGTTAGACAGAGCGAGGCAACTCCCCAGCTCACTGATGCTGGAAGGGAGAGAGCAGAAAAATGGCTAGAAGGACAAGAGCGGTGTGGGCTTGCCCCTTAAAGCAGCCTCCTGTCACACTGTTCATTGCGAATGTTGAAATAAGATTGAAGTGCCAGTCCAGTGAGCCTCTGCATGAAAGGGAAAGGTACCATATTGCCCTTGGCAGGGCAAGGCAGCAAAATGACCAGTCATACTTTCCTGCTTTACCTTTTCTTCATTTCTAGAATGTCCAGTGCTGTGCTCTTACATCAATTTACCTGGGAGTAAGCTTCATTGAGCTTACTGGAACATACTTCTGAGTTAACCACAATCTGCAGCCCTCCAAATTCCTTCCCCACTTCCTCACTGCCTCCATTCTCTTCTCCTTCTGCCAGAGATCTTCGTACAGGTAGTTTTTTCACCGCTACTGCTAGCAGCAAGAAAGACGTGATCAGTGACAAGATTGTTGAGAGGTGTGTGTGGGTGTAGAGTCCCTGATCTCCATCCCAGCACTTCATGTGGTCCTTGGGTCTGAAAAGGTTGTGCACTCCAGAGCAAGCAGACTTTTTAACAGAAGTTACAGCAACACCCACAATGCATGGTAATGTTTTCATGATCGATTGGCAGGTTGCTACAGAGAACATATGGATGGCTGAACTAAGCAGGCAGGTACATTTCCGATCACAGGTTAGCCATTCGCTAAAGCAGTGGCTTTGAGTCCTTGCCATACATTCTACTTGAGAGAATAGCTAGCATTGTTCGGCAGAATAAAAATGTAATGAATGAATGTTTTACCAGACACCTGCTCCTGCTCTTGATACGCCTCCATTATGATGCCTATTATGGTGAGTTACCACTTTGTAGATGACCTTCTGATCTACCTTCTGTTTCTTTACAGAACTATTATTTGCATTCATGGGAGAGAAACACCATGATATTGTTGATAAAACTGATTATCCTGGGATTAAAAAGAGTGAACTGAAAGGCTTTGACTTTGCTGTTGTTTGCTGAAACTTTTTTTTAAAATCCCCACCATCTCTTACTCACTCCTTGACTGTGTAAATAAGAGCTTGGAGAGAATTCAAGAATTATAAACTTAGATAACCAATGGTGTAACCATGTCCTGCTTGGGGTTCTTTGGTGATGCCCATTTAATGATGCTGGTTTCCTCTGTCTCATGGTAAACTTAGGTTGCACCACTATGCATGTAGATACACCTCCTGCTCCCAAAAAAGTCCCATAACATCCAGCATTCTCCAAACATCTCTGGGACTTTATGTTTCAACTTATGTAGGATTGGTTCCTTAGTGAAGTTGCTTTAAAAACAAAAATCTAATTCTAGCTTCCATTGAAGAACTGTCCTATTATTTTTGTCCTATTATTGCACCAGTCCTATTATCGTACCAGTAATACTGTCCTATTATCGTACCAGTGTTGTAGTTATCTGTGCACAGTCACAATGGAAACATGGGAAAGTGCACTGATGCTAGGATTGTACTTTTAAGGAACAGGGATTTTGTAACGAAGGCTGACTGATTACTTGAAGATGCTTGTCAAGTGTGAACACAGCTTGTCACGCAGCAGTTTAATGGGTGAGAAAATCACAAGATCTAACAACAAAATGGCATATGCACAGACTATTTTCCTCCTAGAGCTTAAAAATAAACCCATCTGCTTTGTGTTTTCTGTCTTTGATGTGGAAGAATGAAATAGACTGCCATCTATTTACAGGTGTTTTTCTTGCATCTCTAGCTGGAATGAGAATATTGCTTTAATGGCATGCGGATCAGGCAAAGTCAGTGTTGAACTAGGCATCCCTCTTGTCCTCTTGAAAATGGAATGAAAGTCTAAGCTTTAAATTTATGGAAAACATTCTGACTAATGTGTAGACTGGATATTTTCTTGGCTTGTAGGTAACATTGACACATCAGTAATAATAGCAACAATAAATAGTATTTATAAAGTGCTATTTTTAAAGTATCTGTATTTGTATGAGTATTAATTTACTTATACCTCAGCTTTTAAACAAAGTATCATAAAGTAGCTGACAAATGCATTAATACAATAAAACAAGATAAATCCCCTGTTAAATCAAAGCAAAAACCTCAGCAGAAAACATAGGCTTGGTGACTTAAATATATGCTGCTTAACTGCATTTATAGTCCTCTAAAAGCAGGTCATGACGTGGCAGGCAAGCTCAGTTTGGGAGGGTACTCCAAGCCAGCGCAGTGCAGCTGGAGTTGACTTCCCCTGGAGGGACACCAAAGAGGGCTATGGAGGAGGAACCAAAGTTCCAGCCAGGCTGTACAAGTTCCGCTTCTCTCAAAAATCCCCAGGAAACCTTGCAATATCCTTTGAGACAGATTAGTCTGAAGGGTAATAGTGTTGCTGCTCACTGAGGCATGATTAATCTTGATATTTGTTTTTTCCACAGACCTTTTCTTAGTTTTATGGATTGTACAGTTATAAGATTTTAACCTTTTAATTATTTGAAATTGTTACCTGTTCAGTGAATGGAGCCTTACATGATAATCAGGGCCTAAATGTGAGAAATAGGCGCACTAATACTGCCTGCTTCCAGCCTGGGGTCTGCAGAGGGCACCCCCGGTCAGTTACTGAGGCCATGACTGTGGCAGGCCTGACCCCCCCCCCCATTTTTCTGGCACTCTGATGAAGGCTGGCAGTTGGTGCTGTATGTGCCCCATTGCCCCAAACAGTGCTCAGTCCTTCTGGGTCGATGGTGGCATCCTGGCACTCATTCCGCTACACTTGCCAGCATTTTCCTCCAGGAATTAATCCCTGGGAAACTGGAGGAAGAAGATGAAGACGAGGAGGAGGAAAGGGGCTCCCTGCCACCCTCTAGTGGGGGCACTAGAAGCTTCTCAGGCAATAACCCCTCTTAAATCCAGTTTTGCAGCTGTGACGTTGCTGAAGGACAGCAGCTTACCTCAGGTCACAGCCAGAGCGAGATTTTCCCCAGGGACTTCCTTCTTCGGCCACGGCAGTCTCAGCTCTGCTCTGCACCAGCTCTCAGCTTAGAGACTCTGCCTATCACAGGGTGCATAACCAAGCACCCATGGGGCTCTTGAAGCTGCAGGAGGGCAGGCCCTGATCCAATGCAGACCTCCTGGCTAGCAAGTGATGGAAGGAGCGGGGAAGAAGGGAGCACGTAGGCATGGCTTGGGAGCCCCGTGGCAACAGGTTCTGTGGTGATGCGGCTAGGTAGTTTCAGACCCAGAACCTAACGGTCCGGGAGGGAGGGGCTGTAGTTGCCCATGTGCTGCATTCCATTGTGAAGCACAAAACTGGTACATCTATTTCCTCCTCCCTGCAGTTTTGTGCCTCACAATGTCATCCTTTTAATTACTGTTGTGAATTTCAAGGAAACAAAGCCATAACAAGAAAGAGAAAAATGTGATTTTTTTACATAAATTGATACAGATCACTTAAAATATGTATCCGTGCCTATATACATACATGCAAAAAACCCAACAATTATGCATAAACTGAAAGGGAGGCAGACCAAATATCCATGTGTATATCCATTGGCAACTTCTTCTGCATTCCTGATATGTTGTGAGGGGAGACACTGCTTTTCCTGATTAAAAAGCAACATCCCTCTGAGCATGTGCAATATTACATGTTATGCTCACTTAAATCAAAGCACTGTCGTGAGTATAGGAACAAAATGGAGTTTGCATCTGCTGCTTGCAAGCTAAGCATATTTACTTGCAATATTCTGTACAAGAAAAATTTCCATTTTGTTGTGGGCAAGGCTAAGCAAAAAAGCAATAATACAATGAATTTCTGTAATCAGATACATACTCTGGTGTACGGCCCTTTACTTTAAAGTGTTTAGAAGTAAGGCAAAAAGATGCTTCGTTGAGCCCTGTTGTGGCAGTGCTGGGGAAGGTGCTAAGGTAGGCCCTGTTTGCCCAGGCCCCATTGCCTGCCACTCACGAGAATCCCTGGGGAGAAGAAGAGTCCTTAGGCCTGGAGCAGAGAACGCTGCTAGTCTTTATCCTTCCTCTGCAACCCCCATTCTTCTTACACAGACTGCCTCTTGAAATGGCAAGTGTCAACAAACTGCTCATACAGGACTGAGTTTCCCTCTGAACACATCAATGTAAGCCATTTGGCAGTTTTGACCTGCAGCTGATGTTTATCAAGCCGAGAGCAATGCGGTCATTTTTGTGCAGCATCTTCCTTGAAATGTGTCAGTGCTAATTCGAAATGAATACTTGGGTGAGATTGCTAATTCATGAAAGGCAAGGGAGAAGTACTAGAGAGGAAGGCCATCGCAGTAGAAACCTTCACATACTACAACAGTTTCATCTTAATCTTTTTGATATTACAGAAGTTAGAGGCAATCGCTAAAGTATTTTGCAAGCAATTCGGAAAGAGATTGTTTTCATTTTCATATGTATACTTGGCATGGGAAAATCATATGTTGGCTAAGTATATGGTCAATGTGAAAATAATTATTTCCTCTTTTCCATCCCACACAGACACCAGTCACAACTGACATGACAAGGCATCAGTTAGTATGCTGAACATCACTTCTGAAGGGGAATAAGGTCCTAGTTGATTTGACTCCCAACTACAGATGGCTTTATAGCTTAATTTCAGCAGAGGTAATTTTACCTAGAAATGATCTGGAAAGCAATGCAAGAGGGCATTTCATAAGAAAACTCCTGCTGGATCAGACCAGTGGTCCGTCTAGACCACCATTCTATTTGCATGGGGACAAACCAGTTGCCCTCGGGATAGCTCAAGCAGGCTAACTCCCTCCCATCCAAGCTCCCCAGCAACTGCTGCATACACAAATAGTGCTTCTGATACTGGAGGTGGCACGTAGCATCGGGACTCGCAGTCATTGACAGCCTGCTCCATGAATTTGCCTAGTCACCTTGTAAAATTATCCAAATTGGCAGCCATCATTACCTCCTGTGGCAGGACAGCCCATAGTTTAATTATGCACTGTGTGAAGAAGCACTTCCTGTGCTCTGCCCTGCTTTTCTATCAATCAGTTTCATGGGATGACCTTGGGTTCCAGGATTCTGGGAAAGGGGGGAAGATACCTCCCTCTCTACTTTCTCCATATCATATACCATTCTTTAAACCTCTTGCCATGTCTCTCCTTACCCACCCTTTTTGTAACTAAACAGTCCCAGTGGCTCTAACTATTTCTCATAGGAGTTGCTCCAGCCCCTTGATCATTTTAGATGCCCCCTCTGCACTTTCTGCAACTCAGTGTGTATGAATAGCTTGAAAAACATTGGTCCCAATGCAGATTCCTATGCGACCCCATTGTTTACATCCCTCTACTGGGAGAATTTACCATTTATTCCTACTCTCTGTCTTCTGTTGTTTAACCAGTTATTGATCAGGGACCTCCTCTCTTATGCCATACCTGCTAAGCTTCCTCAAACATGTTTAGGAAGGGACTTTGTCAAAGACCTTTTGGAAGACTGAATGAACAGTGTCCACTAAATCACCCTTGCCCATATGTCTATTAACACTATTAAAGAACTCTAACAGGTTAGTGACCTATCTTTGCAAAAGCCATGTTAATTCTTTCCAACAGGGCTTGTCCCTCCATATGAGTTCTGATTCTATTTCCAATGATGTTTTCAACTAATTTCTTTAGAACAGATGTTAAGCTAGCAGGCCTGTGATTTCCTGGATTTCTGCTGGTTCCCTTTATAAAAAATGATGTTACATTGGTTATTCTCCAGTCCTCTGGTATACAAAGGCTGATCATTATGTAGGAAGATCATCAATTTAATATTTGAGTTCTTTAAGAACACTACAATGAGTACCATCTGGGCCTGGTGATTTATTAATTTTCAGTTTGTCGATAAGAATGAGAATTTTATCTTTTGTCACTATTACCTGCCTTAATTCTTCAGGCTCCCTTCCTGAAAGCACAAGTTCAGACACAGGTTCCTGCCTATAACCTGTGAGGACAGATGGAAATAATTTGTTCAGCTTTCTGGCTAATGTTTTACTACAATCGAGCAATTACTGGATTGAAGTGTCCAGATTCTTCCACGGGTGAAGCAAAAGAATTTGTGGATACTGTCTACTAGGGAAGTTCTGCATGCATTGCCAAGGAGTCTGAGATACATTCTCTGATACCCAGCCAATTCATGCAAGGTGCTGTCCAGGGCTTGCGGAGCATTAGTATTGCTTCTGCGAACTGAGCTGTCATGAACACAGCCAGTGTGAGGCCGTTGCTGCCCTTCACAGGAAAGACAATGACGGTAGGGCTGACCCATTTCGGGCACGTTTGCTCTGATCTTCCTCAGGAAGGAACCTCTGATATTCTTCGAAAAAGATGCAAGGCATTGTCCAGGCTTCTCCAAAACCCACTGGGGACACCACCACCGCCGCCCTGGGCACCCTCTCTGCGTGCCTGTCTTGCTTTCACTCAGTGCTAGCAGCTCCTTTCGCAGTTAACAAAAGAAACGCACACACATTTGATGGAAGAGCAGATCTGTAACAAAGAGCACGTGACAGCTAAAGTGCCTCAGTCAGCAGGAAAACAAAAGAGGTTATAATTTATGTGAAAGGTTGATTACGAAAGACCCCCCCCCAAATGCTGGGCTAACAGGATTGAACCCCCCCCCCCCATGATAGTTGGCAGGTTGAATAAAGGGGGTGGCAGAAGGGCTGCTGGCAGGTGACTGTGTAAGCAGAGAGGCTGCTTTAAAATCCTTGTCATTATCATTTTACACCAGCAAACATAACGGTCTTCAGCTCCTCATTAAGGGCACCTTGTACTTTGGGGAACGGTGAAAGGAAGGGGGTCCAGCTGATTTGAAATGATATTTCATTGTTATGGGGTTTTTGGCAGCTGGCTCTGCTTATAAGGTATCAAAGCCATTTTACAGTAGATAGTCTCGACTTTGGCACGGCCAGTGCATCCATTACTGCCCTGCTTTGAGAGGGCTCAGATCTCATTCTGCTGCCGAGCAGAAGTGCCAACTGCCAATGCATTACATAATGAAACATGTCACCAGGCATTAGCGGGAACAGCACAATGCTAAATGGAGCCAAACCAAGCCCGTGGGGGGGCGGGGGGGGAAGGGGAGTTGTCAGCAAGCTTGTCTTGCGGAGCTGCCGCCTTTGCACTGGCCAGGCTCCTGGGCTTGTCATTTTGACAGGGGCAGCTTAGGCAGGAATTCAGCAAGCGACACCTCCTTTGCATCCCCGGGACGTGGCTGGTGGAGCTCCCTCTGCCATGCTGCAGGTGGATGGCCCTGCACAGAAAGCCGGGGCCATCTAATCTAGAACTCATGTCGGGGAGCACCTCTCGTGTGATTCCATACGTGTGATTGATCTTCTGCTGTTTTCCTCCCAGATTAATGACACGTGTGTGCTTGTGGCCTCCAGTTTACGTTCCTATGAAGAAGCATTGCAGTAAAATGCGGGGAAGGCTAGGTCAGGATGTCCAAAGTTGGATGCTCCGCACTCTCCCTGTGTTTGCAAACTTCATCCCAGAGACTGCAGACCTTCAGAGAACCAGAGAGGCAGCTTAACATGAAATTGTGCTGACTAGACCGCATTTTCGGTTTAGTTTTTCATTTGCCTCTGAATTGCTACTTTCAACTGCTTATTGTTTTGTGCTCTGAAACTGGCCAACCTACTCTGTACCTTTTCCTGCATCCCTAAGAAACCCTTTGCCTTGTTTTCACCCAGTCCCAGACTTTACAGCGTGGAGGTGGAGGGAGCCCACTCAGAAGGGGGCCCACCATGTTAGTGGTCATGGTAACACTGATTTAACAACCAGGTTGCTCACAACTTGCTGAACAAAACTTGGAATTCAGTTGTGCTCCACTAGGGACACAACAGGGCTGAAAAAGGCCCAGGGCAAGAGACCAGTGGGATCTCTGGACACTCATTCCCAAGGAACCCCAAACACTTGTGGACTGAAGAGACTGGGTCTCTTTTAATCACAGTGGTGGCAGCCAATGCCCGTTGGCTCTGCTGCACCTGGACTTGTACCTGTAGCTGGAGCGCCTCAAGGTGCCAGGTGAGCACACTAAGAACTACAAGGAGCATTGAGCACTCCTGCTTGGAGGTGATGTTTGGCAGGAATGCATCCCCTCTTGCTGGAATATATTATTTTGCTCCTTCTGTTCTTGCTGGATTCTGGGAACTCCTAAAAGCATAAACACTGATTATATTTTAAAGTGGTTGCAGACAATATTCTTTTCACTTGGCTCACGCTTGATTTTACTTTGAGAATATTTACCCTTAGAGAAATTGTATGCTTCTTGTCAGTCAGTGGAAAACCATCTTGGTAAATACTTCAGAGTCTGAGAGGCTGGAAGTAAAAATGAATTTCTTGAATTGTTTTGGTGTGTCTTGGACCTTGAACTGTGAAGCTGTTGGAGTCCTAAGTTGATCTGAGAGTTCTGGAAAAGGCAGAAATCTTGCTTTCCTCACTCTCACAGCCCTCGTGGCTGATGGATGCAAACCGGAAGCCCCTCAACAGAAGAGCGTGGAATGGAAATGGAGCTTGGAGTTGCACCTTGCTGCCTCTGCTTTTCTATGGACTGCTTCATTTGCGCCTTCCTTATCCACTGAGCAGGAGCCATGCTACCTCTGTATTTTGCACTGTGCCTATCTCATGGGTGACAATTAAAATAATTGTAGGTCTTAAGGGACAGCCAATGCCCAGCAATTACTACCAGCAATACAGGGCCTTCCTCAATAGGCACCCTGTTCGTGATCACTAAACATTCTGTGTACATCACTCATTAACCTTCATACGGTGCTGGACCCCAGGGAATCGTCTGAAGTTCCACTGTGGATTGGAATGATCAAAACACAGAGGTGTATGTTTGTTGAAGCACACGCCCTTCTTATAATGTCAACAGGATTTTACAGAGGCGACAGTGCTGCATCTCACTTGCTTTTCTCACTCCCTGATCCAGCAGTCATGAGCAAGGCATGTCATGTAGAGGCTGGGAGGTTGCACAGGACCAGGAGGGTCTGTTTCACATTCCTGCTCAGCCACAATGGAAGTCTCTGGTGACTTCTAGGCCAGTCACAAGTGGTGTAATGGACCCAGAGTTCACAGGGATAAAGCACCAACTTTTTTTTTTTAATGAGCAGGGATATTGTCATCACTGCCTCCTCACACTGCACCCTAGACTTCTCTGTTCCCTTGAGGGTAGCTGAATTTTTTACAGTATATGGAGGGAAAGGAATTCTCCAACAGCAATATATTGCCCCCTGTTTTAATGCAGCACATTTTGGGGTGGTGGTGATGGTGATGGGTGGCCTTGAATAAGCAATTAAAGCTTTTCACAATACCTGAAAGTGATGGGAACTGGCTTCTTGATAAGGATCAGCATAGCTGTCTGGAATTGTGGACCCCTCTTGGGGTCTTGGCTCTGAGGACTGTCACTATCCATGCCTATACACCAAGATTTTCTACCGCATCACTGCCAATGTCATAGATTGTTGTGACCATAAAGCCAAGGGCGGTAGTGATTATGCACACACAGACCTTCCCCGCAATATACACCACACTGAAGTTTATGGGGGCTAAAGATGCACACATAAATGAAAAAGCCAAAATAATTAAATAGCCAAACAATCCAGTTGGTATTTCAGTTCTCAGACAATTTGTATAGTGGGGTCTGATGCTCATAATATGGGGCATCAGAGCAGCTTGCTGAAAAACATTGTAAGTTTTTTGTGATCACTAGTTTTGTTCATTTTGTTCACTTGCCCAAAGCTGTTCTGGTAATGTGTAGCTGAAGTAATTACATGGGTTGGGCCAAGACTTTGGCGCATTACACTGTAGATACCACGTAATTCACCCAGAAGGAATGGTAAGATAGGAAGGGACTCCACTGATCCTGGCCATGTGGTTCTTTCATATGCACATTCCCGGAGAAGAATGAATAACAGATCCCTCACTGTTTAGTATGAATTAATTTTTCTTATGTGTGTCCTGCCCTGATTGATATTGGTTTTCTAATAGCTTTCAGTAGTTTTTCTGATATATTGGCAATTGCTTCATTTGGGGTCAAGATACTGGGTGGGGTTGTTGATACTTCACAATGATCATTCAGTGGCTGCATTTTGGTCATACCAAAGATATGACTGATCACCTTATCTGGGATGAGGAGAGAATTGTTCCTTGGCTTAATGGCTTTGGTTATTCCAAGAAGGATTTCTTCCCAGCTGTCTCTGTAGCACATGACTCACTTTCTTATTCACCTGGACCTGTTTTCTTGGCAAGCCCCTTGCAGCAGTGTTTGGCTGGACTCAACTTCCTGTACTCATTTATGGGAAAAAGTGAGAAGAGATAGCCTTGCGTCATTGAAAAGAACTGGTTAGCCTTTTGAAAAGTCTTTTGCTTCCTTCTAAATTTAGCATTCCATGATCTTTCACCACATTTGCACTGCCATGATAGCCTGTGTAGAATGATGGTTAGAATGATGGACTAGGGACGGGGGAGGTCTGGGTTCTAATTCCCACTTAACCATGCAAGTTACTGTGTGACTTTGGGCTAGTCACTCATTCTCAGCCCTACCCACCTCAATGCACTGTTTTTCTGAGGATAAAATGGAGTGAAAGAGAACTATGGAAAACACCTTGGGATCCTCACAAAAGGAAAAATGGCAGGAGATTAATAATTGTAATGGTAATGGTAATCACAATCATAATACCAATTTCCACATCCCCGCCTTGTTCAGCTGTCTCATTGCTTTTTTATGCAATCTGTTTTCTGCAGACATGACTACCATGCAACTTTGCTGCGTCTTGGCCGTGAGTCGAGTCTGGATGTTGCATATTACCTCCTTTGTGGGAGGCTTGGCAAAAATTCCTTTGGCTTTTTGCTGCAAAGCTCATCATACCTGCAGTATGGTTAGCGGCATTCCATTGTTCTAAGCCTCAGAAACTAATAAATCTTTTAGATTTCTGTGGTCAAGTCATGGGGAGTCATGAATGCTTGATCTACCAAGCTTGTCAAGATTTCCAATATTTCCCCAACAGCTATTATTAATGGATGTTTTGAGAAACTGGAAGTTAAGCAGATAATGAAGAAAAGACAGAAAATGCAGACCTTTGTTGGCAACAATCAAGGATTTAATAAAAACAAGGGCTGTTTCCCCTGTTAAACATTTTTTTTACAAACTGCCCTCTCTTCCTTGCTGCATAGAGAGAATGTACACATGGTAAATCATTTTGTGGGAATCTCTCTCTATAAGTCCAGTGAACACATGGCTATGCTCTGACAATATTTTTATAAAGTTCATGATATTCATGCCATGGTTTAATGCTCATGGTGGCCACACTCTCAAAACTGGCACCACATGCGTGTGCATTTAATCTATGTGAGAAAACAGGTGGCTACATATACCAAAACACTCCACACTGGTTGTGTGACTCACCAGTGATAGAAAGGACAAATAAAGTAGCTTAAGTTCTGCTGTGCTTCTTCCTAGCCCTGCCTAGAACTGAAGGACAGAAGTTCTTGGAAACAGGGTGGACTTTTGATTCTTGAACTGCTGAAAGCACAAAATGACTTGGAAAACCAAATGTGTGGTGGGTGACAGAGAAAGGAGCATTGTTTCCTAACATGGCATCCACCCATCCTACACTGGTCTTCCACTCCCCGCCTTACAGAATTTTGTTGGTTGGAAAAATGATGGATGTAGAGGTGGGAAAATGCAGGCTGATTACAGTGGATAAAGGTGTTGTCTGGACTCCACATAAAATGCTGTGACTGAGGCGGGGTAACTGTACAATACAAGCCTTTTTCTGAATGCACCGTCAGATTAAAAGATTACTGCCACCTTTCATTTTGTTATTGCGTGGGTCAGAGTACTTGAACAAACTCTTTAGAGTCATCAACTAGGAAATGGATGTGTCTCTGACATCAAATCAAAAGTAATGAATTGCAAAGTTTAATTTGGGTTTCCAGTAACTGCATAGAGTTTAATTAGTGTGTGACTGCGGATGAATTTAAAGAGGCAAGGGCTGTCAAAAGCGATTCCTGTCAGACATAGTTTACAGTGTAACATGGCCTGATTTTGCTGTTTGTGCCATATTGAATTCACGCCAAGTCATACAGATGTGCTTTAGACTCTTGGTTTGTTTATGTTTCTACTTGTGGTGAGAGGTTTTCTGGTTAGGACAATTGGACGTAGTCCATGAATTTGCTGACAGGTTAGTGCTGTCTCAGAAGGCCCAGCCTTGTAACATTTCTGAGGAATGATTACCCAAAGTCTTTTTGTATGACATGGTGAATTACATGAGCCCTTGAATAGGACATTTTGAAAACTGAGCTATTTATTGGGGTTCTTCATTCAGGATTTGCCCAGGATTCCTCCTTGACAACTGAACAACCCCACAGAGACATCAAGCTATGCCCTATGGACTGCTATTGGAGTAGGTAAAAAACTGTTCCAAGTAATGTCTTATGAACCCATAACCCAGTAACTATTGAAAGTATTTGTTCCCTTAAGGAGCAATCCTAGGCAAGTTTCGACAGTAAAAAAGGCTGACAACAGTGCTGGCTGGGGCATGCTGGGAGTTGTAGGCCTTTTTCTGTCTAAACTCATCTATGATTCTACCCTTAGTTATCTTGTTAGTGCAACTTAAGAAAAGCACAATAGATCTGCATAGCACTTGGTTGCACGGTACTGTTGGTGCAGAATATTAAACAGTAATCATAGCAGTGGCCCTGGCAGCTGCATCAGCAACAGATTAGGGTTTGCATTGGTAAGTGCCTTTATTATCCCACCTTAGAAATCAGCCCTAAAGCAAATCCCCAAGGCAATGTTTTCCAACTCATGAGTTGTTACTGGCTTAAAGGCAAATGAGAAGTGACATCTGTGGCAACAGGTTTTGGTACTCTTGGGGTGTGTGTGTGTGTGTGTGTGTGTGTGTGTGTGTGTGTGTGTG